>NC_141817.1:7960263-8270723 GCF_057944985.1 Cucurbita pepo subsp. pepo
CTGTACCAGAAAGATCTTCACGAACCTCTATTGGGTGTGAAGCCGGAAACCATGACCACGGAACAGTGGAAGCTCAAGGATCGACAAGCCTTGGGGCTGATCCGATTGACGCTATCCAGAAACGTGGCATTCAATATTATCAAGGAGAAGACAACGTCAGGTCTATTGAAGACGCTGTCGAATATGTACGAAAAACCGTCGGCTATGAACAAGGTATATTTGATGCGGAGATAAGCTTGATGCTAAGGCTGTGAAATGCTACTTCATAGGTTATGGCTCTGACATGTTCGGGTATAGGTTTTGGGATGAGAAAAATATGAAGATCCTAAGACACTGTGATGTGACCTTTGATGAAAATGTCATGTACAAGAACAGAGAGAAGATAAACTCTGAGACTACGAAGCAAGTGGGAGTTGAATTTGAGTGGCAAGAAAATTCACACAGTGATGGTACAACAGAAGCTCAAGAAACTTCTAATCCTATTGCTGAAGAACCAGACGTGGCTGATCCTATTGCTGAAGAACCAGACGTGGAGCAAGTTGCACCTGAGCAGGTGTTGAGAAGATCATCTAGAACTACCACAGCACCAGATAGATATTCAATCTCATTACATTATCTGTTGCTGACTGACGAAGGAGAACCAGAGTTCTTTGATGAGGCCCTACAAGTGGAAGATTCAACTAAGTGGGAGCAAGCCATGGATGATGAGATGAGCTCACTTGAAAGGAATAATACGTGGGTGCTGACTGAGTTGCCTACAGGAAAGAGAGCTCTGTTGAACAAATGGGTGTTCAAAATCAAGGTTGAACTAGATGGCAGAAGGAGGTTTAAGGCTCGGTTAGTAGTTAAAGGATATTCACAAAGAAAAGGCATTGATTATGCTGAGATCTTTTCTCCAGTTGTGAAATTAACTACTATCCGAATTCTACTGAGTATTGTTGCATCGGAGAATTTGCACCTTGAGCAAATGGATGTAAAAACAGCATTTTTACATGTAGATCTAGATGAGGAGATCTATATGCAACAACCCGAAGGATTTGCATCTCCAAGCAAGGAGCACATGGTGTGTAAGCTCAATAAGAGCTTGTATGGACTGAAACAAGCACCGAGACAATGGTACAAGAAGTTTGACTCCTTCATGAGCAAGAGTGGTTTCCACAGAAGTGAAAAGGATCAGTGTTGCTACCTCAAGAAATACACTGATTGTTACGTGTTTCTACTCCTGTATGTGGATGATATACTAATTGCTGGATCAAGTATGAGGGAGATAAACCACCTGAAGGCAAGCTTGTCTTCAGTATTTGAGATGAAAGATTTAGGTGCAGCGAAGCAGATCCTTGGGATGAGGATTTGTCGAGATAGATCTGCTAGCACATTAAATCTATCCCAAGAGCAGTACATTGAGAAGGTGTTGTCCAAATTCAAGATGAATAATGCTAAACCCAGGACTACCCCCTTGGCAAATCATATTAAATTGTCAAAGGGGCAATCTCCCAAGACAGTTGAGGAACGTGAGCACATGGCATCAGTTCCGTACGCTTCTGCAGTTGGGAGTTTGATGTATGCTATGGTCTGCACTAGACCTGACATAACACATGCAGTGGGAGTTGTTAGCAAGTACATGGCAAATCCAGGGAAGGAACATTGGGAAGCTGTGAAGTGGCTTCTGAGATATCTGAGAGGTACATCGAATACTACACTTTGTTATGGCAATGGCAAAGTAGTTCTGCAAGGTTTTGTGGATGCTGATTTGAGTGGAGATGTAGACTCCAGCAAGAGCACATCTGGGTATATCTACACTATAGATGGAACAGCAGTGAGTTGGATGTCCAAGCTTCAGAAATGCGTTGCTCTTTCATCTACTGAAGCTGAGTACGTGGCCATAGCTGAAGCTGGAAAGGAGATGATATGGATGACAGACTATCTAGAAGAATTAGGCCGGAAGCAGTGCAAGAAGATCCTTTATACAGATAGTCAGAGTGCCATACAGTTGGTGAAAAACCCAGTCTATCATTCAAGGACAAAACACATTAGAAGACGGTACCATTTAACTCGCAGGTTAGTGGAAGAAGGCGATATGTGTTTGGAGAAGATAGAGGGTGCAAAGAATCCAGCAGACATGTTGACAAAATGTGTTGATGTTGGAAAATTAAAGCTATGCAAAGCCCTAATTGGTATGGTGTAGGATCAGTCTCCAAGTGGGAGAATTGTTGAGTTATGGAGTCTGCTCCCTGTATTTATAGCTTGGTCAATGGCTATATCCGGTAAAGCTATATTTGGTAAAGCCATATATGGTAAAGCTATATTCGGTAAAGCTATATATGGTACATAGCTATATATAGTAGATGGATAAATCTGGTAAAGCTATATTTAGTAGACTGAACCATATATATATCCCGTCCAGTAAAGCTTTGAAATGTACTTTCTATTCTCTGTACTCTCTTGTTGTACATGACTGAAGTCATCAATAAAAAATTCTTTTAGCCAGAGTTCTCCTTGCAATTCTCTCTATCCTTTTCTTTGTGATCATCTAGATCAAGCGTGTGCGTTGTTGTGCGATCCTAACAGTACACACATGAAGGAGACGGCCGAGAAGGCCCATGTGGCTCAATTCGAGGAGGACAAGCCAGCTCTTTTCATGGTGACTGCATCAGTCCTACCCGACGTCCCTAATTCTGATTCTAAATCCACGGAGGTTCAACGATGGCATAACTGCTCCAGTGAGGCTTGTGCGTAACAAATGCACCAGCTGGAGAGCCAATTCAACTAAAGGAGGAGTGAGTGTTCGCTCAAATCGGTGAAAGAGGCAAGCAGCAAGAGCACCAAATCCACGGAGGTTCAACGATGGCATAACTGCTCCAGTGAGGTTTGTGCATAACAAAGGCACCGGCTGGAGAGCCAATTCAACTGAAGGTGGAGTGAGTAAGGCACCGGCTGGAGAGCCAATTCAACTGAAGGAGGAGTGAGCAAGGCACCGGTTGGAGAGCCAATTCAACTGAAGGAGAGTGAGCAAGGCACCGGCTGGAGAGCTCGACTGGAGAGCCAATTCAACTGAAGGAGGAGTGAGTGTTCGCTCAAATCGGTGAAAGAGGCAAGCAGCAAGAGCACCGGCGATGGGTCCTCGACACGGGGGCAACAAACCATATGATCGGGGCCAAGTCTGCATTCTTCGAGCTTGACTCCGGGGAATCGCGGGACAATGAAATTGGCGACGGCTCCGTCGTCGAGATCGAAGGGCGGCACCATCCTGTTTGTCGGCAAGGGAGGCAAGCATCACAAGCTGATCGACCTCTACTTCATCCCAGGCTCAAGGCTAATATTGTGAGCCTAGGTCAACTCGATGAGGTCGGTTGCCACACTTCCATCAAGCGCTTTTTGGAGTTCGCGCCAAAAGGCTGACGTAAAATGCGGGTCTCGATCTGACACAATTGACATGGGTACTCCATGCAACCTCACAATTTCTTTCACATACTGTTGGGTCCAATTGTCTACTGTATATGTTGCCTTACCCGGTAGGAAGTGAGCCGACTTTATCAGACGATCGACGACCACCCAGATTACTGTATAGCCCTTTAATGTTTTGGGTAGGCATACTATGAAATCCATGGCAATGTTTTCCCATTTCCATTTCAGTATACTTAGAGATTGTAGTAGCCCGGCGTTTTTCTGCCTAGGGGCTTTTACTTGTTGGCACACCAGACACTTACTCACGTACTCCGCGATATCCCTTTTCATACTTGGCCACCAGAAGTGTTGTTTCAAGTCTTGATACATCTTTGTTCCACCTGGATGTATCGAGAAGGGTAAGTTGTGTGCCTCAGTTAGGATTTCATTCTTTATTTCGCTCATGGGTGGCACACATAAAAGTCCTTGATATAATAATCTGTCATTTGTTGACTTAGAAACTTCGTCCACTGTGCCTACTTTCAATTGGTCTAGGATTTTGCTTAGGCTTGGATCCCCACGTTGTAAGTCTATGATCCTTTGTCTAAGCGTGGGACGCACTGTCGTCGTCGAGATCGAAGGGCGGCACCATCCTGTTCGTCGGCAAGGGAGGCAAGCATCACAAGCTGATCGGCCTCTACTTCATCCCGAGGCTCAAGGCTAATATTGTGAGCTTGGGTCAACTCGATGAGGCCGGTTGCCATACTTCCATCAAGCGCTTTTTGGAGTTCGCGCCAAAAGGCTGACGTAAAACGCGGGTCTCGATCCGACACAATTGACATCGGTACTCCATGCAACCTCACAATTTCTTTCACATACAGTTGGGTCCAATTGTCTACTGTATATGTTTCCTTACCCGGTAGGAAGTGAGCCGACTTTGTCAGACGATCGAAGACCACCCAGATTACCGTATAGCCCTTTAATGTTTTGGGTAGGCATACCATGAAATCCATGGCAATGTTTTCCCATTTCCATTTCAGTATACTTAGAGGTTGTAGTAGCCCGGCGTTTTTCTGCCTAGGGGCTTTTACTTGTTGGCACACCAGACACTTACTCACATGCTCTGCGATATCCCTTTTCATACTTGGCCACCAGAAGTGTTGTTTCAAGTCTTGATACATCTTTGTTCCACTTGGATGTATCAAGAAGGGTGAGTTGTGTGCCTCAGTTAGGATTTCATTCTTTATTTCGCTCATGGGTGGCACACATAAACGCCCTTGATATAATAATTCGTCATTTGTTGACTTAGAAAATTCGTCCACTAGGCCTACTTTCAATTGGTCTAGGATTTTGCTTAGGCTTGGATCCCCACGTTGTAAGTCTATGATCCTTTGTCTGAGCGTGGGACGCACTATCAGTCGGGCTATTTGGGCTGCCACTTCTTCGGTTACTACCGTTATGTCAGCTCATTTGAAATCAGTTCGCACTCGTGGCTCCCTTGTGATGAGGGCCGACGAGTGTACTGCTTTTCGACTCAGTGCATCAGCGACTACGTTTGCTTTTCCAGGGTGGTACTGGATATCTATGTCATAATCTTTTACCAGCTCTTACCATCTACATTGCTTCATGTTCAATTCTTTTTGTGTGAACAAGTATGTTAGGCTTTTATGGTCTGTATAGATTTGGGTCTTGTCGCCATACAGGTAGTGTCGCAAAATTTTTAACGCGAACACCACCGCTGCCAGCTCCAAATCATGTGTAGGATAGTTTTTCTCCTAATACTTTAGTTGGCGTGATGCATACACAACAACCTTGCCATGTTGCATCAGTACACAACCTAATCCCTTTTTGGATGCATCACTGTAAATCACGTATCCCACAGAACTCTCTGGAATTGTGAGCACTAGGGCGGATACTAGTCTTTGTTTTATCTCTTGAAAGCTAGCCTCACAAGTAGCATCCCAAACGAAAGGTACACCTTTTTTTGTCAATTGGGTGAGAGGCGTGGCTATTCTAGCGAAGTCCTGGACAAACCTTCGATAGTAACCCATCAATCCCAAGAAACTTCGTATCTCGGTGACCATTGTTGGGCGTTTCCACTTTGTGACAGCTTCTATCTTATTGGGGTCTACGAAAACTCTGTCTTTAGACACTACGTGCCCAAGAAACGAAACCTGTCGTAGCCAAAATTCGCACTTGGAGAATTTGACATACAACTTGTTCTCCCTTAGGATAGTTAAGGCTTTGCGAAGGTGCTCTTGGTGTTCTAGGTTCGTTTTCGAGTATATCAAGATGTCGTCTATGAACACGATCACAAACGAGTCTAAGCACTCCTTAAATACTCGGTTCATTAATTCCATAAATACCGTTGGGGCATTGGTGAGACCAAAAGACATCACCACAAACTCGTAGTGACCATATCCGTTGGGGCATTGTATCTATTGGTTTTTTCTTTCCTTTTTTGTTTACTGCACAAGCTAGAAACGCCCACCCCCCTTGTTGTACCAGGCGTCTCACTTTCATCATCGATATTATTTTTGGGGTGGTACATGTGAAAGTCCCTTTAAACTTAAAGGTAAGTCCGTTTGGAGGTGTGAATACCACCTCTTTCTTATGGCAGTCTATGCTAGCAAAGTTTTCGGCTAGCCAGTCCATTCCTAGTATGACGTCAAAATTCGTCATATCCACTACTTTTAAGTCTACGGTGGATGGTTTGTCCAGCTATTACCACATGTCCGTCTTTTACTCTATTTTTGGTAACTAAGTCTACCCCTGCTGGGGTACCGACCGACAATACATGCATTAAGGGTTCTACTACGAACCCTACTTGTTTAACAAATGGTAAGGAAACAAACGAATGGGTAGAACCAGAATCAAACAATGTCAACACAAAGTGTTCTAGGATAGAAAGCGTACCTGTCACCACGGTGCCAGACGTTCCCACCTCTTTACTGGTCGTTGCATATGCCCTGGTCTGTGGGCGGGTTTGTATGGTGGGCTCTCGAATGACTGGTCCTCTAAGGGGTTCCCTTGGATTTCCCGAGCTCCTTGTAGGGCAAGTTCTAGCCACATGACCTGCATGACCACAGATATAACACATATCTGAGCCCGGCAAACATCTCCCAACATGTTGTTTTCCACAGTTACGGCACAGGGGCTTCTCCAGTGTTAGGTATCGGGCTATTGGGGGTGGAGTAGGTGGCCTACCCTGATATCGAGGTCTCTAGAGCGATGGTTGGAATTCTGTGGTTTCGACCTCGACAGGGCGTTTCCTCCCTGTGACAACCGTTGGCTCCGTTTTTTCTCCTCCGGGGGTTCCTCTAGGGCCTTGGCCGTCCTTAGGGCCTCTTCAAAGGTTTTTGGGTTAAAAGCCTCCAACATGCGGCGGGTCTTCGGGTTCAATCCCAACACAAATTTTTTTGTCTATTTCTCTTCAATATAAGCTAATGACGGTGCAAATCTTCTTAGTCTCATGAATTCCTGATCATACTGATCCACGTAGTAATCCCCTCACCCAGATTGATGCTTTGTTTATTATCCGACCACCACACTTCTGTATCTTTTTGTAATACATACGTCGCACACGCCACCTTATGTTCATCAGGGCATCTCATTGATTCAAAGGTCGTTTCCATGTTTGCGATCCACATCTGAGCTACCATGGGATCTTCCTTTGAACCGACAAAAGAACGGGGGTTATATCTTCTGAAATCCTTTAACCAACTCGCACCCCTATTCAGATGCAGGTTGTTGGCCGGTTGTATAGCTACCGCATCCACCGGTTGCGTGGCCGCCACGTTGGTGGGTTGCTTGGCCACCCCGTTGGCTGGTTGCGTGGTCATTGCTGCGACTTGTTGGAGCTAACAACGTGGCTTGTTGTGTGGCTAGAATGGTTTGCATTGTTGTTTGGAGGGATTCCAATATTAACCTTGTGGCGGGGTCTAACCCGACCTGTGGTGCAGCTTGAGGGGGCGGTGCGTATTCGGGAGGGGGTACAACTTATGGGGGAGGTGCATATTCAGGAGGTGGTACAGTTTGTGGGGGAGGTGCGTTTTCAGGTGGTGGTACAGTTTGTGGGGGAGGTGCATATTCTGGAGGTGGTACAAACGCATATGGTCCGGTAGTCGACCCCTCTTGAAAAGAGCTTCTATCGGCTTCTCCTCTTCCCCCTCTCCAAATGGGAGGTCGTCCTCTCCCTCTCCTACCTCTTCTACGTCCTCTGTGCGGCATGGTTCTAGAAATGCGGAATATACATTAAATGGGCCCTGTTCATAAATGCGACTTACACTTGCCTTTTATTACCTCGTGAAAGAGAAGATGATTAGAAGGGAAAGAAGGGAAAAAAACATTATTGAAATAAAGGAAAAGGAACAAAACGGAAATGAATGTCTTTTACTACCCTATGGTTTATTATGAAATACAATTCAATCTAAACTAACGTATACGAATGATGCAAACCGAATTCAACCTAGACTATGAAATGGAAAAAAAACAACTACCCTATGCATGTGCCACGGTCCAGGGGTGTACAATGCCGCCGTCGATGTCACATGGGTGCCTTGCCCTTATCTGAAAAAGTAAAGTAGCACGAAACCAATTCCCTAAATCTATGGAGTTCCCCCAAAAATTGATTTATCTTATTATTAATCAAGAATTTCGTATAGAGCTAGAACGACCCTCAGAAATTGCAATTACTAATTTGTTAAGAATTAATCGGATTGAAGCTATAGCATCATCATTCGCTGGAATCGAAATATCTGCGAGATCCGGGTCACAATTTGTATCAATTAAACAAATAGTTGGAATTCCCAACGTGATACATTCTTGAAGAGCCCGATATTCTTCTTGTTGATCAACGATTATTACAATATCGGGTAACCTCGTCATATATTTAATCCCGCCCAGATATGTTTGCAAGTGAGATAATTGTCTCTTCAACATAGCTGCATCCCTTTTCGGAAGACGGTTGAGTCCCCCCGTCTTTTGTTCCGCATATAAAAAGAGGAAATATTCGCCCGCGAACATTTCAATTTTATGAGATTTATAAATTTGGGTCGATCAAATATAAGACTAGATAAAAAAAGAAAAGGCAAAATAAAATAAAAGTTTATTATAACTTTATAATAAAAGAAAAAATAACAAAACGAGATTATATTATATATTATTTTTTAGAAAACTATAAAAAAAAAAATGATTCTATTATTCATTCTAGAATCTATAAAGAGTTTAGTTTTCTATCGAAAGAAGATATTAAAATTTCTAATAGATTAATTAAATTAAATCTCAAAGAATCCCATGATTCAATCTATTATTCAGTAAATACATGTACATTTTTTTGAATCGTTTCATTCGCGAGGAAACATACAAGTCATTAAACCAAATTAATGGGCGTCCAATAATAGAACTGCTTACTTGGTTGGTTTAAGACAAGGTCATTATGCATCCTTGATGCTAGCTTAAAAAGTTGATCATTGAACTCAAATTTCACCTAAGGAGTCATACAATTATAATTTAGAATTCTATTATGGTAATTGGCTCACCTCATTTACATAAAATAATCTAAAAACTTATCTATAAGTAATTTAAATTGGCAAGTCAGTAGCCATACAAACTTTAAACGTCTTTAAAAGTGTCAAAAAAATGTATCTTGAAGAGTAAAAAATGGTAGTAAATGATCTAAACTTACCAGACCTAAATCAAATGTGTCAAGTTATAGGCCATCAGAGTATGAATTCTCTAGTTCTGAGTTGTCAAAATAGGATGAAACTGAGCAATTTTAATGACTAAGTAAGCTAAGGGACCTTCTTTTATATTAGAGTTCACCTTTCGACTTTGAAAATCTAATCGATACATAACAAATTTTTTTCCTTAATTCTCCGTCATCATGTTTAACTCCTCAAAGGTCACCACAAGTCATCCTCGATTATAATCCTAGTGGTAAAGTTCAGGTAGAAGGTATGTGTACGTGCATGTACACAATAGAAAGAGAGATAAAATACACAATAACACATCTAAAAACAACACAAGACCAACTTTATAGTTTTCCAAGCCCGCGCAATGGGTATGCGACATGAAGCGGCCGACTTTGTTTTCCAAGGGACACAAAAAATTCTCTTAAACTAAGCTACAAACAAAAGATTTGGTGTTCGTGTGTCGTTAAAGCATTAACGACCTCTTATTCTCCTCCTTTCATTCTCCAATCTCTAAAATTTCCTCACCCAAATTAAGATATACAAGTTATAGCAAGAAGAAGAAGAAGAAGAAGAAAAAGAAAAAGAAAACGAAAAGAGGAGAATAATGAAACATTCAAGATGTATTTGATGACAAAACTGGGAAACTGGGCACTGAGTCGTTGCAATCATTTCATAATCTATTTACATTACGAAATAGAGTATTAAACCATTTCCTATCATAATCTATTTACATTACGGAATAGAGTATTAAACCATTTCCTATCATAATCTATTTAGATTACGGAATAGAATACTCATGTCGTTTTTCTTGAATGGTATGACATTGTCCACTTTGAGTATAAACTCTCATGACTTTGCTTTTAGTTTCCCCAAATGGTCTCATACCAATGGAGATGTATTCATTACTTATAAACCTATGATCATTCCCTTAATTAGCCAATGTGGGATCTTCTCCGAACACTTCTGTCCTCAAACAAAGTACACCATAGAGCCTCCCCTAACTATGAATCCCTCGAATAACCTTCTCTTAATCGAGACTCGACTCCTTCTCTGGAACCCTCGAACAAAGTACACCCTTTGTTCGACACTTGAGTCACTTTTGACTACACCTTTGAGGCTCACAACTTCTTTGTTCGACATTGAGGATTCTATTAACATAAATAAGTTAAGGGCATGAGTCTGATATGATGTTAGGACTCATGAACATCACAATGATATGATATTGTTCGGCTTTGCTTTTGATTTCCCCAAAAGGCCCTATGCCAATGGAATGTATTCCTTGTTTATAAACTCATGATATCCTTTTAATTCGCAAATGTGAGACTTCTCTCCCAACAATTTTCCATAGAATATGGGGTAAAAACCCATAATGGAGGAATGTATGAGCAAGGTTCAATATACTTAAAAAAAAATCGCAAATATAACCAAATTGATGATATTGGGAATGAGAATGGGGATTGGCTAGAAAATGTTGAGGATTATTGGGAGTGAGTCCCACGTTGGTTAATTTAGTGGATGATCATGGGTTTATAAGTGAGGAATACTTTCTCCGTTGGTATGAGGCCTTTTGGGGAAGCCCAAAGTAAAGCCACGAGAGCTTATGCTCAAAGTGACAATATCATACCATTGTGGAGATCCGTGATTCTAACATGGTATCAGAGTGTTCCTGTCGAACAAAGGGGTGTACTTTGTTCGAGGGCTCCAATGGGAGTGAATCTCACATTGGTTAATTTAGTGAATCTTTTTCTCTCATATTGAGTTAAATGTTTGAATCATAATAGTTCTATTTTACTTTTTATAGATTGAAAACAATAGTGCAACGGTACGTGCAAGTAGCTCTAGTAATTATAATGCATCGAAACCCCCATTGGCTACCCAATCTTAATTTAAGAAGAAGAAACTCAGTAAATCAACCGTGTGGGATCACTTTACAAGATTAGAGAACAATAATAAGAGGTGCAAGTGCAACTATTGTTCTAAGGAGTATGCTTGTGATACTAATTCTTGTGGAACTAGCACGTTATGGAAGCACTTAAAAAATCAGTGTAGGAAGTACACATTGGAGAACAAAGGACAAACCAATCTAAGTTTTCAACGTTCAATAGATAGAAAGGGTGGTAGTAATATTGTTACTTCATTATTTAGTCAAACAAGATGTAGAGCAGCATGTGCCAAGATGATAATTATGGATGAATTATCATTTAAATTTGTAGAGAATGAGGGTTTCAAATTATTTTGTAGTATTGCATGTCCTAAGTTGACCCTCCGTCAAGAGTAACCATTGTTAGAGATATATTTCAGCTCTATCTAGAAGAAAAAAAGAAGTTGAAAGATTTTGTAGTCAATCATTCCAAGAGGGTTTGTCTTACCATTGACACATGGACTTCGTTGCAAAACATTAATTACATGGTAATCACCGCACATTTTATTGATTCAGAATGGAATTTGCGTAAAAGAATTTTCAACTTTTGTCAAGTTGCTAACCACAAGGGAGAGACTATTGGCAAGATTATTGAGAGTTGTTTATTTGAATGGAGAATCGATAAGGTTTTCTCTATCACAGATAATGCAAGTTCCAATGATATAGCTATTTCATATATTATGAGAAGACTTAGAAGTTGGAATTCACTTGTCTTAGATGGAGAAATATTACACATGAGGTGTTGTGCTCACATAATTAATTTGATTGTGAATGAAGGGCTTAAAAAAATGCATGACTCCATTTCTAGTGTTCGTAATGTCGTGAGGTATGTTAGATCATCCCCCAAGAGATTGACAAAATTTAAAGATCGTGTTGAACAAGAAAAAATTAAATGTAGAGCACTTGTTTCTTTGGATGTGGTGCAATGGAATTCCACTTATTTGATGCTTGATCATGCCTTGGAATTTGAAAAAGCTTTCAAAGTATTAGAGGAAGAAGAATCAGATTATGTTGATTATTTCAAAGAGGGGGATCATGGAAACAAAAGAATAGGGCCACCAACCATTGATGATTGGAAAAATGTTGCAGTGTTTGTAAAGTTTTTGAAGGTTTTCTATGATGTCACTACGAAGATAAGTGGTTCTTTATATGTGACTTCTAATTCTTATTTTCATGAACTTTGGGGTATTGGAGAACTTTTAATTCAGTGGAGTACAAATGTGAACTCTGTTTTAAGTAAAGTTCAAATATGAAAGTTAAGTATGACAAATATTGGGGCTCAGTGGAAAGAATTAATAAGTTGATATTCATAGCGGTGGTACTCGATCCTCGTTACAAATTGGATTACATATCATTTTGCTTTTCGAATATTTATGAAGATGCTATGGCTAAAGTGATGGTGGATGGCATAAAGAATTATTTAATTCGTTTGTATGATTACTACAAGTTTTATGATAATGCTCAAGATCATCATCAATCTGAATCAAGACTCACTTCTAAGTCCATGAGTATGGATATGGACACAATTGATCAAGATACAAACGAAGAAGAGAAGAGCAACATTCACTCGAGTTAAAGAATGATGTGGATCGATATTTATCTGACCCTAGTGAAGAACTTGATGATAATTTTGATGTTTTGGCAGGGTGGAAAGCAAATGAGTTTAAGTATAGAGTTTTATCGAAAATTGCGCAAGATGTTTTGGCCGTTCCAGTGTCGACTGTATCTTCTTAATCAGGATTTAGTACGGGTAGAGGATTCTTGATTCTTTTAGGAGTTCTTTGACACCTAAAACAGGGGAAACTCTGATATTCACACAAAATTGGATTTGTAGAAAATCAGTATCGTTAGATATTCCTCAACAACTAGAAGATTTGGAGATTTGTTCTAAGATTGAGAATGGTAACTCCAAATCTATTTTTTGTCTATTTGTTAAGATTATTGTGTATTGTTATATCACAATTTATATTTTATTTTTGAGATGATTTAAGACTATTTTATTTTTCAGATGATTTAGGACCTTCAAGTTCCACCAACGTCATGCAAGAATAATTATTTTTCAATGTGAGTAAAATATTTGAAGTTACACTATGCTTTATCCAAACAATCTTAAAACGGTACTAACTTTCAAGATGCTATTTTTCTTTTGTAGGAATTAAGAATGCAAGAGAGGGTTGGATAATTTAAAATTTTTAAATATTTGGTGGAATGGTGTAACTTTGTAATTAATTCATTGAATATTCTTTACATATTTATAGGTTAATTTTTAGGCATTTTGTTGAATGATTATATAATGTGAATGTAGATAATTTAATTAGACGTGGTAACTTTAGAATTGATTCATGGCATATTCTTTATATATTTGTAGGTGATAATATGGATGCAATAGAGAGTTTGATATTTTTGATCTACAACTTAGAGGTAGTAATTGTTTTATCATTTTACGTCATACAAAGTAATTTTTTTAAATTTTTTTTGGACCAACCCAAACCCAACCCGAACCCAACCCAAAAATAGAGGGTTGGGTTGAAAATTTTTTTGGGTTGGGTTGGGTTACTAATCCAACCAACCCAAACTTTTGGGTTGGGTCAAAAAAATCCTCCAACCCAACCCAACCCGGACCATGTACACCCCTAACTAGATTTTTGGTGGAGACTAAGTGACACACCTGGATAGTTGATATAAGATCTACTATCAAGATTTATTCTTTATTACATTTATATATAATTCTAGAAAAATACTTGATGAGGTAGAATAGATGCTACTAGTTGACACTAGGAAATCAATCTGAGTGGATGTAGTGGGAGACATTAAGATGCTAAGTAAAAATTGTTACTAAATGCTGAACATGGTGTTTATATGGTGTTTATAGTAACCATAAAAGAAATTCAATTTCGAGTTACTTTGAACGATTAAAGTTTATATTTTCAAAATTGTTTGAAAATATGTTCAGCTAGTACAATTAGTATATGACGTTAACACTTACTATACTATGAAATATTGAGATATTCATGATTAAGGAATCAATGATAAAAAGACATTATTTTCTCCTAAAGGATGATACTTCTCTTTAGCAGTTAATTGATTAACATCAATTTGAATACAATGAAGAGACTAGTAAAATGTAATTCTCTAAACGTTGGAGTTATTACTTACATGTCTATGGATCTCGCTTTTTATCAAGATAATCATTGAGCTTTTATTGAATAAGGCTACAAGACCAAAGAATTTTGGGCTCATGCATTCTGACCCAAGTGGTTTGCTCAATGCAAAATCCAAAGAACATTGTTAACATTTTATCAATTTGATTGATAATTATTCAATATATAAGTATCCTTACCAAATGTAACTTACTTTATTTTATTTTATTTTTTTTATTTTTGAAAAGTTCAAGAAAAATGAGACTAAAGTTAAAATCCATTTGGGTAAATCTATCAAGACATTATGATCAAATCATAATGAATAGTACGAGAACATTGTGTACTAAAATTACTTGATAAAAAGTGGAATTGATTTACAACTTTAAAGCTGATACAATTTTGTAAAATTGTGAGGTAAGAGGAGAAAACAAGACTATATTAGATATAGTCTCACATATTAAAAAAAAAAAATTATAAGCTATTACCAAACTCTTGTTAGGATATGTAATAGAGATTGCATGGTGAACATGATTGCTTTAAAAATTGTCTATTAAACACTTTTTGAGATTATGGAAGAGTAGTAAATTTAGTTTAAACACTTCAATAACTTGAATTAAGCATATATGCTAAGACAAATTCAAAGAGATTGAATATGTTCAAAATTATGCCTACTCCTAACAATAAACAAAATAGTCTTTTATTTAATTTTAAATAGAAAAACATATTTGTATGACAAATGTGATTTTCTAAAGTTTAATAGGGTGAGATAGTGTTAATTAAATAATTCCAAGTGAAACTGCTAATAGTTTACAAAAGTTGTTAACAATTTAATTTTACTTGAGAGTCAAGTGGATCCTAGTCATTCATTCATTGGATAAGCTTCATGGTAGTGGGAGAGAAATGAGATGATTCAACCCTACTAAAATTCAAATTGTCATGTTAGATGACAAATTTGAAGACTTGTTACCCAATAATTACGAGGGATGATGACGAAGGATAAATAAGTTAAAGTAAAAAAATCCAGGGATTTGTAGATGTTCTTGACGAGGTTAAACTCATAGGATATAAATGGATCTACAAAAGGAAATTTACGTATAGATAAGAAGATACATATCTTCAAAATAGGACTCATAACAAAGAGTTGAACTTAATGGAAGAGAGTAGCTAGAATTAGACTTTCTCTCATATTGTTATTGAGAGTCTATTATTATTCTAGGATTCATTTTTATATGAATTATGCTAAATGAATATTTAGAATTCTTTTGTGAAAAGAAATCTAAGAATATGCCGCTACACATATTATTATATGGATTTATTATTAAAGATCAAAAGGCAAAGGTTTGCTAAAGGAGTAAAAGTTCATTTTTGAAATGAATTTAACGTATAGATTTATGAATAGAAGGTGTAACGACCCTAAATTTTACCTATTTAATCTAAAGTCATTACTATACCTTGAAATACGGAATATACATTAAATGGGCCATGTTCATAAATGACTTAAACTCACCTTTTATTACCTCGTGAAAGAAAAGATAATTACAAGGGAAAGAAGGGAAAAGAACATTATTGAAATAAACGGAAATGAATGTCTTATACTACCCTATGGTTTATTATGCAAATACAATTCAACCAAAACTAACCTATACTAATGATGCAAACCGAATTCAACCTAGACTATGAAATGGAAAAAAAACAACTACCCTATGCATGTGCCACGATCCCGGGGTGTACGATGTCGCCGTCGATGTCACATGGGTGTGCGATCGCGGGTTATCCGGTCGCTCGCGGGTGTTGGGCCGTTTGCGGGTGACAGGCTGGCCCGGCTGAAGGAAAAATGCAGGGGGCTGGGCTGGGCGTGTCGGCGTTGGACTGGGCTTGCGGGTCTCGGGTCGAGGCTATCGGGTTGGGCCATAACTGGGCTTACGCGTTTTGGGCTGAAGCGACTGGGCCGCGGGAACCGTCGGGTCTAGACTGATCTAAGGTGATTAGGTTCGGTTCAGGTTGCAGGATCCGGCCCTCGGATCGGACTTCGTCTTCTTCACCCAGTTGCCTGCGCGTTTCGACGTCCTTTTTCCCTCCTTTCTCCTCCGTTCCCGAGTCTCTTCTTCCCCTACCCCGTTTTTTGGTATAGATCTGGTTTGTAAAGGCCTCACACTCCCGGATCTGGTGAAGTTTGAAATCTGACGTTTCGTCTCCCTTGCCGACGGTGTTCGACGTATAGGATTCGTCTAAATCTACCCCTGATGTGTGTAAAAGGTCTGGAATTACTTTTGTTTTGTAAAATGGAGGTTTGACGTTAGTTTCGTATGGTTTGACCTTGCCGGAGTTTCGTCGAATTTTTCTGTTCTTCTTCGTTTTTCTCTATTTTTTGTTCTTTGCAAGTCGTCTTGGGGTTGCTGAAGGTCGGGGTCAAGTTCTGTGGCATCCCAGCCTTCGGCCGCCCTTTGTGGGTCGTGTGCGAGTGAAAACTCTGACATTCACTATACATGATGTGACATATGGAGGTTCATACATCATATAACTTTCATATTATAGCATAACTCATATCATATCATAAATCGTCACATAACATATCACACATCAAATATCATAACATCACAAAATATGACGCGTACAAAGGTCATAATGTACGTGTTATTCATACAACATACAAGTCATTAAATCAAATTCATGGGCGTCCAATAATAGAACAGCTTACTTGGTTGGTTTAAGACAAGGTCATTATGCATCCTTGATGCTAGCTTAAAAAGTTGATCATTGAACTCAAATTTCACCTAAGGAGTCCTACCATTATAATTTAGAATGCTATTATGGTAATTGGCTCACTTCATTGGCATAAAATAATCTAAAAACTTATCTATAAGTAATTTAAATTGGTAATAATAGAACAGCTTACTTGGTTGGTTTAAGACAAGGTCATTATGCATCCTTGATGCTAGCTTAAAAAGTTGATCATTGAACTCAAATTTCACCTAAGGAGTCCTACCATTATAATTTAGAATGCTATTATGGTAATTGGCTCACCTCATTGGCATAAAATAATCTAAAAACTTATCTATAAGTAATTTAAATTGGTAAGTCAGTAGCCATACTAACTTTAAACGTATTTAAAAGTGTCAAAAAAACGTATCTTGAAGAGTAAAAAATGGTAGTCAATGATATAAACTTACCCGACCTAAATCAAATGTGTCAAGTTATAGGCCATCAGAGTATGAATTCTCTAGTTCTGAGTTGTCAAAATAGGATGAAACTGAGCAATTTTAATGACTAAGTAACCTAAGGGACCTTCTTTTATATCAGAGTTCACCTTTCGACTTTGAAAATCTAATCGATACAGAACAAATTTTTTCCTTAATTCTCCGTCATCACATTTAACTCCTCAAAGGTCATCACAACTCATCCTCGATTATAATCCTAATGGTAAAGTTAAGGTAGAAGGTATGTGTACGTGCATGTACACAATAGAAAGAGAGATAAAATACACAAGAACACATCTAAAAACAACACAAGACCAACTTTATAGTTTTCCAAGCCCGCGCAATGGGTATGCGACATGAAGCGGCCGACTTTGTTTTCAAAGGGACACCAAAAATTCTCTTAAACTAAGCTACAAATAAAAGATTTGGTGTTCGTTTGTCGTTAAAGCATTAACGCCCTCTTATTCTCCTTCTTTTATTCTCCAATCTCTAAAATTTCCTCACCCAAATTAAGATATATAAGTTATAGCAAGAAGAAGAAGAAAAAGAAAAGAGGAGAATAATGAAACATTCAAAGATCTATAAAATACATGTGACTGATGACAAAACTTGGCACTGAGTCATTGCAATCATTTCATAATCTATTTACATTACGCAATAGAGTATTAAACCACTTCCTATCATAATCTATTTACATTACGGAATAGAATACTCATGTCGTTTTTCTTGAATGGTATGACATTGTCCACTTTGAGTATAAACTCTCATGACTTTGCTTTTAGTTTCCCCAAATGATCTCATACCAATGGAGATGTATTCATTACTTATAAACCTATGATCATTCCCTTAATTAGCCAATGTGGGATCTTCTCCGAACACTTTGCTCCTCAAACAAAGTACACCATAGAGCCTCCCCTAACTATGAATCCCTCGAATAACCTTCTCTTAATCGAGACTCGACTCCTCCTCTGGAACCCTCGAACAAAGTACACCCTTTGTTCGACACTTGAGTCACTTTTGACTACACCTTTGAGGCTCACAACTTCTTTGTTCGACATTGAGGATTCTATTAACATAAATAAGTTAAGGGCATGAGTCTGATATGATGTTAGGAATCATGAACATCACAATGATATGATATTGTTCTGCTTTGCTTTTGATTTCCCCAAAAGGCCTCATGCCAATGGAATGTATTCCTTGTTTATAAACTCATGATATCCTTTTAATTAGCCAATGTTAGACTTCTCTCCCAACAATTTTCCATAGAATATGAGGTAAAAACCCATAATGGAGAAAGGTATGAGAAAGGTTCAATATACTTAAAAAAAAAAAAATCGCAAATATAACCAAATTGATGATATTGGGGATGAGAATGGGGATTGGCTAGAAAATGTTGAGGATTATTGGGAGTGAGTCCCACGTTGGTTAATTTAGTGGATGATCATGAGTTTATAACTAAGGAATACTTTCTCCGTTGGTATGAGGCCTTTTGGGAAGCCCAAAGTAAAGCCATGAGAGCTTATGCTCAAAGTGACAATATCATACCATTGTGGAGATCCGTGATTCTAACATGGTATCAGAGTGTTCCTGTCGAACAAAGGGGTGTACTTTGTTCGAGGGCTCCAATGGGAGTGAATCTCACATTGGTTAATTTAGTGGACCATCATGAATAAAATCTTCATTGTCTTCATCTCCTTTGGAATGCTCGAAATACGATAGTGATGAACATGGTGTTAGATCCATTCATGTTACAAGTGATCTCATAAGTCCATAAATTTTTTCTTCGATGCCATGAAGATTTTCTAGGTTCTTAGGATGTCTATGTAGTGTGATTCTCAACTATTATTTCTAAGACGTTTAGGACTATTTCATCGGCTAATCTATACTCTGGGTTCACGCAGGTCTAAATCTTTGATTGCTGCTTATGATCCTAAAGTGCTCAATCTACTGAAAATGTACTAACCTGAGTTGGCTCGAAATCGCTCTAGCTTTTTTGCCCTAGTCTTAACTTGGTTCTCTTGTACATGCTTTACTAGGAAGATTATCCTCTTAAACACCTATTGCATGATATACATAATCAAAATATTCGTGCAAGTTTATTAGTGAGATATCCTATCAATCACCTAAAGCACTAAAAGTACAAACAAACAAGCTAACATCCATCAATAGCGGGAAACACATAGGAGTATAGTGCATCCTCCTTTTTGGCACAAGTGAAGGCATTTAAAACAACATTTATCTTAAATCTCATACTAGAAATTTTTTTATAATTTCTTGCGTATTTTATTTCTATCTCTACGGAAAAATATAAAAAAACAACATGCATCCCAAAATCTTATCCTAGGGGCATATCGATAATTTTCTATCAGACATACAACGCATTCACATCCAAAATTACTCTTTTGTAGTCCTAACATGTATATTCTAACCACCTAAGGTAAGAAACGCTCGCATGCTAGCACATCCTAACAATCCCTACCAGTATTAGTTGCCTAAAGTCCATGCAGCAACTTATAAGGATGTAACATGCATTTTTTAGCTTGCTTTTATGCTTGTAAATCCTAATTAACATAAAAATTCATTTGTAGGACCTAATTAACATAAAAATAGGGTTAGTATCAAATGAAAAATAGTCCAACCAATATAATAGCATTCACTAACTTCACATGAGGGAGTTCTACACTTATTGTTCTGAATTGTACAAATAGCTAAACAACACGTTGAAAGTTGAGTTTATTAGACTAGAAAAGGTTTATGTTAGTGATCACCTAAATGCTAGAGAGAGATCCCAAACCAACATTATCATTGAAGAGTGTAGACAAACTTTCGAAGTAACTCGTGTTTACTCAAGAAAACATCGAGACAAATTAAGAGAAGATCTAGTAGAAAATGTAGGCCATAAAAATACCAAAATAGAAAGAGTTCTAATCACACTAAGATTAGATTAGCTTCAATTTCAAAGCGATAAAAACCAAGGAGTGGTGCAACAATACTATGGACCAGCCGAAGTCACTAAGAATGTCGGGAATGCATCATACATGATTCAATTTCTCTAATGGATGCAGACTAGCCCTGTTGTACATGTCAGTAACTTGAAACGTTACAATCCTGACCAGGAAAACACTAGGCACAAGAAGGCAGTATGATCTCCTGCTACGAAGGAAGTAGGAGAGATTCTATCTGAAAAGACGTGAAGAGTTGACGAAAACTTGACGAACCAAGAAGTGATTTTCAATAGTTCATGGTAGATTAGAAGAGGCTCTTTAATTTGAGATCAGCTGGAAACACATCGAGAGACTTTCAAGTCAACATTATCCTACATCGCTGAGTTCACAAAGAGTTGGTTGTCAAAGGCATCAACCAATTGAGTGGGTAAAGATGTCACGGTCATGTTTGTTGAAGGCGTATTGCTATCATGACTAGTTATCAATTCTTCACCACGTTATAAGCCATCAAAGTTGTGGTTGCTGCTTATTTGCTTTTAGCATATAACATTACTTTCTTTCAAGTTGTTTTCAACTCATTTCTTCCCTCACTTTTTATGAAATATTTTATCTCAGATGTGACTCGAGGCTCGATCATACGTTAAGATTGTCCACAAAGTTCAATTTTCACATGGCTGACTTGTTCAATGGGTTAGAACAAGTGTCACACAATCGCTATCCTGCTGCCATAAGAGGGCGATTATGATATTTGGCAATCCCAATTATTAAAGTGTTATAAACTAACTTTACTACTCTTCCAAAATCTCTCTCTTATAGATAGTTTTAAAGGCAATCAAGTTCATATGCCGTCTCTATCTCCTAAGAAGAGTCTGGTAATGGCGTATATCTCAGTTTTTGATGCGACCATTTCTACAAGGACTTATTTTCTTCTCTTACATCATAATTTTCATAAAATTATATTGACTCGTAGAGTTGGAATATAATATCACTGACATCAATTAATCTTAGTAGCAAGGTTATTATGATATGATAATAGAGTTTTTATAGATTTACCTACATGAATTTCAACTTTAATCTCACTTTTTCAAGAAAAATATTTAAACTTTAGTTGCATTTGATAAAGATACTTATACATTAAATAATTATCAATCAGATCGATGAAATATTCATAATGTTTTTTGACTTCTACATTCACCGGAACATTTGGGTCGAAAAAATAATTTTTCGTTTTATTCGTGGTTATATAATCATGAATATCTCAGTCTTTTGTAGTACCTAAAACCTATGTTCCTAGAAAAGAAGCTTCATGAATTTGAGAAAAACTTATGTTCGGGACTCAAATAAGAATTTCAATTTTGGTTTCACCCCTTCGACTCAACATTCTCATGCATCCCCCGTGACCTAATATGAGTCTAACATCCTACAAAAAGAATATGGACATGGCATTCCACCCATTGAAGTGAGAAAAACATGTGATCTTGGTGTATCGCATAGGTCGGAGGTGGGTCCCATCAGGTTGTGTACTTTCTTTTCCATACATTATACTTTCTAGTTCTATACCTAAAAACACTCCCTTAAAAAGACTAGCTAGGTCACATGACCGGTAAATATCATGAATTAAAGAAAAACCTATGTTCAAGACTCAAATCACCATTCAAATTCTGGTTTTAGCGAATAGACTGAACATTCTTATACATCCCTCATGACATAGTATGAGTCTAACATCCTACAAAAAGAATATACATGTGATCCTGGTGTATCGCATAGGTGGAGGTCTAAGATGACTGAGGGCATATAGCATGTTTGAGTCTCTTATATTTAGTGACACCTAGTTGTTTGGGCGTTGTATTTGTCTCAGGGTCGTGGATGTGTTTTTTCTCGAATCAACTTACTTGGCTTGGCTATACCCTTAGAAATAATGCATAGGTTTGTAAGTTCATGGTTCTGAATTTAGAGGGTCTATCATAAAAAGCTAAGGGTATAACCTAAGCATGTGATGTTCTACTCCTATCACAAAAAATACATATCATTTCTATGCTTCATAACATCATAACTAGATGCCATATAAAACTTCAAGTTAGTCGTAAAAGCCATAAAACATCATAGAAGGTATAGTAAGGGCATTTTTCGTTATTTTACTCGTATCATTGGTTTGTGCTCTAAACATGCCCCTATAACCTTCAAATTCAACATGCATCGTGAATTATGGTATAAGGCCATAACACTTGTAGGCTCTCTTCAAATTTAGGGCATGAAAAGGAAGCTCTCATCGTCCTCTTTAACAGCTCTAAGATCACCAGCTTTGACTTGTATAGAAGCTCCACAAATCTTCATCTAAATTTCGAGGTCTTTTCCATATTTGATTCTCGTCCCCTCAGGCAACCTCAACAATTGGATGGCTTTGTGACAATTCCGTATAGGCCTAGGTAGATTCTTTGGTTGTTACATTAAGTACATGGACATTTCATATATTAGAGTTGAGATGACCAAATTGGTCTAAGGTATTTTGTTTCTTTTAATGTTTTAGCCCATCCCTTCATTCCTATACCTTTGTAAGAAATATGTGAACATTAATGTTTGACTATTAAGGTTGGGGTTAGTCTAAGATGCTAGATTAAGGTTTTGGTTTGAAAGGACCGGAGTTCAAATCCCACTCTCAATAATAATTTTGAAAAATTTCTTGTGGGATCCTAATAAGATTTAATAATTATATTATCTTTTGATCCCTAAACCTTTATAAAGAATACAAATGGATTAATTTTTTTTCAAGCATCAAAGTTGAGATGGCCGAGTTGGTCTAAGGCGCCAGATTAAGGTTCTGGTCCGAAAGGGCGTGGGTTCAAATCCCACTCTCAACAATTATTATTTATTCCCTAAACCTTTATAAAGAATACATATCGATTAATTTTTTTTCAAGCTCTCAAAGTTGAGATGGTCGAGTTGGTCTAAGGCCCTAGATTAAGGTTTTGGTAACCAAATCCCTCTCTCAACATTTATTTTGAGAAATTTCTTGAGGGTCCTTATACGATGTTTAATATTTTGATCCCTAAATCTTTATATAGAATACGGATGGATTAATTTTTTTTTTTCAAGCATTAAAGTTGAGATGGTCGAGTGGTCTAAGGTGCTAGATTAAGGTTCTGGTCGAAAAGGGTGTGGGTTCAAATCCCACTCCCAACATTTATTTTCAGAATGTTTAATATTTTGATCCCTAAACTTTTATAAAGAATATAGATGAATTAAGATTTCTAAACAAGATTGCTCACAACTTTGATGAAGAAATTGGTTTGTATCGCCCAACAAGGTGGAAAAATGACTTGAAAGTTGACTCGATGAATTGGTTTGAGAGCCTATGACTTGATGAATTTGACTATAAAATTAGGAGCCTCCACCAAAAATGATTTCCTAGAGCCTATAACTCATAACTCAGTGCTATAGTCCACAAAGAATATGGATGAATTAAGATTTCTAAACAAGATTGCTCACAACTATGATGAAGAAATTGGTTTGTATCGAGCTGCCCAACAAGGTGGAAAAATGACTTGAAAGTTGACTCGATGAATTGGTTTGAGAGCCTATGACTTGATGAATTTGACTATAAAATTAGGAGCCTCCACCAAAAATGATTTCCTAGAGCCTATAACTCATAACTCAGTGCTATAGTCCACGACAAGGTAAAAATTGATTCCTAACTTCTTCTTGCAATCCCATCTGCCACTTTTATGTAGGAATTGCTTCGAAATAATCCAATTAAGTAATGTTAGATTAACCTACTAAATGGACTCCATTACTTATGAGATATGTCATCTTAAGGTTACACATGAAATTTGGTAATCACAGTATACATATCATGAACATTAAATGCAAAAATACTTCATTTAAACTTTCATAAAACGTCATCTTCATCTTAAAATATAGTCATGGACTTATGTATTTTGAAAACACATTTAAAACGACGCAACAAAAGACTAAATGATATGAACCAAGAGACATCAATCATACAATATACTTCAATGAAGATGTGAAGAAATATTGTTGAAATTATCAAAAGATATTTCAATTCATGCCACATTGAAGAAGAATGAAGTTTCATGTTATAAATTTTAGGTGGATTACAATTTAGAGTTATTGTATTTCATTAATGTATTTTAAGACTTTTTAGTTACTTTAGGTTACAATTACAGAATGGTTAATTATGGCCCTTAAGTATGAATGTTACCACTCTTGGAATGCCTTTAATAGTTTCATTTTGAGACTATATAAAACCATGTAGGTTGATTACATAATGGTTAATTATGGCCATTAAGTATGAAAGTTACAAGTCTTAGAATGCCTTTAATAGTTTCATTTTGAGGCTATGTAAAGCCATGTGTTGTATTTGTATGTAGAATTGGAAAATCTATTTGTGCTTTTCTTTAGCAAATGGCTAAGTTTCTTTGCAATTCTATGTAGTTTAGGTTGCATGTAGAATCATTCAAGTTCGACATGATCAATCTTGCTTGTGGAGTGATTCGAATCTCAAGCAAGTGTTCTTGCGTTGAGATATTTGATCAACAAGAATCATTCAAGCTAGATATGATCGATTTTGCTTATAGAGTGATTCGAATCTCAAACAATGTGTTTGCCTTGAGATATTCGATCGACATGGTAATCCGAATCTTATTCACCTTATATTGATTCCTTATCTTATCACTAAATAAAATAAATAACGTTTACATTCAAAACATCTTATCCTAGTCTAAGTCTAAGAAAATAAATGTGACTACCCTGTGCATGTGTCATGGTCTCGAGTTGCAATGTCGTCGTCAGCCGTACAGGAATGCCTTGCCTTAACTTGAAATAGAAGTAGCACGTGACTTGAGTATTTAAAGAAATACTCAGTAAGTGACCCCACTATTGGGGTTAAATGCAATGACGGGTCCTATCATATCAATCTATTTTCCTCCGACACTATCATAACGGGCAACTTGGATGTGTACCATATACTCTACACACAACCCATATGTGCGAGTATGGACTCACCAGTCAGCTCGCACACCGCTGGGCCCCATTCCTTGTCGGGCGAGCATGCTCTAGTAGCTCTTTATGTCGAACACCCATTAGAATTAGTAACCGTCACGGCAGCATTATGTAAAACATAATGATAGTTCTCCTGCTTAGTAGTGTACGCGTCCCTACTCTCGTGATGGAATAATGGTATCCCCCAATGCATGAACACATAATGCATGAGATCCCAATATTTTTCAATTTTCAACATTATTAAATATAATCCCGCTACCGTTTTTCATTCATATCATATCATTTCTCATTTTTCAGTTCTCATATCATGCATAATTCTAACGGGGTTATATTTCATGTCATGTATCATGATATCATGTCATTCATAATAAATATGTTTTATACATACAGTTTAGGAGACATAACATAACGTTCTATGCTTTTAACAAAACATTTCATGAAGTGTGATTCATACAACAATTACCTCAACGGTCACATAAAACAATCTAAACATAACATATCACATCATAATATATCATATCATAAACATGTCAATTTACCACATATCTCGTACCATAACATATTTCATATCATATCACAATATATATATATATATATACGTCATTCACATTTCGTATCATAATCATAACATATTGTAAACACTTCGTGGTCGTATCGTTCTCTAACTTATCATAGCCTTAGCGTTTGAGAATGTTTGCTTAATCCACCACACCTAAATGGTGTAAAAGTTATCTATATTATAATTCAGTACTAAATATCCTTAACACCCCCGCAAGCTAAGCGTCGGATTTGAACGAACGTGAAGCTTGAATCTGAAAAATTCAAAGAGAGGTCAAGAAACACTTTTCGTGAAGATGTCAACAACCTGGTTCAAAGGAGGCGTAGAGAAACACTTTCTTGGCCATCGAATCTGCAGAGGGATCGCCGCTCAGTGGCGATACTACCTTGGCTTCGGCCAGAATATGTCTAACCCATAAAGAGGGATCATCGCTTAGCGATGATGTTGCCTTAGCAATGGTGAGAATATGTCTAACCCAAGAAGTAGAAGGGGAAAGCTAGAGCAAGGCACAACGACAATGTTGAAGCCGTAAGAGTCGCCATAGTGGGCGAAGGGGCCAATTTTGGCAAGAAGGGCGGCGGCGACTTGGTTGACGAAGAGGCCAGTGCGGCACCCAGATTCCTAAGGTAAATCTCTGCAGAATATCGATGGGCTTATCGAGATTTCGTATATTTCCGAAGAGAACACTAATGAGGATCTTGAGATTAGGGTTTCTGTGAAGGATGAAGGGAAGATTGCGAAGAAAATGAAAGAGACTATGTTGGTGGAGGGAAAATCAATTGTGTTGGAAAAGATGAGGTTGTATGTACAAAGTATGGCGAACAGTGATTTGGAGGTCAATAGAGTGGAACCAATGAGTAATCAATCAACTCTACATGTGGTAGCCATGGAGACTGCCCCTGCAGAGAAGAAGATGGGTAGGGGATTCATAAGGCATTGAAAATAAAGGTTGGTGTTGCTAAGGGCTCTGATAACATGTGAATGTTTGCCTAATCCACCACACATAAATGGTGTGAAAGTTATCTATTTATAATCAAATAAATTACAAGGATATGGAAGAGTAATAAATAGAAATAATAAGAAATGGAAAGATACATAGATATTTGCCTAATAATAAATTATACATATATGGTAAATTATAATTTAGTACTAAATATTATTGTATCCTTCTCGTATCCTATCTCAAACATATCATTGAATACATCGTACCGTAAGTACTATCATACAATTCACATTTCCGTCATTCACATCGTATCATAATCATATCATATCATAAACATTTCGTGGTCATATCGTTCCCTAACTTATCATAGTCTTAGCGTTCTTATACATATCACAGTCATATCATTATATGAACGTACCTTAGTCATATCGTTACAAAAACGTATCCTAACGCTATCGTTCTATCAATCTATCATAATCATATCCCTTTCTAGCCATAACCTAATCGTATTCTTTTATCAATCGATCCTAGCCATATCATTTTTATCAATCTCTCATATCCATAGCACTTAGATACGTAACATAACCTTAACGTTTCATGAACATATCTGACTCCTATCGTTAAATTATGTTTAGTGTATCCTTCTCGTATCCTATCTCAAACATATCATTGAGTACATCGTACCGTAAGTATTATCATACAATTCACATATTATAACATATACATATCATATCATATCATAAGCATATTGATCCATAAACATTCAAACATATCAATATATATGACACGTGCAGATTCACAAAGCATGTGTCAACATCAAATATAACCATGCCGATAGTAAAACCAATTACTTGGATGACCTCAGCCGAAGTTCTATCTAACTCCAAATTAGCTTGCTTTCGTCCCCCCGAATTCGTTCTCACTTATGCCAAGGTGCTTCACCCTATTAAACATGTTCACTGAATTCCTTCCGTAATTATAATTCCTAAATTTTGTTAACTATTTAACCAATTTAGATTTAATGTTTCTTGGGATATAAATATGTCTAACAATACAATTTATTAGATACTATCATTTTATAATACATTTTATAATACATTTTATAATACATTTTAGAATTACTTTATCTACTCGGTGTTATTTCATTATATTCTTTTTTATGTGTTTTTATATCTTCTTTTTTTTTCTTTTTTTTTTATCCCTTTTTGTTTCTCTATCCGTTATACCTCTGTGGTTATTATTCTATTTTCTTATTCTATTTTCTTTTTGTGTTTTTATTATATTATCTTTTTTGTTTTAATTATGTTGACATGAGCTAATTTTTAATTAATTCTTACTCTCAAATCTTCTCTATTGATTTTTAATCACATCCATACTCATCATCATAAATAGGAAAGTATTCCAATGTAGATGAACATACAAAATGCATGAAGCCTCCCTAGTTTTCATCTTTAAATCATTTTTATCACATAACCATGGACCTTCATACATTCATCATCATTAATATTAACATATAAGCATGGACCTTCATACATTCATCATCAGTAATATTAACTCGGGTTGTGCCTTTAAAAACTCGTCTTCACAGTGCATCTTAACATTTAATACATACACATCATCTTAATATATAACATCATAATGTGAAGTCATTTCATCATCATATATCTCACATCATAAAGAATAAAAATGGATAAGTTTTTTTCAAGTATCAAGGTTGAGATGGCTGAGTTGGTCTAAGGTGTCAGATTAAGGGTTTGGTTCAAAAGGGTGTGGGTCCAAATCTCACTCCCAACATTTATTTTGAGAAATTTCTCGAGAGTTCTTACATGGATTTAACAATTATATTATCTTTTAACCAATGTTTAATATTTTGATCCCTAAACCTTTGTAAAGAATACAGATGGATTATTTTGTACCAATTATTAAAGTTGAGATGGTTTTGTTGGTCTATGGGCTTGATTAAGGTTTTGGTGGGCCACGTTTAAATCCCACACTCAACAATTTTGATTTGTTTAAAATTGATTTTTGGCTAGGCTCAGGTATTTAAGCCGACAAAAATGGAACACCTCTACCTCGACCTAGGAGTTGAATTAGTCAAATTTTATTTAATTTCATTAAGTCAGGCTCATAATGTGATTAGTTTTTTAATAGTTTAAAATTTTGGCAATTCACATTAAAAGCAATCAAACCAACTAAGGGTTATGAAATGGTAGATTGGAAGTTTAGATAAATGACAAAAATATTTTCCATGTCATGACGGAAAGATAAGAAAATGACATAAACATGTGAGATGTTTAAGTCCATAAAAGCTAAATTTAGATAGTTATCTGAATGATCTAGGAATTAAGTATTTTAAAAATTGAAGAAAAATCTTATGACTAAAGTTATAATAGGAAATAGTTAGTAAGGAGGGAGGAATGTTATAGTGAGAGAAATTTTCAAAATTACTCTATGGAAAGAAAAATCTAAATGAAAGTAAATTTGACTTACTAGATTTAGGGGTGTACACCCAACCCGGAAATTCGAGAACCCAACCCGACCCAATCCGAAATATAAGGGTTGGGTTGGGTTGTGTTGGATTTCAAGTTTGGGTTGGGTCAATTTTTTTTAACCCGGTCTGATTTGGGTTGGGTTCGGGTACCAAAAGAAAATTATTTGGTCAACCCGGCCCAATCCGAAAATATTAAAAAAAAATAATAAAGCCCAAAGGCCCAAAGACAAAGCCTAATCTATAGTTTGTCTGGTTTCTTACCAAAGCCCAAGCCCAAACCAAAACCTGATATTACACAACCCAATAATTACCTCAGTAGTGAAAGAAATTTCTCTTTCCTTCTTTCCTTCTCTGCTATGTACTGAATTTCTCTCTCTCTGGGTGAGTTCTTGGCAGTAGCACTCTCTGCCATCCATTCTTTGCAATTCATTTTATTCATCCATTCCTTTGCAATTCATTTTATTCTGCCATCCTTTTCTCTGCAATCACCTCCTCTCTTCTGCAATTCATTTCAATCCACTACAATACAATTCATTTCAATCTATTCATCTGTAATTCATTTCACTCCATTCCTTCCTCTGTCATTTCAATCAATTTCTCTCTCTACTGCAATCCATTCCTCTCTCTATAGCAATCCATTCATCCATTTCTTTCTTTACCTCTCTACAATCCATGCATCCATTCCTCTCCCTACCTTTCTCGCGCGCCGTCTTTCTCTCTTTAGTCTCCTGGAACGCTATAACGGGTAATCTTTTTCTCTTTTTGTTATATCCCTTGCAAAAACTGATTGTATATTTTAACCTTGATGAATTCTATGATAATTGTTCCTATGGAGTTAAATGTTTGAATCATAATAGTTCTATTTTACTTTTTATAGTGGGAAAACAATAGTGCAATGGTACGTGCAAGTAGCTCTAGTAATTATAATGCATCGAAACCACTATTGGCTACCCAATCTTAATTTAATAAGAAGAAACTCAGTAAATCAACCGTGTGGGATCACTTTACAAGATTAGAGAACAATAATAAGAGGTGCAAGTGCAACTATTGTTCTAAGGAGTATGGTTGTGATACTAATTCTTGTGGAACTAGCACGTTATGGAAGCACTTAAAAAATCAGTGTAGGAAGTACACATTGGAGGACAAAGGACAAACCACTCTAAGTTTTCAACGTTCAATAGATAGAAAGGATGGTAGTAATATTGTTACTTCATTATTTAGTCAAACAAGATGTAGGGCAGCATGTGCCAAGATGATAATTATGGATGAATTATCATTTAAATTTGTAGAGAATGAGGGTTTCAAATTGTTTTGTAGTATTGCATGTCCTAAGTTGACCCTCCGTCAAGAGTAATCATTGTTAGAGATATATTTCAGCTCTATCTAGAAGAAAAAAAGAAGTTGAAAGATTTTGTAGTCAATCATTCCAAGAGGGTTTGTCTTACCACTGACACATGGGCTTCGTTGCAAAACATTAATTACATGGTAATCACCGCACATTTTATTGATTCAGAATGGAATTTGCATAAAAGAATTTTCAACTTTTGTCAAGTTGATAACCACAAGTGAGGGACTATTGGCAAGATTATTGAGAGTTGTTTATTGGAATGGAGAATCGATAAGGTTTTCTCTATCACAGATAATGCAAGTTCAAATGATATAGCTATTTCATATATTATGAGAAGACTTAGAAGTTGGAATTCACTTGTCTTAGATGGAGAAATATTACACATGAGGTGTTGTGCTCACATAATTAATTTTATTGTGAATGAAGGGCTTAAAGAAATGCATTTCTAGTGTTCGTAATGTCGTGAGGTATGTTAGATCATCCCCCAAGAGATTGACAAAATTTAAAGATCGTGTTAAACAAGAAAAAATTAAATGTAGAGCACTTGTTTGTTTGGATGTGGCGACTCAATGGAATTCCACTTATTTGATGCTTGATCATGCCTTGGAATTTGAAAAAGCTTTCAAAGTATTAGAGGAAGAAGAATCAGATTAATTTGATTGTGAATGAAGGGCTTAAAGAAATGCATGACTCCATTTCTAGTGTTCGTAATGTCGTGAGGTATGTTAGATCATCCCCCAAGAGAATGACAAAATTTAAAGATCGTGTTGAACAAGAAAAAGTTAAATGTAGAGCACTTGTTTGTTTGGATGTGGCGACTCAATGGAATTCCACTTATTTGATGCTTGATCATGCCTTGGAATTTGAAAAAGCTTTCAAAGTATTAGAGGAAGAAGAATCAGATTAATTTGATTGTGAATGAAGGGCTTAAAGAAATGCATGACTCCATTTCTAGTGTTCGTAATGTCGTGAGGTATGTTAGATCATCCCCCAAGAGATTGACAAAATTTAAAGATCGTGTTGAACAAGAAAAAATTAAATGAAGAGCACTTGTTTGTTTGGATGTGGCGACTCAATGGAATTCCACTTATTTGATGCTTGATCATGTCTTGGAATTTGAAAAAGCTTTCAAAGTATTAGAGGAAGAAGAATCAGATTAATTTGATTGTGAATGAAGGGCTTAAAGAAATGCATGACTCCATTTCTAGTGTTTGTAATGTCGAGAGGTATGTTAGATCATCCCCCAAGAGATTGACAAAATTTAAAGATCGTGTTGAACAAGAAAAAATTAAATGTAGAGCACTTGTTTGTTTGGATGTGGCGACTCAATGGAATTCCACTTATTTGATGCTTGATCATGCCTTGGAATTTGAAAAAGCTTTCAAAGTATTAGAGGAAGAAGAATCAGATTAATTTTATTGTGAATGAAGGGCTTAAAGAAATGCATGACTTCATTTCTAGTGTTCGTAATGTCGTGAGGTATGTTAGATCATCCCCCAAGAGATTGACAAAATTTAAAGATCGTGTTGAACAAGAAAAAATTAAATGAAGAGCACTTGTTTGTTTGGATGTGGCGACTCAATGGAATTCCACTTATTTGATGCTTGATCATGTCTTGGAATTTGAAAAAGCTTTCAAAGTATTAGAGGAAGAAGAATCAGATTAATTTGATTGTGAATGAAGGGCTTAAAGAAATGCATGACTCCATTTCTAGTGTTTGTAATGTCGGGAGGTATGTTAGATCATCCCCCAAGAGATTGACAAAATTTAAAGATCGTGTTGAACAAGAAAAAATTAAATGTAGAGCACTTGTTTGTTTGGATGTGGCGACTCAATGGAATTCCACTTATTTGATGCTTGATCATGCCTTGGAATTTGAAAAAGCTTTCAAAGTATTAGAGGAAGAAGAATCAGATTAATTTGATTGTGAATGAAGGTCTTAAAGAAATGCATGACTCAATTTCTAGTGTTCGTAATGTCGTGAGGTATGTTAGATCATCCCCCAAGAGATTGACAAAATTTAAAGATCGTGTTGAACAAGAAAAAATTAAATGTAGAACTAGAACACTTGTTTGTTTGGATGTGGCGACTCAATGAAATTCCACTTATTTGATGCTTGATCATGCCTTGGAATTTGAAAAAGCTTTCAAAGTATTAGAGGAAAGAGAATCAGATTAATTTGATTGTGAATGAAGGTCTTAAAGAAATGCATGACTCAATTTCTAGTGTTCGTAATGTCGTGAGGTATGTTAGATCATCCCCCAAGACATTGACAAAATTTAAAGATCGTGTTGAACAAGAAAAAATTAAATGTAGAACACTTGTTTGTTTGGATGTGGCGACTCAATGAAATTCCACTTATTTGATGCTTGATCATGCCTTGGAATTTGAAAAAGCTTTCAAAGTATTAGAGAAAGAAGAATCAGATTAATTTGATTGTGAATGAAGGGCTTAAAGAAATGCATGACTCCATTTCTAGTGTTCGTAATGTCGTGAGGTATGTTAGATCATCCCCCAAGAGATTGACAAAATTTAAAGATCGTGTTGAACAAGAAAAAATTAAATGAAGAGCACTTGTTTGTTTGGATGTGGCGACTCAATGGAATTCCACTTATTTGATGCTTGATCATGTCTTGGAATTTGAAAAAGCTTTCAAAGTATTAGAGGAAGAAGAATCAGATTAATTTGATTGTGAATAAAGGGCTTAAAGAAATGCATGACTCCATTTCTAGTGTTTGTAATGTCGGGAGGTATGTTAGATCATCCCCCAAGAGATTGACAAAATTTAAAGATCGTGTTGAACAAGAAAAAATTAAATGTAGAGCACTTGTTTGTTTGGATGTGGCGACTCAATTTTATTCCACTTATTTGATTCTTGATCATGTCTTGGAATTTGAAAAAGCTTTCAAAGTATTAGAGGAAGAAGAATCAGATTAATTTGATTGTGAATGAAGGGCTTAAAGAAATGCATGACTCCATTTCTAGTGTTCGTAATGTCGTGAGGTATGTTAGATCATCCCCCAAGAGATTGACAAAATTTAAAGATCGTGTTGAACAAGAAAAAATTAAATGTAGAGCACTTGTTTGTTTGGATGTGGCGACTCAATGGAATTCCACTTATTTGATGCTTGATCATGCCTTGGAATTTGAAAAAGCTTTCAAAGTATTAGAGAAAGAAGAATCAGATTAATTTGATTGTGAATGAAGGGCTTAAAGAAATGCATGACTCCATTTCTAGTGTTCGTAATGTCGTGAGGTATGTTAGATCATCCCCCAAGAGATTGACAAAATTTAAAGATCGTGTTGAACAAGAAAAAATTAAATGTAGAACACTTGTTTGTTTGGATGTGGCGACTCAATGAAATTCCACTTATTTGATGCTTGATCATGCCTTGGAATTTGAAAAAGCTTTCAAAGTATTAGAGAAAGAAGAATCAGATTAATTTGATTGTGAATGAAGGGCTTAAAGAAATGCATGACTCCATTTCTAGTGTTCGTAATGTCGTGAGGTATGTTAGATCATCCCCCAAGAGATTGACAAAATTTAAAGATCGTGTTGAACAAGAAAAAATTAAATGTAGAGCATTTGTTTGTTTGGATGTGGCGACTCAATGAAATTCCACTTATTTCATGCTTGATCATGCCTTGGAATTTGAAAAAGCTTTCAAAGTATTAGAGGAAGAAGAATCAGATTAAATTGATTGTGAATGAAGGGCTTAAAGAAATGCATGAATCCATTTCTAGTGTTCGTAATGTCGTGAGGTATGTTACATCATCCCCCAAGAGATTGACAAAATTTAAAGATCGTGTTGAACAAGAAAAAATTAAATGTAGAGCACTTGTTTGTTTGGATGTGGCGACTCAATGGAATTCCACTTATTTGATGCTTGATCATGCCTTGGAATTTGAAAAAGCTTTCAAAGTATTAGAGGAAGAAGAATCAGATTAATTTGATTGTGAATGAAGGGCTTAAAGAAATGCATGACTCCATTTCTAGTGTTCGTAATGTCGTGAGGTATGTTAGATCATCCCCCAAGAGATTGACAAAATTTAAAGATCGTGTTGAACAAGAAAAAATTAAATGTAGAGCACTTGTTTGTTTGGATGTGGCGACTCAATGGAATTCCACTTATTTGATGCTTGATCATGCCTTGGAATTTGAAAAAGCTTTCAAAGTATTAGAGGAAGAAGAATCAGATTAATTTTATTGTGAATGAAGGGCTTAAAGAAATGCATGACTCCATTTCTAGTGTTCGTAATGTCGTGAGGTATGTTAGATCATCCCCCAAGAGATTGACAAAATTTAAAGATCGTGTTGAACAAGAAAAAATTAAATGTAGAGCACTTGTTTGTTTGGATGTGGCGACTCAATGGAATTCCACTTATTTGATGCTTGATCATGCCTTGGAATTTCAAAAAGCTTTCAAAGTATTAGAGGAAGAAGAATCAGATTAATTTTATTGTGAATGAAGGGCTTAAAGAAATGCATGACTCCATTTCTAGTGTTTGTAATGTCGGGAGGTATGTTAGATCATCCCCCAAGAGATTGACAAAATTTAAAGATCGTGTTGAACAAGAAAAAATTAAATGTAGAACACTTGTTTGTTTGGATGTGGCGACTCAATGAAATTCCACTTATTTGATGCTTGATCATGCCTTGGAATTTGAAAAAGCTTTCAAAGTATTAGAGAAAGAAGAATCAGATTAATTTGATTGTGAATGAAGGGCTTAAAGAAATGCATGACTCCATTTCTAGTGTTCGTAATGTCGTGAGGTATGTTAGATCATCCCCCAAGAGATTGACAAAATTTAAAGATCGTGTTGAACAAGAAAAAATTAAATGTAGAACACTTGTTTGTTTGGATGTGGCGACTCAATGAAATTCCACTTATTTGATGCTTGATCATGCCTTGGAATTTGAAAAAGCTTTCAAAGTATTAGAGAAAGAAGAATCAGATTAATTTGATTGTGAATGAAGGGCTTAAAGAAATGCATGACTCCATTTCTAGTGTTCGTAATGTCGTGAGGTATGTTAGATCATCCCCCAAGAGATTGACAAAATTTAAAGATCGTGTTGAACAAGAAAAAATTAAATGTAGAGCATTTGTTTGTTTGGATGTGGCGACTCAATGAAATTCCACTTATTTCATGCTTGATCATGCCTTGGAATTTGAAAAAGCTTTCAAAGTATTAGAGGAAGAAGAATCAGATTAAATTGTTTGTGAATGAAGGGCTTAAAGAAATGCATGAATCCATTTCTAGTGTTCGTAATGTCGTGAGGTATGTTAGATCATCCCCCAAGAGATTGACAAAATTTAAAGATCGTGTTGAACAAGAAAAAATTAAATGTAGAGCACTTGTTTGTTTGGATGTGGCGACTCAATGGAATTCCACTTATTTGATGCTTGATCATGCCTTGGAATTTGAAAAAGCTTTCAAAGTATTAGAGGAAGAAGAATCAGATTAATTTTATTGTGAATGAAGGGCTTAAAGAAATGCATGACTCCATTTCTAGTGTTCGTAATGTCGTGAGGTATGTTAGATCATCCCCCAAGAGATTGACAAAATTTAAAGATCGTGTTGAACAAGAAAAAATTAAATGTAGAACACTTGTTTGTTTGGATGTGGCGACTCAATGAAATTCCACTTATTTGATGCTTGATCATGCCTTGGAATTTGAAAAAGCTTTCAAAGTATTAGAGAAAGAAGAATCAGATTAATTTGATTGTGAATGAAGGGCTTAAAGAAATGCATGACTCCATTTCTAGTGTTCGTAATGTCGTGAGGTATGTTAGATCATCCCCCAAGAGATTGACAAAATTTAAAGATCGTGTTGAACAAGAAAAAATTAAATGTAGAGCATTTGTTTGTTTGGATGTGGCGACTCAATGGAATTCCACTTATTTGATGCTTGATCATGCCTTGGAATTTGAAAAAGCTTTCAAAGTATTAGAGGAAGAAGAATCAGATTAATTTTATTGTGAATGAAGGGCTTAAAGAAATGCATGACTCCATTTCTAGTGTTCGTAATGTCGTGAGGTATGTTAGATCATCCCCCAAGAGATTGACAAAATTTAAAGATCGTGTTGAACAAGAAAAAATTAAATGTAGAGCACTTGTTTGTTTGGATGTGGCGACTCAATGGAATTCCACTTATTTGATGCTTGATCATGCCTTGGAATTTGAAAAAGCTTTCAAAGTATTAGAGGAAGAAGAATCAGATTAATTTTATTGTGAATGAAGGGCTTAAAGAAATGCATGACTCCATTTCTAGTGTTCGTAATGTCGTGAGGTATGTTAGATCATCCCCCAAGAGATTGACAAAATTTAAAGATCGTGTTGAACAAGAAAAAATTAAATGAAGAGCACTTGTTTGTTTGGATGTGGCGACTCAATGGAATTCCACTTATTTGATGCTTGATCATGTCTTGGAATTTGAAAAAGCTTTCAAAGTATTAGAGGAAGAAGAATCAGATAAATTTGATTGTGAATGAAGGTCTTAAAGAAATGCATGACTCCATTTCTAGTGTTCGTAATGTCGTGAGGTATGTTAGATCATCCCCCAAGAGATTGACAAAATTTAAAGATCGTGTTGAACAAGAAAAAATTAAATGTAGAACACTTGTTTGTTTGGATGTGGCGACTCAATGAAATTCCACTTATTTGATGCTTGATCATGCCTTGGAATTTGAAAAAGCTTTCAAAGTATTAGAGAAAGAAGAATCAGATTAATTTGATTGTGAATGAAGGGCTTAAAGAAATGCATGACTCCATTTCTAGTGTTCGTAATGTCGTGAGGTATGTTAGATCATCCCCCAAGAGATTGACAAAATTTAAAGATCGTGTTGAACAAGAAAAAATTAAATGTAGAACACTTGTTTGTTTGGATGTGGCGACTCAATGAAATTCCACTTATTTGATGCTTGATCATGCCTTGGAATTTGAAAAAGCTTTCAAAGTATTAGAGAAAGAAGAATCAGATTAATTTGATTGTGAATGAAGGGCTTAAAGAAATGCATGACTCCATTTCTAGTGTTCGTAATGTCGTGAGGTATGTTAGATCATCCCCCAAGAGATTGACAAAATTTAAAGATCGTGTTGAACAAGAAAAAATTAAATGTAGAGCATTTGTTTGTTTGGATGTGGCGACTCAATGAAATTCCACTTATTTCATGCTTGATCATGCCTTGGAATTTGAAAAAGCTTTCAAAGTATTAGAGGAAGAAGAATCAGATTAAATTGTTTGTGAATGAAGGGCTTAAAGAAATGCATGAATCCATTTCTAGTGTTCGTAATGTCGTGAGGTATGTTAGATCATCCCCCAAGAGATTGACAAAATTTAAAGATCGTGTTGAACAAGAAAAAATTAAATGTAGAGCACTTGTTTGTTTGGATGTGGCGACTCAATGGAATTCCACTTATTTGATGCTTGATCATGCCTTGGAATTTGAAAAAGCTTTCAAAGTATTAGAGGAAGAAGAATCAGATTAATTTTATTGTGAATGAAGGGCTTAAAGAAATGCATGACTCCATTTCTAGTGTTCGTAATGTCGTGAGGTATGTTAGATCATCCCCCAAGAGATTGACAAAATTTAAAGATCGTGTTGAACAAGAAAAAATTAAATGTAGAGCACTTGTTTGTTTGGATGTGGCGACTCAATGGAATTCCACTTATTTGATGCTTGATCATGCCTTGGAATTTGAAAAAGCTTTCAAAGTATTAGAGGAAGAAGAATCAGATTAATTTTATTGTGAATGAAGGGCTTAAAGAAATGCATGACTCCATTTCTAGTGTTCGTAATGTCGTGAGCTATGTTAGATCATCCCCCAAGAGATTGACAAAATTTAAAGATCGTGTTGAACAAGAAAAAATTAAATGAAGAGCACTTGTTTGTTTGGATGTGGCGACTCAATGGAATTCCACTTATTTGATGCTTGATCATGTCTTGGAATTTGAAAAAGCTTTCAAAGTATTAGAGGAAGAAGAATCAGATTAATTTGATTGTGAATGAAGGGCTTAAAGAAATGCATGACTCCATTTCTAGTGTTTGTAATGTCGGGAGGTATGTTAGATCATCCCCCAAGAGATTGACAAAATTTAAAGATCGTGTTGAACAAGAAAAAATTAAATGTAGAGCACTTGTTTGTTTGGATGTGGCGACTCAATTTTATTCCACTTATTTGATTCTTGATCATGTCTTGGAATTTGAAAAAGCTTTCAAAGTATTAGAGGAAGAAGAATCAGATTAATTTGATTGTGAATGAAGGTCTTAAAGAAATGCATGACTCAATTTCTAGTGTTCGTAATGTCGTGAGGTATGTTAGATCATCCCCCAAGAGATTGACAAAATTTAAAGATCGTTTTGAACAAGAAAAAATTAAATGTAGAACACTTGTTTGTTTGGATGTGGCGACTCAATGAAATTCCACTTATTTGATGCTTGATCATTCCTTGGAAATTGAAAAAGCTTTCAAAGTATTAGAGAAAGAAGAATCAGATTAATTTGATTGTGAATGAAGGGCTTAAAGAAATGCATGACTCCATTTCTAGTGTTCGTAATGTCGTGAGGTATGTTAGATCATCCCCCAAGAGATTGACAAAATTTAAAGATCGTGTTGAACAAGAAAAAATTAAATGAAGAGCACTTGTTTGTTTGGATGTGGCGACTCAATGGAATTCCACTTATTTGATGCTTGATCATGTCTTGGAATTTGAAAAAGCTTTCAAAGTATTAGAGAAAGAAGAATCAGATTAATTTGATTGTGAATGAAGGTCTTAAAGAAATGCATGACTCAATTTCTAGTGTTCGTAATGTCGGGAGGTATGTTAGATCATCCCCCAAGAGATTGACAAAATTTAAAGATCGTGTTGAACAAGAAAAAATTAAATGTAGAACACTTGTTTGTTTGGATGTGGCGACTCAATGAAATTCCACTTATTTGATGCTTGATCATGCCTTGGAATTTGAAAAAGCTTTCAAAGTATTAGAGAAAGAAGAATCAGATTAATTTGATTGTGAATGAAGGGCTTAAAGAAATGCATGACTCCATTTCTAGTGTTCGTAATGTCGTGAGGTATGTTAGATCATCCCCCAAGAGATTGACATAATTTAAAGATCGTGTTGAACAAGAAAAAATTAAATGTAGAGCATTTGTTTGTTTGGATGTGGCGACTCAATGAAATTTCACTTATTTCATGCTTGATCATGCCTTGGAATTTGAAAAAGCGTTCAAAGTATTAGATGAAGAAGAATCAGATTAAATTGATTGTGAATGAAGGGCTTAAAGAAATGCATGACTCCATTTCTAGTGTTCGTAATGTCGTGAGGTATGTTAGATCATCCCCCAAGAGATTGACAAAATTTAAAGATCGTGTTGAACAAGAAAAAATTAAATGTAGAGCACTTGTTTGTTTGGATGTGGCGACTCAATGGAATTCCACTTATTTGATACTTGATCATGTCTTGGAATTTCAAAAAGCTTTCAAAGTATTAGAGGAAGAAGAATCAGATTAATTTTATTGTGAATGAAGGGCTTAAAGAAATGCATGACTCCATTAGTGTTCGTAATGTCGTGAGGTATGTTAGATCATCCCCCAAGAGATTGACAAAATTTAAAGATCGTGTTGAACAAGAAAAAATTAAATGTAGAGCACTTGTTTGTTTGGATGTGGCGACTCAATGGAATTCCACTTATTTGATGCTTGATCATGTCTTGGAATTTGAAAAAGCTTTCAGAGTATTAGAGGAAGAAGAATCAGATTAATTTGATTGTGAATGAAGGTCTTAAAGAAATGCATGACTCAATTTCTAGTGTTCGTAGTGTCGTGAGGTATGTTAGATCATCCCCCAAGAGATTGACAAAATTTAAAGATCGTGTTGAACAAGAAAAAATTAAATGTAGAGCACTTGTTTGTTTGGATGTGGCGACTCAATGAAATTCCACTTATTTGATGCTTGATCATGCCTTGGAATTTGAAAAAGCTTTCAAAGTATTAGAGAAAGAAGAATCAGATTAATTTGATTGTGAATGAAGGGCTTAAAGAAATGCATGACTCCATTTCTAGTGTTCGTAATGTCGTGAGGTATGTTAGATCATCCCCCAAGAGATTGACAAAATTTAAAGATCGTGTTGAACAAGAAAAAATTAAATGTAGAGCATTTGTTTGTTTGGATGTGGCGACTCAATGAAATTCCACTTATTTCATGCTTGATCATGCCTTGGAATTTGAAAAAGCTTTCAAAGTATTAGAGGAAGAAGAATCAGATTAAATTGATTGTGAATGAAGGGCTTAAAGAAATGCATGACTCCATTTCTAGTGTTCGTAATGTCGTGAGGTATGTTAGATCATCCCCCAAGAGATTGACAAAATTTAAAGATCGTGTTGAACAAGAAAAAATTAAATGTAGAGCATTTGTTTGTTTGGATGTGGCGACTCAATGGAATTCCACTTATTTGATGCTTGATCATGCCTTGGAATTTGAAAAAGCTTTCAAAGTATTAGAGGAAGAAGAATCAGATTAATTTGATTGTGAATGAAGGGCTTAAAGAAATGCATGACTCCATTTCTAGTGTTCGTAATGTCGTGAGGTATGTTAGATCATCCCCCAAGAGATTGACAAAATTTAAAGATCGTGTTGAACAAGAAAAAATTAAATGTAGAGCACTTGTTTGTTTGGATGTGGCGACTCAATGGAATTCCACTTATTTGATGCTTGATCATGTCTTGGAATTTGAAATAGCTTTCAAAGTATTAGAGGAAGAAGAATCAGATTAATTTGATTGTGAATGAAGATCTTAAAGAAATGCATGACTCAATTTCTAGTGTTCGTAATGTCGAGAGGTATGTTAGATCATCCCCCAAGAGATTGACAAAATTTAAAGATCGTGTTGAACAAGAAAAAATTAAATGTAGAACACTTGTTTGTTTGGATGTGGCGACTCAATAAAATTCCACTTATTTGATGCTTGATCATGCCTTGGAATTTGAAAAAGCTTTCAAAGTATTAGAGGAAGAAGAATCAGATTAATTTTATTGTGAATGAAGGGCTTAAAGAAATGCATGACTCCATTTCTAGTGTTCGTAATGTCGTGAGGTATGTTAGATCATCCCCCAAGAGATTGAAAAAATTTAAAGATCGTGTTGAACAAGAAAAAATTAAATGTAGAGCATTTGTTTGTTTGGATGTGGCGACTCAATGAAATTCCACTTATTTCATGCTTGATCATGCCTTGGAATTTGAAAAAGCTTTCAAAGTATTAGAGGAAGAAGAATCAGATTAAATTGATTGTGAATGAAGGGCTTAAAGAAATGCATGACTCCATTTCTAGTGTTCGTAATGTCGTGAGGTATGTTAGATCATCCCCCAAGAGATTGACAAAATTTAAAGATCGTGTTGAACAAGAAAAAATTAAATGTAGAGCACTTGTTTGTTTGGATGTGGCGACTCAATGGAATTCCACTTATTTGATGCTTGATCATGTCTTGGAATTTCAAAAAGCTTTCAAAGTATTAGAGGAAGAAGAATCAGATTAATTTGATTGTGAATGAAGGGCTTAAAGAAATGCATGACTCAATTTCTAGAGTTCGTAATGTCGTGAGGTATGATAGATCATCCCCCAAGAGATTGACAAAATTTAAAGATCGTGTTGAACAAGAAAAAATTAAATGTAGAGCACTTGTTTGTTTGGATGTGGCGACTCAATGGAATTCCACTTATTTGATGCTTGATCATGCCTTGAAATTTGAAAAAGCTTTCAAAGTATTAGAGGAAGAAGAATCAGATTAATTTTATTGTGAATGAAGGGCTTAAAGAAATGCATGACTCCATTTCTAGTGTTCGTAATGTCGTGAGGTATGTTAGATCATCCCCCAAGAGATTGACAAAATTTAAAGATCGTGTTGAACAAGAAAAAATTAAATGTAGAGCACTTGTTTGTTTGGATGTGGCGACTCAATGGAATTCCACTTATTTGATGCTTGATCATATCTTGGAATTTCAAAAAGCTTTCAAAGTATTAGAGGAAGAAGAATCAGATTAATTTTATTGTGAATGAAGGGCTTAAAGAAATGCATGACTCCATTTCTAGTGTTCGTAATGTCGTGAGGTATGTTAGATCATCCCCCAAGAGATTGACAAAATTTAAAGATCGTGTTGAACAAGAAAAAATTAAATGTAGAGCACTTGTTTGTTTGGATGTGGCGACTCAATGGAATTCCACTTATTTGATGCTTGATCATGCCTTGAAATTTGAAAAAGCTTTCAAAGTATTAGAGGAAGAAGAATCAGATTAATTTTATTGTGAATGAAGGGCTTAAAGAAATGCATGACTCCATTTCTAGTGTTCGTAATGTCGTGAGGTATGTTAGATCATCTTCCAAGAGATTGACAAAATTTAAAGATCGTCTTGAACAAGAAAAAATTAAATGTAGAGCACTTGTTTGTTTGGATGTGGCGACTCAATGGAATTCCACTTATTTGATACTTGATCATGTCTTGGAATTTCAAAAAGCTTTCAAAGTATTAGAGGAAGAAGAATCAGATTAATTTTATTGTGAATGAAGGGCTTAAAGAAATGCATGACTCCATTTCTAGTGTTTGTAATGTCGGGAGGTATGTTAGATCATCTCCTAAGAGATTGACAAAATTTAAAGATCGTGTTGAACAAGAAAAAATTAAATGTAGAGCACTTGTTTGTTTGGATGTGGCAACTCAATGGAATTCCACTTATTTGATGCTTGATCATGTCTTGGAATTTGAAAAAGCTTTCAGAGTATTAGAGGAAGAAGAATCAGATTAATTTGATTGTGAATGAAGGTCTTAAAGAAATGCATGACTCAATTTCTAGTGTTCGTAGTGTCGTGAGGTATGTTAGATCATCCCCCAAGAGATTGACAAAATTTAAAGATCGTGTTGAACAAGAAAAAATTAAATGTAGAGCACTTGTTTGTTTGGATGTGGCGACTCAATGAAATTCCACTTATTTGATGCTTGATCATGCCTTGGAATTTGAAAAAGCTTTCAAAGTATTAGAGAAAGAAGAATCAGATTAATTTGATTGTGAATGAAGGGCTTAAAGAAATGCATGACTCCATTTCTAGTGTTCGTAATGTCGTGAGGTATGTTAGATCATCCCCCAAGAGATTGACAAAATTTAAAGATCGTGTTGAACAAGAAAAAATTAAATGTAGAACACTTGTTTGTTTGGATGAGGCGACTCAATGAAATTCCACTTATTTGATGCTTGATCATGCCTTGGAATTTGAAAAAGCTTTCAAAGTATTAGAGAAAGAAGAATTAGATTAATTTGATTGTGAATGAAGGGCTTAAAGAAATGCATGACTCCATTTCTAGTGTTCGTAATGTCGTGAGGTATGTTAGATCATCCCCCAAGAGGTTGACAAAATTTACAGATCGTGTTGAACAAGAAAAAATTAAATGTGGAGCACTTGTTTGTTTGGATGTGGCAACTCAATGGAATTCCACTTATTTGATGCTTGATCATGCCTTGGAATTTGAAAAAGCTTTCAAAGTATTAGAGGAAGAAGAATCAGATTAATTTGATTGTGAATGAAGGGCTTAATGAAATGCATGACTCAATTTCTAGTGTTCGTAATGTCGTGAGGTATGATAGATCATCCCCCAAGAGATTGACAAAATTTAAAGATCGTGTTGAACAAGAAAAAATTAAATGTAGAGCACTTGTTTGTTTGGATGTGGCGACTCAATGAAATTCCACTTATTTGATGCTTGATCATGCCTTGGAATTTGAAAAAGCTTTCAAAGTATTAGAGGAAGAAGAATCAGATTAATTTGATTGTGAATGAAGGGCTTAAAGAAATGCATGACTCCATTTCTAGTGTTTGTAATGTCGGGAGGTATGTTAGATCATCCCCCAAGAGATTGACAAAATTTAAAGATCGTGTTGAACAAGAAAAAATTAAATGTAGAGCACTTGTTTGTTTGGATGTGGCGACTCAATGGAATTCCACTTATTTGATGCTTGATCATGTCTTGGAATTTCAAAAAGCTTTCAAAGTATTAGAGGAAGAAGAATCAGATTAATTTGATTGTGAATGAAGGGCTTAATGAAATGCATGACTCAATTTCTAGTGTTCGTAATGTCGTGAGGTATGTTAGATCATCCCCCAAGAGATTGACAAAATTTAAAGATCGTGTTGAACAAGAAAAAATTAAATGTAGAGCACTTGTTTGTTTGGATGTGGCGACTCAATGGAATTCCACTTATTTGATACTTGATCATGTCTTGGAATTTCAAAAAGCTTTCAAAGTATTAGAGGAAGAAGAATCAGATTAATTTTATTGTGAATGAAGGGCTTAAAGAAATGCATGACTCCATTAGTGTTCGTAATGTCGTGAGGTATGTTAGATCATCCCCCAAGAGATTGACAAAATTTAAAGATCGTGTTGAACAAGAAAAAATTAAATGTAGAGCACTTGTTTGTTTGGATGTGGCGACTCAATGGAATTCCACTTATTTGATGCTTGATCATGTCTTGGAATTTGAAAAAGCTTTCAGAGTATTAGAGGAAGAAGAATCAGATTAATTTGATTGTGAATGAAGGTCTTAAAGAAATGCATGACTCAATTTCTAGTGTTCGTAGTGTCGTGAGGTATGTTAGATCATCCCCCAAGAGATTGACAAAATTTAAAGATCGTGTTGAACAAGAAAAAATTAAATGTAGAGCACTTGTTTGTTTGGATGTGGCGACTCAATGAAATTCCACTTATTTGATGCTTGATCATGCCTTGGAATTTGAAAAAGCTTTCAAAGTATTAGAGAAAGAAGAATCAGATTAATTTGATTGTGAATGAAGGGCTTAAAGAAATGCATGACTCCATTTCTAGTGTTCGTAATGTCGTGAGGTATGTTAGATCATCCCCCAAGAGATTGACAAAATTTAAAGATCGTGTTGAACAAGAAAAAATTAAATGTAGAACACTTGTTTGTTTGGATGAGGCGACTCAATGAAATTCCACTTATTTGATGCTTGATCATGCCTTGGAATTTGAAAAAGCTTTCAAAGTATTAGAGAAAGAAGAATTAGATTAATTTGATTGTGAATGAAGGGCTTAAAGAAATGCATGACTCCATTTCTAGTGTTCGTAATGTCGTGAGGTATGTTAGATCATCCCCCAAGAGATTGACAAAATTTAAAGATCGTGTTGAACAAGAAAAAATTAAATGTAGAGCACTTGTTTGTTTGGATGTGACGACTCAATGGAATTCCACTTATTTCATGCTTGATCATGCCTTGGAATTTGAAAAAGCTTTCAAAGTATTAGAGGAAGAAGAATCAGATTAATTTGATTGTGAATGAAGGGCTTAAAGAAATGCATGACTCCATTTCTAGTGTTTGTAATGTCGGGAGGTATGTTAGATCATCTCCTAAGAGATTGACAAAATTTAAAGATCGTGTTGAACAAGAAAAAATTAAATGTAGAGCACTTGTTTGTTTGGATGTGGCAACTCAATGGAATTCCACTTATTTGATGCTTGATCATGTCTTGGAATTTGAAAAAGCTTTCAAAGTATTAGAGGAAGAAGAATCAGATTAATTTGATTGTGAATGAAGATCTTAAAGAAATGCATGACTCAATTTCTAGTGTTCGTAATGTCGTGAGGTATGTTAGATCATCCCCCAAGAGATTGACAAAATTTAAAGATCGTGTTGAACAAGAAAAAATTAAATGAAGAGCACTTGTTTGTTTGGATGTGGCGACTCAATGGAATTCCACTTATTTGATGCTTGATCATGTCTTGGAATTTCAAAAAGCTTTCAAAGTATTAGAGGAAGAAGAATCAGATTAATTTTATTGTGAATGAAGGGCTTAAAGAAATGCATGACTCCATTTCTAGTGTTTGTAATGTCGGGAGGTATGTTAGATCATCCCCCAAGAGATTGACAAAATTTAAAGATCGTGTTGAACAAGAAAAAATTAAATGTAGAGCACTTGTTTGTTTGGATGTGGCGACTCAATGGAATTCCACTTATTTGATGCTTGATCTTGCCTTGGAATTTGAAAAAGCTTTCAAAGTATTAGAAGAAGAAGAATCAGATTAATTTTATTGTGAATGAAGGGCTTAAAGAAATGCATGACTCCATTTCTAGTGTTCGTAATGTCGTGAGGTATGTTAGATCATCCCCCAAGAGATTGACAAAATTTAAAGATCGTGTTGAACAAGAAAAAATTAAATGTAGAACACTTGTTTGTTTGGATGTGGCGACTCAATGAAATTCCACTTATTTGATGCTTGATCATGCCTTGGAATTTGAAAAAGCTTTCAAAGTATTAGAGAAAGAAGAATCAGATTAATTTGATTGTGAATGAAGGGCTTAAAGAAATGCATGACTCCATTTCTAGTGTTCGTAATGTCGTGAGGTATGTTAGATCATCCCCCAAGAGATTGACAAAATTTAAAGATCGTGTTGAACAAGAAAAAATTAAATGTAGAGCACTTGTTTGTTTGGATGTGGCGACTCAATTTTATTCCACTTATTTGATTCTTGATCATGTCTTGGAATTTGAAAAAGCTTTCAAAGTATTAGAGGAAGAAGAATCAGATTAATTTGATTGTGAATCAAGGTCTTAAAGAAATGCATGACTCAATTTCTAGTGTTCGTAATGTCGTGAGGTATGTTAGATCATCCCCCAAGAGATTGACAAAATTTAAAGATCGTGTTGAACAAGAAAAAATTAAATGTAGAGCATTTGTTTGTTTGGATGTGGCGACTCAATGAAATTCCACTTATTTCATGCTTGATCATGCCTTGGAATTTGAAAAAGCTTTCAAAGTATTAGAGGAAGAAGAATCAGATTAAATTGATTGTGAATGAAGGGCTTAAAGAAATGCATGACTCCATTTCTAGTGTTCGTAATGTCGTGAGGTATGTTAGATCATCCCCCAAGAGATTGACAAAATTTAAAGATCGTGTTGAACAAGAAAAAATTAAATGTAGAACACTTGTTTGTTTGGATGTGGCGACTCAATGAAATTCCACTTATTTGATGCTTGATCATGCCTTGGAATTTGAAAAAGCTTTCAAAGTATTAGAGAAAGAAGAATCAGATTAATTTGATTGTGAATGAAGGGCTTAAAGAAATGCATGACTCCATTTCTAGTGTTCGTAATGTCGTGAGGTATGTTAGATCATCACCCAAGAGATTGACAAAATTTAAAGATCGTGTTGAACAAGAAAAAATTAAATGTAGAGCACTTGTTTGTTTTGGATGTGGCGACTCAATTTTATTCCACTTATTTGATTCTTGATCATGTCTTGAAATTTGAAAAAGCTTTCAAAGTATTAGAGGAAGAAGAATCAGATTAATTTGATTGTGAATGAAGGTCTTAAAGAAATGCATGACTCAATTTCTAGTGTTCGTAATGTCGTGAGGTATGTTAGATCATCCTCCAAGAGATTGACAAAATTTAAAGATCGTGTTGAACAAGAAAAAATTAAATGTAGAACACTTGTTTGTTTGGATGTGGCGACTCAATGAAATTCCACTTATTTGATGCTTGATCATGCCTTGGAATTTGAAAAAGCTTTCAAAGTATTAGAGAAAGAAGAATCAGATTAATTTGATTGTGAATGAAGGGCTTAAAGAAATGCATGACTCCATTTCTAGTGTTCGTAATGTCGTGAGGTATGTTAGATCATCCCCCAAGAGATTGACAAAATTTAAAGATCGTGTTGAACAAGAAAAAATTAAATGTTGAGCACTTGTTTGTTTGGATGTGGCGACTCAATTTTATTCCACTTATTTGATTCTTGATCATGTCTTGGAATTTGAAAAAGCTTTCAAAGTATTAGAGGAAGAAGAATCAGATTAATTTGATTGTGAATGAAGGTCTTAAAGAAATGCATGACTCAATTTCTAGTGTTCGTAATGTCGTGAGGTATGTTAGATCATCCCCCAAGAGATTGACAAAATTTAAAGATCGTGTTGAACAAGAAAAAATTAAATGTAGAGCATTTGTTTGTTTGGATGTGGCGACTCAATGAAATTCCACTTATTTCATGCTTGATCATGCCTTGGAATTTGAAAAAGCTTTCAAAGTATTAGAGGAAGAAGAATCAGATTAAATTGATTGTGAATGAAGGGCTTAAAGAAATGCATGACTCCATTTCTAGTGTTCGTAATGTCGTGAGGTATGTTAGATCATCTCCCAAGAGATTGACAAAATTTAAAGATCGTGTTGAACAAGAAAAAATTAAATGTAGAGCACTTGTTTGTTTGGATGTGGCGACTCAATGGAATTCCACTTATTTGATGCTTGATCATGTCTTGGAATTTCAAAAAGCTTTCAAAGTATTATAGGAAGAAGAATCAGATTAATTTTATTGTGAATGAAGGGCTTAAAGAAATGCATGACTCCATTTCTAGTGTTCGTAATGTCGTGAGGTATGTTAGATCATCCCCCAAGAGATTGACAAAATTTAAATATCGTGATGAACAAGAAAAAATTAAATGTAGAGCACTTGTTTGTTTGGATGTGGCGACTCAATGGAATTCCACTTATTTGATGCTTGATCATGTCTTGGAATTTGAAAAAGCTTACAAAGTATTAGAGGAAGAAGAATCAGATTAATTTGATTGTGAATGAAGGTCTTAAAGAAATGGATGACTCAATTTCTAGTGTTCGTAATGTCGTGAGGTATGTTAGATCATCCCCTAAGAGATTGACAAAATTTAAAGATCGTGTTGAACAAGAAAAAATTAAATGTAGAACACTTGTTTGTTTGGATGTGGCGACTCAATGAAATTCCACTTATTTGATGCTTGATCATGCCTTGGAATTTGAAAAAGCTTTCAAAGTATTAGAGAAAGAAGAATCATATTAATTTGATTGTGAATGAAGGGCTTAAAGAAATGCATGACTCCATTTCTAGTGTTCGTAATGTCGTGAGGTATGTTAGATCATCCCCCAAGAGATTGACAAAATTTAAAGATCGTGTTGAACAAGAAAAAATTAAATGTAGAGCATTTGTTTGTTTGGATGTGGCGACTCAATGAAATTCCACTTATTTCATGCTTGATCATGCCTTGGAATTTGAAAAAGCTTTCAAATTATTAGAGGAAGAAGAATCAGATTAAATTGATTGTGAATGAAGGGCTTAAAGAAATGCATGAATCCATTTCTAGTGTTCGTAATGTCGTGAGGTATGTTAGATCATCCCCCAAGAGATTGACAAAATTTAAAGATCGTGTTGAACAAGAAAAAATTAAATGTAGAGCACTTGTTTGTTTGGATGTGGCGACTCAATTTTATTCCACTTATTTGATTCTTGATCATGTCTTGGAATTTGAAAAAGCTTTCAAAGTATTAGAGGAAGAAGAATCAGATTAATTTGATTGTGAATGAAGGTCTTAAAGAAATGCATGACTCAATTTCTAGTGTTCGTAATGTCGTGAGGTATGTTAGATCATCCCCCAAGAGATTGACAAAATTTAAAGATCGTGTTGAACAAGAAAAAATTAAATGTAGAGCATTTGTTTGTTTGGATGTGGCGACTCAATGAAATTCCACTTATTTCATGCTTGATCATGCCTTGGAATTTGAAAAAGCTTTCAAATTATTAGAGGAAGAAGAATCAGATTAAATTGATTGTGAATGAAGGGCTTAAAGAAATGCATGAATCCATTTCTAGTGTTCGTAATGTCGTGAGGTATGTTAGATCATCCCCCAAGAGATTGACAAAATTTAAAGATCGTGTTGAACAAGAAAAAATTAAATGTAGAGCACTTGTTTGTTTGGATGTGGCGACTCAATGGAATTCCACTTATTTGATGCTTGATCATGTCTTGGAATTTCAAAAAGCTTTCAAAGTATTATAGGAAGAAGAATCAGATTAATTTTATTGTGAATGAAGGGCTTAAAGAAATGCATGACTCCATTTCTAGTGTTCGTAATGTCGTGAGGTATGTTAGATCATCCCCCAAGAGATTGACAAAATTTAAATATCGTGATGAACAAGAAAAAATTAAATGTAGAGCACTTGTTTGTTTGGATGTGGCGACTCAATGGAATTCCACTTATTTGATGCTTGATCATGTCTTGGAATTTGAAAAAGCTTTCAAAGTATTAGAGGAAGAAGAATCAGATTAATTTGATTGTGAATGAAGGTCTTAAAGAAATGCATGACTCAATTTCTAGTGTTCGTAATGTCGTGAGGTATGTTAGATCATCCCCTAAGAGATTGACAAAATTTAAAGATCGTGTTGAACAAGAAAAAATTAAATGTAGAACACTTGTTTGTTTGGATGTGGCGACTCAATGAAATTCCACTTATTTGATGCTTGATCATGCCTTGGAATTTGAAAAAGCTTTCAAAGTATTAGAGAAAGAAGAATCATATTAATTTGATTGTGAATGAAGGGCTTAAAGAAATGCATGACTCCATTTCTAGTGTTCGTAATGTCGTGAGGTATGTTAGATCATCCCCCAAGAGATTGACAAAATTTAAAGATCGTGTTGAACAAGAAAAAATTAAATGTAGAGCATTTGTTTGTTTGGATGTGGCGACTCAATGAAATTCCACTTATTTCATGCTTGATCATGCCTTGGAATTTGAAAAAGCTTTCAAATTATTAGAGGAAGAAGAATCAGATTAAATTTATTGTGAATGAAGGGCTTAAAGAAATGCATGAATCCATTTCTAGTGTTCGTAATGTCGTGAGGTATGTTAGATCATCCCCCAAGAGATTGACAAAATTTAAATATCGTGATGAACAAGAAAAAATTAAATGTAGAGCACTTGTTTGTTTGGATGTGGCGACTCAATGGAATTCCACTTATTTGATGCTTGATCATGTCTTGGAATTTGAAAAAGCTTTCAAAGTATTAGAGGAAGAAGAATCAGATTAATTTGATTGTGAATGAAGGTCTTAAAGAAATGCATGACTCAATTTCTAGTGTTCGTAATGTCGTGAGGTATGTTAGATCATCCCCTAAGAGATTGACAAAATTTAAAGATCGTGTTGAACAAGAAAAAATTAAATGTAGAACACTTGTTTGTTTGGATGTGGCGACTCAATGAAATTCCACTTATTTGATGCTTGATCATGCCTTGGAATTTGAAAAAGCTTTCAAATTATTAGAGGAAGAAGAATCAGATTAAATTGATTGTGAATGAAGGGCTTAAAGAAATGCATGAATCCATTTCTAGTGTTCGTAATGTCGTGAGGTATGTTAGATCATCCCCCAAGAGATTGACAAAATTTAAAGATCGTGTTGAACAAGAAAAAATTAAATGTAGAGCAGTTGTTTGTTTGGATGTGGCGACTCAATGGAATTCCACTTATTTGATGCTTGATCATGCCTTGGAATTTGAAAAAGCTTTCAAAGTATTAGAGGAAGAAGAATCAGATTAATTTGATTGTGAATGAAGGGCTTAAAGAAATGCATGACTCCATTTCTAGTGTTCGTAATGTCGTGAGGTATGTTAGATCATCCCCCAAGAGATTGACAAAATTTACAGATCGTGTTGAACAAGAAAAAATTAAATGTAGAGCACTTGTTTGTTTGGATGTGGCGACTCAATGGAATTCCACTTATTTGATGCTTGATCATGCCTTGGAATTTGAAAAAGCTTTCAAAGTATTAGAGGAAGAAGAATCAGATTAATTTTATTGTGAATGAAGGGCTTAAAGAAATGCATGACTCCATTTCTAGTGTTCGTAATGTCGTGAGGTATGTTAGATCATCCCCCAAGAGAATGACAAAATTTAAAGATCGTGTTGAACAAGAAAAAATTAAATGAAGAGCACTTGTTTGTTTGGATGTGGCGACTCAATGGAATTCCACTTATTTGATGCTTGATCATGTCTTGGAATTTGAAAAAGCTTTCAAAGTATTAGAGGAAGAAGAATCAGATTAATTTGATTGTGAATGAAGGGCTTAAAGAAATGCATGACTCCATTTCTAGTGTTTGTAATGTCGGGAGGTATGTTAGACCATCCCCCAAGAGATTGACAAAATTTAAAGATCGTGTTGAACAAGAAAAAATTAAATGTAGAGCACTTGTTTGTTTGGATGTGGCGACTCAATTTTATTCCACTTATTTGATTCTTGATCATGTCTTGGAATTTGAAAAAGCTTTCAAAGTATTAGAGGAAGAAGAATCAGATTAATTTGATTGTGAATGAAGGTCTTAAAGAAATGCATGACTCAATTTCTAGTGTTCGTAATGTCGTGAGGTATGTTAGATCATCCCCCAAGAGATTGACAAAATTTAAAGATCGTGTTGAACAAGAAATTATTAAATGTAGAGCACTTGTTTGTTTGGATGTGGCGACTCAATTTTATTCCACTTATTTGATTCTTGATCATGTCTTGGAATTTGAAAAAGCTTTCAAAGTATTAGAGGAAGAAGAATCAGATTAATTTGATTGTGAATGAAGGTCTTAAAGAAATGCATGACTCAATTTCTAGTGTTCGTAATGTCGTGAGGTATGTTAGATCATCCCCCAAGAGATTGACAAAATTTAAAGATCGTGTTGAACAAGAAAAAATTAAATGAAGAGCACTTGTTTGTTTGGATGTGGCGACTTAATGAAATTCCACTTATTTGATGCTTGATCATGCCTTGGAATTTGAAAAAGCTTTCAAAGTATTAGAGGAAGAAGAATCAGATTAATTTGATTGTGAATGAAGGTCTTAAAGAAATGCATGACTCAATTTCTAGTGTTCGTAATGTCGTGAGGTATGTTAGATCATCCCCCAAGAGATTGACAAAATTTAAAGATCGTGTTGAACAAGAAAAAATTAAATGTAGAGCACTTGTTTGTTTGGATGTGGCGACTTAATGAAATTCCACTTATTTGATGCTTGATCATGCCTTGGAATTTGAAAAAGCTTTCAAAGTATTAGAGAAAGAAGAATCATATTAATTTGATTGTGAATGAAGGGCTTAAAGAAATGCATGACTCAATTTCTAGTGTTCGTAATGTCGTGAGGTATGTTAGATCATCCCCCAAGAGATTGACAAAATTTAAAGATCGTGTTGAACAAGAAAAAATTAAATGTAAAGCATTTGTTTGTTTGGATGTGGCGACTCAATGAAATTCCACTTATTTCATGCTTGATCATGCCTTGGAATTTGAAAAAGCGTTCAAAGTATTAGAGGAAGAAGAATCAGATTAAATTGATTGTGAATAAAGGGCTTAAAGAAATGCATGACTCCATTTCTAGTGTTCGTATTGTCGTGAGGTATGTTAGATCATCCCCCAAGAGATTGACAAAATTTAAAGATCGTGTTGAACAAGAAAAAATTAAATGTAGAGCACTTGTTTGTTTGGATGTGGCGACTCAATGGAATTCCACTTATTTGATGCTTGATCATGCCTTGGAATTTGAAAAAGCTTTCAAAGTATTAGAGGAAGAAGAATCAGATTAATTTGATTGTGAATGAAGGGCTTAAAGAAATGCATGACTCCATTTCTAGTGTTCGTAATGTCGTGAGGTATGTTAGATCATCGCCCAAGAGATTGACAAAATTTAAATATCGTGTTGAACAAGAAAAAATTAAATGTAGAGCACTTGTTTGATTGGATGTGGCGACTCAATGGAATTCCACTTATTTGATGCTTGATCATGCCTTGGAATTTGAAAAAGCTTTCAAAGTATTAGAGGAAGAAGAATCAGATTATATTGATTGTGAATGAAGGGCTTAAAGAAATGCATGACTCCATTTCTAGTGTTTGTAATGTCGGGAGGTATGTTAGATCATCCCCCAAGAGATTGACAAAATTTAAAGATCGTGTTGAACAAGAAAAAATTAAATGTAGAGCACATGTTTGTTTGGATGTGGCGACTGAATGGAATAACACTTATTTGATGCTTGATCATGTCTTGGAATTTGAAAAAGCTTTCAAAGTATTAGAGGAAGAAGAATCAGATTAATTTGATTGTGAATGAAGGTCTTAAAGAAATGCATGACTCAATTTCTAGTGTTCGTAATGTCGTGAGGTATGTTAGATCATCCCCCAAGAGATTGACAAAATTTACAGATCGTGTTGAACAAGAAAAAATTAAATGTAGAGCACTTGTTTGTTTGGATGTGGCGACTCAATGGAATTCCACTTATTTGATGCTTGATCATGCCTTGGAATTTGAAAAAGCTTTCAAAGTATTAGAGAAAGAAGAATCATATTAATTTGATTGTGAATGAAGGGCTTAAAGAAATGCATGACTCCATTTCTAGTGTTCGTAATGTCGTGAGGTATGTTAGATCATCCCCCAAGAGATTGACAAAATTTAAAGATCGTGTTGAACAAGAAAAAATTAAATGTTGAGCATTTGTTTGTTTGGATGTGGCGACTCAATGAAATTCAACTTATTTCATGCTTGATCATGCCTTGGAATTTGAAAAAGCTTTCAAAGTATTAGAGGAAGAAGAATCAGATTAAATTGATTGTGAATGAAGTGCTTAAAGAAATGCATGACTCCATTTCTAGTGTTCGTAATGTCGTGAGGTATGTTAGATCATCCCCCAAGAGATTGACAAAATTTAAAGATCGTGTTGAACAAGAAAAAATTAAATGTAGAGCACTTGTTTGATTAGATGTGGCGACTCAATGGAATTCCACTTATTTGATGCTTGATCATGCCTTGGAATTTGAAAAAGCTTTCAAAGTATTAGAGGAAGAAGAATCAGATTATATTGATTGTGAATGAAGGGCTTAAAGAAATGCATGACTCCAATTCTAGTGTTTGTAATGTCGGGAGGTATGTTAGATCATCCCCCAAGAGATTGACAAAATTTAAAGATCGTGTTGAACAAGAAAAAATTAAATGTAGAGCACTTGTTTGTTTGGATGTGGCGACTCAATGGAATTCCACTTATTTGATGCTTGATCATGTCTTGGAATTTGAAAAAGCTTTCAAAGTATTAGAGGAAGAAGAATCAGATTAATTTGATTGTGAATGAAGGTCTTAAAGAAATGCATGACTCAATTTCTAGTGTTCGTAATGTCGTGAGGTATGTTAGATCATCCCCCAAGAGATTGAAAAAATTTAAAGATCGTGTTGAACAAGAAAAAATTAAATGTAGAGCACTTGTTTGTTTGGATGTGGCGACTCAATGAAATTCCACTTATTTGATGCTTGATCATGCCTTGGAATTTGAAAAAGCTTTCAAAGTATTAGAGAAAGAAGAATCATATTAATTTGATTGTGAATGAAGGGCTTAAAGAAATGCATGACTCCATTTCTAGTGTTCGTAATGTCGTGAGGTATGTTAGATCATCCCCCAAGAGATTCACAAAATTTAAAGATCGTGTTGAACAAGAAAAAATTAAATGTAGAGCATTTGTTTGTTTGGATGTGGCGACTCAATGAAATTCCACTTATTTCATGCTTGATCATGCCTTGGAATTTGAAAAAGCTTTCAAAGTATTAGAGGAAGAAGAATCAGATTAAATTGATTGTGAATGAAGGGCTTAAAGAAATGCATGAATCCATTTCTAGTGTTCGTAATGTCGTGAGGTATGTTAGATCATCCCCCAAGAGATTGACAAAATTTAAAGATCGTGTTGAACAAGAAAAAATTAAATGTAGAGCACTTGTTTGTTTGGATGTGGCGACTCAATGGAATTCCACTTATTGGATGCTTGATCATGCCTTGGAATTTGAAAAAGCTTTCAAAGTATTAGAGGAAGAAGAATCAGATTAATTTGATTGTGAATGAAGTGCTTAAAGAAATGCATGACTCCATTTCTAGTGTTCGTAATATCGTGAGGTATGTTAGATCATCCCCCAAGAGATTGACAAAATTTACAGATCGTGTTGAACAAGAAAAAATTAAATGTAGAGCACTTGTTTGTTTGGATGTGGCGACTCAATGGAATTCCACTTATTTGATGCTTGATCATGCCTTGGAATTTGAAAAAGCTTTCAAAGTATTAGAGGAAGAAGAATCAGATTAATTTGATTGTGAATGAAGGGCTTAAAGAAATGCATGACTCCATTTCTAGTGTTCGTAATGTCGTGAGGTATGTTAGATCATCCCCCAAGAGATTGACAAAATTTAAAGATCGTGTTGAACAAGAAAAAATTAAATGTAGAGCACTTGTTTGATTAGATGTGGCGACTCAATGGAATTCCACTTATTTGATGCTTGATCATGCCTTGGAATTTGAAAAAGCTTTCAAAGTATTAGAGGAAGAAGAATCAGATTAATTTGATTGTGAATGAAGTGCTTAAAGAAATGCATGACTCCATTTCTAGTGTTCGTAATGTCGTGAGGTATGTTAGATCATCCCCCAAGAGATTGACAAAATTTACAGATCGTGTTGAACAAGAAAAAATTAAATGTAGAGCACTTGTTTGTTTGGATGTGGCGACTCAATGGAATTCCACTTATTTGATGCTTGATCATGCCTTGGAATTTGAAAAAGCTTTCAAAGTATTAGAGGAAGAAGAATCAGATTAATTTGATTGTGAATGAAGGGCTTAAAGAAATGCATGACTCCATTTCTAGTGTTCGTAATGTCGTGAGGTATGTTAGATCATCCCCCAAGAGATTGACAAAATTTAAAGATCGTGTTGAACAAGAAAAAATTAAATGTAGAGCACTTGTTTGTTTGGATGTGGCGACTCAATGGAATTCCACTTATTTGATGCTTGATCATGTCTTGGAATTTGAAAAAGCTTTCAAAGTATTAGAGGAAGAAGAATCAGATTAATTTGATTGTGAATGAAGGGCTTAAAGAAATGCATGACTCCATTTCTAGTGTTTGTAATGTCGTGAGGTATGTTAGACCGTCCCCCAAGAGATTGAAAAAATTTAAAGATCGTGTTGAACAAGAAAAAATTAAATGTAGAGCACTTGTTTGTTTGGATGTGGCGACTCAATTTTATTCCACTTATTTGATTCTTGATCATGTCTTGGAATTTGAAAAAGCTTTCAAAGTATTAGAGGAATCAGAATCAGATTAATTTGATTGTGAATGAAGGTCTTAAAGAAATGCATGACTCAATTTCTAGTGTTCGTAATGTCGTGAGGTATGTTAGATCATCCCCCAAGACATTGACAAAATTTAAAGATCGTGTTGAACAAGAAAAAATTAAATGTAGAACACTTGTTTGTTTGGATGTGGCGACTCAATGAAATTCCACTTATTTGATGCTTGATCATGCCTTGGAATTTGAAAAAGCTTTCAAAGTATTAGAGAAAGAAGAATCAGATTAATTTGATTGTGAATGAAGGGCTTAAAGAAATGCATGACTCCATTTCTAGTGTTCATAATGTCGTGAGGTATGTTAGATCATCCCCCAAGAGATTGACAAAATTTAAAGATCGTGTTGAACAAGAAAAAATTAAATATAGAGCACTTGTTTGTTTGGATGTGGCGACTCAATTTTATTCCACTTATTTGATTCTTGATCATGTCTTGGAATTTGAAAAAGCTTTCAAAGTATTAGAGGAAGAAGAATCAGATTAATTTGATTGTGAATGAAGGTCTTAAAGAAATGCATGACTCAATTTCTAGTGTTCGTAATGTCGTGAGGTATGTTAGATCATCCCCCAAGAGATTGACAAAATTTAAAGATCGTGTTGAACAAGAAAAAATTAAATGTAGAGCATTTGTTTGTTTGGATGTGGCGACTCAATGAAATTCCACTTATTTCATGCTTGATCATGCCTTGGAATTTGAAAAAGCTTTCAAAGTATTAGAGGAAGAAGAATCAGATTAAATTGATTGTGAATGAAGGGCTTAAAGAAATGCATGACTCAATTTCTAGTGTTCGTAATGTCGTGAGGTATGTTAGATCATCCCCCAAGAGATTGACAAAATTTAAAGATCGTGTTGAACAAGAAAAAATTAAATGTAGAGCACTTGTTTGTTTGGATGTGGCGACTCAATGGAATTCCACTTATTTGATGCTTGATCATGCCTTGGAATTTGAAAAAGCTTTCAAAGTATTAGAGGAAGAAGAATCAGATTAATTTGATTGTGAATGAAGGGCTTAAAGAAATGCATGACGCCATTTCTAGTGTTCGTAATGTCGTGAGGTATGTTAGATCATCCCCCAAGAGATTGACAAAATTTAAAGATCGTGTTGAACAAGAAAAAATTAAATGTAGAGCACTTGTTTGTTTGGATGTGGCGACTCAATGGAATTCCACTTATTTGATGCTTGATCATGTCTTGGAATTTCAAAAAGCTTTCAAAGTATTAGAGGAAGAAGAATCAGATTTATTTTATTGTGAATGAAGGGCTTAAAGAAATGCATGACTCCATTTCTAGTGTTCGTAATGTCGTGAGGTATGTTAGATCATCGCCCAAGAGATTGACAAAATTTAAATATCGTGTTGAACAAGAAAAAATTAAATGTAGAGCACTTGTTTGATTAGATGTGGCGACTCAATGGAATTCCACTTATTTGATGCTTGATCATGCCTTGGAATTTGAAAAAGCTTTCAAAGTATTAGAGGAAGAAGAATCAGATTATATTGATTGTGAATGAAGGGCTTAAAGAAATGCATGACTCCATTTCTAGTGTTTGTAATGTCGGGAGGTATGTTAGATCATCCCCCAAGAGATTGACAAAATTTAAAGATCGTGTTGAACAAGAAAAAATTAAATGTAGAGCACTTGTTTGTTTGGATGTGGCGACTCAATGGAATTCCACTTATTTGATGCTTGATCATGCCTTGGAATTTGATAAAGCTTTCAAAGTATTAGAGGAAGAAGAATCAGATTAATTTGATTGGGAATGAAGGGCTTAAAGAAATGCATGACTCAATTTCTAGTGTTCGTAATGTCGTGAGGTATGTTAGATCATCCCCCAAGAGATTGACAAAATTTAAAGATCGTGTTGAACAAGAAAAAATTAAATGTAGAACACTTGTTTGTTTGGATGTGGCGACTCAATGAAATTCCACTTATTTGATGCTTGATCATGCCTTGGAATTTGAAAAAGCTTTCAAAGTATTAGAGAAAAAAGAATCAGATTAATTTGATTGTGAATGAAGGGCTTAAAGAAATGCATGACTCCATTTCTAGTGTTCGTAATGTCGTGAGGTATGTTAGATCATCCCCCAAGAGATTGACAAAATTTAAAGATCGTGTTGAACAAGAAAAAATTAAATGTAGAGCATTTGTTTGTTTGGATGTGGCGACTCAATGAAATTCCACTTATTTCATGCTTGATCATGCCTTGGAATTTGAAAAAGCTTTCAAAGTATTAGAGGAAGAAGAATCAGATTAATTTGATTGGGAATGAAGGGCTTAAAGAAATGCATGACTCAATTTCTAGTGTTCGTAATGTCGTGAGGTATGTTAGATCATCGCCCAAGAGATTGACAAAATTTAAATATCGTGTTGAACAAGAAAAAATTAAATGTAGAGCACTTGTTTGATTAGATGTGGCGACTCAATGGAATTCCACTTATTTGATGCTTGATCATGCCTTGGAATTTGAAAAAGCTTTCAAAGTATTAGAGGAAGAAGAATCAGATTATATTGATTGTGAATGAAGGGCTTAAAGAAATGCATGACTCCATTTCTAGTGTTTGTAATGTCGGGAGGTATGTTAGATCATCCCCCAAGAGATTGACAAAATTTAAAGATCGTGTTGAACAAGAAAAAATTAAATGTAGAGCACTTGTTTGTTTGGATGTGGCGACTCAATGGAATTCCACTTATTTGATGCTTGATCATGCCTTGGAATTTGATAAAGCTTTCAAAGTATTAGAGGAAGAAGAATCAGATTAATTTGATTGGGAATGAAGGGCTTAAAGAAATGCATGACTCAATTTCTAGTGTTCGTAATGTCGTGAGGTATGTTAGATCATCCCCCAAGAGATTGACAAAATTTAAAGATCGTGTTGAACAAGAAAAAATTAAATGTAGAACACTTGTTTGTTTGGATGTGGCGACTCAATGAAATTCCACTTATTTGATGCTTGATCATGCCTTGGAATTTGAAAAAGCTTTCAAAGTATTAGAGAAAAAAGAATCAGATTAATTTGATTGTGAATGAAGGGCTTAAAGAAATGCATGACTCCATTTCTAGTGTTCGTAATGTCGTGAGGTATGTTAGATCATCCCCCAAGAGATTGACAAAATTTAAAGATCGTGTTGAACAAGAAAAAATTAAATGTAGAGCATTTGTTTGTTTGGATGTGGCGACTCAATGAAATTCCACTTATTTCATGCTTGATCATGCCTTGGAATTTGAAAAAGCTTTCAAAGTATTAGAGGAAGAAGAATCAGATTATATTGATTGTGAATGAAGGGCTTAAAGAAATGCATGACTCCATTTCTAGTGTTTGTAATGTCGGGAGGTATGTTAGATCATCCCCCAAGAGATTGACAAAATTTAAAGATCGTGTTGAACAAGAAAAAATTAAATGTAGAGCACTTGTTTGTTTGGATGTGGCGACTCAATGGAATTCCACTTATTTGATGCTTGATCATGCCTTGGAATTTGATAAAGCTTTCAAAGTATTAGAGGAAGAAGAATCAGATTAATTTGATTGGGAATGAAGGGCTTAAAGAAATGCATGACTCAATTTCTAGTGTTCGTAATGTCGTGAGGTATGTTAGATCATCCCCCAAGAGATTGACAAAATTTAAAGATCGTGTTGAACAAGAAAAAATTAAATGTAGAACACTTGTTTGTTTGGATGTGGCGACTCAATGAAATTCCACTTATTTGATGCTTGATCATGCCTTGGAATTTGAAAAAGCTTTCAAAGTATTAGAGAAAAAAGAATCAGATTAATTTGATTGTGAATGAAGGGCTTAAAGAAATGCATGACTCCATTTCTAGTGTTCGTAATGTCGTGAGGTATGTTAGATCATCCCCCAAGAGATTGACAAAATTTAAAGATCGTGTTGAACAAGAAAAAATTAAATGTAGAGCATTTGTTTGTTTGGATGTGGCGACTCAATGAAATTCCACTTATTTCATGCTTGATCATGCCTTGGAATTTGAAAAAGCTTTCAAAGTATTAGAGGAAGAAGAATCAGATTATATTGATTGTGAATGAAGGGCTTAAAGAAATGCATGACTCCATTTCTAGTGTTTGTAATGTCGGGAGGTATGTTAGATCATCCCCCAAGAGATTGACAAAATTTAAAGATCGTGTTGAACAAGAAAAAATTAAATGTAGAGCACTTGTTTGTTTGGATGTGGCGACTCAATGGAATTCCACTTATTTGATGCTTGATCATGCCTTGGAATTTGATAAAGCTTTCAAAGTATTAGAGGAAGAAGAATCAGATTAATTTGATTGGGAATGAAGGGCTTAAAGAAATGCATGACTCAATTTCTAGTGTTCGTAATGTCGTGAGGTATGTTAGATCATCCCCCAAGAGATTGACAAAATTTAAAGATCGTGTTGAACAAGAAAAAATTAAATGTAGAACACTTGTTTGTTTGGATGTGGCGACTCAATGAAATTCCACTTATTTGATGCTTGATCATGCCTTGGAATTTGAAAAAGCTTTCAAAGTATTAGAGAAAAAAGAATCAGATTAATTTGATTGTGAATGAAGGGCTTAAAGAAATGCATGACTCCATTTCTAGTGTTCGTATTGTCGTGAGGTATGTTAGATCATCCCCCAAGAGATTGACAAAATTTAAAGATCGTGTTGAACAAGAAAAAATTAAATGTAGAGCACTTGTTTGTTTGGATGTGGCGACTCAATGGAATTCCACTTATTTGATGCTGTATCATGCCTTGGAATTTGAAAAAGCTTTCAAAGTATTAGAGGAAGAAGAATCAGATTAATTTGATTGTGAATGAAGGGCTTAAAGAAATGCATGATTCCATTTCTAGTGTTCGTAATTTCGTGAGGTATGTTAGATCATCCCCCAAGAGATTGACAAAATTTAAAGATCGTGTAGAACAAGAAAAAATTAAATGTAGAGCACTTGTTTGTTTGGATGTGGCGACTCAATGGAATTCCACTTATTTGATGCTTGATCATGTCTTGGAATTTCAAAAAGCTTTCAAAGTAATAGAGGAAGAAGAATCAGATTAATTTGATTGTGAATGAAGGGCTTAAAGAAATGCATGACTCCATTTCTAGTGTTCGTAATGTCGTGAGGTATGTTAGATCATCCCCCAAGAGATTGACAAAATTTAAAGATCGTGTTGACCAAGAAAAAATTAAATGTAGAGCACATGTTTGTTTGGATGTGGCGACTCAATGGAATTCCACTTATTTGATGCTTGATCATGCCTTGGAATTTCAAAAAGCTTTCAAAGTATTAGAGGAAGAAGAATCAGATTAATTTGATTGTGAATGAAGGGCTTAAAGAAATGCATGACTCCATTTCTAGTGTTCGTAATGTCGTGAGGTATGTTAGATCATCTCCCAAGAGATTGACAAAATTTAAAGATCGTGTTGAACAAGAAAAAATTAAATGTAGAGCATTTGTTTGTTTGGATGTGGCGACTCAATGAAATTCCACTTATTTCATGCTTGATCATGCCTTGGAATTTGAAAAAGCGTTCAAAGTATTAGAGGAAGAAGAATCAGATTAAATTGATTGTGAATGAAGGGCTTAAAGAAATGCATGACTCCATTTCTAGTGTTCGTATTGTCGTGAGGTATGTTAGATCATCCCCCAAGAGATTGACAAAATTTAAAGATCGTGTTGAACAAGAAAAAATTAAATGTAGAGCATTTGTTTGTTTGGATGTGGCGACTCAATGAAATTCCACTTATTTCATGCTTGATCATGCCTTGGAATTTGAAAAAGCGTTCAAAGTATTAGAGGAAGAAGAATCAGATTAAATTGATTGTGAATGAAGGGCTTAAAGAAATGCATGACTCCATTTCTAGTGTTCGTATTGTCGTGAGGTATGTTAGATCATCCCCCAAGAGATTGACAAAATTTAAAGATCGTGTTGAACAAGAAAAAATTAAATGTAGAGCACTTGTTTGTTTGGATGTGGCGACTCAATGGAATTCCACTTATTTGATGCTGTATCATGCCTTGGAATTTGAAAAAGCTTTCAAAGTATTAGAGGAAGAAGAATCAGATTAATTTGATTGTGAATGAAGGGCTTAAAGAAATGCATGATTCCATTTCTAGTGTTCGTAATTTCGTGAGGTATGTTAGATCATCCCCCAAGAGATTGACAAAATTTAAAGATCGTGTAGAACAAGAAAAAATTAAATGTAGAGCACTTGTTTGTTTGGATGTGGCGACTCAATGGAATTCCACTTATTTGATGCTTGATCATGTCTTGGAATTTCAAAAAGCTTTCAAAGTAATAGAGGAAGAAGAATCAGATTAATTTGATTGTGAATGAAGGGCTTAAAGAAATGCATGACTCCATTTCTAGTGTTCGTAATGTCGTGAGGTATGTTAGATCATCCCCCAAGAGATTGACAAAATTTAAAGATCGTGTTGACCAAGAAAAAATTAAATGTAGAGCACATGTTTGTTTGGATGTGGAGACTCAATGGAATTCCACTTATTTGATGCTTGATCATGCCTTGGAATTTCAAAAAGCTTTCAAAGTATTAGAGGAAGAAGAATCAGATTAATTTGATTGTGAATGAAGGGCTTAAAGAAATGCATGACTCCATTTCTAGTGTTCGTAATGTCGTGAGGTATGTTAGATCATCCCCCAAGAGATTGACAAAATTTAAATATCGTGTTGAACAAGAAAAAATTAAATGTAGAGCACTTGTTTGTTTGGATGTGGCGACTCAATGGAATTCCACTTATTTGATGCTTGATCATGCCTTGGAATTTGAAAAAGCTTTCAAAGTATTAGAGGAAGAAGAATCAGATTATATTGATTGTGAATGAAGGGCTTAAAGAAATGCATGACTCCATTTCTAGTGTTTGTAATGTCGGGAGGTATGTTAGATCATCCCCCAAGAGATTGACAAAATTTAAAGATCGTGTTGAACAAGAAAAAATTAAATGTAGAGCACTTGTTTGTTTGGATGTGGCGACTCAATGGAATTCCACTTATTTGATGCTTGATCATGCCTTGGAATTTGAAAAAGCTTTCAAAGTACTAGAGGAATAAGAATCAGATTAATTTGATTGTGAATGAAGGGCTTAAAGAAATGCATGACTCCATTTCTAGTGTTCGTAATGTCGTGAGGTATGTTAGATCATCCCCCAAGAGATTGACAAAATTTAAAGATCGTGTTGAACAAGAAAAAATTTAATGTAGAGCACTTGTTTGTTTGGATGTGGCGACTCAATGGAATTCCACTTATTTGATGCTTGATCATGCCTTGGAATTTGAAAAAGCTTTCAAAGTATTAGAGGAAGAAGAATCAGATTAATTTGATTGTGAATGAAGGTCTTAAAGAAATGCATGACTCAATTTCTAGTGTTCGTAATGTCGTGAGGTATGTTAGATCATCCCCCAAGAGATTGACAAAATTTAAAGATCGTGTTGAACAAGAAAAAATTAAATGTAGAGCATTTGTTTGTTTGGATGTGGCGACTCAATGAAATTCCACATATTTCATGCTTGATCATGCCTTGGAATTTGAAAAAGCTTTCAAAGTATTAGAGGAAGAAGAATCAGATTAAATCTATTGTGAATGAAGGGCTTAAAGAAATGCATGACTCCATTTCTAGTGTTCGTAATGTCGTAAGGGTATGTTAGATCATCCTCCAAGAGATTGACAAAATTTAAAGATCGTGTTAAACAAGAAAACATTAAATGTAGAGCACTTGTTTGTTTGGATGTGGCGACTCAATGGAATTGCACTTATTTGATGCTTGATCATGCCTTGGAATTTGAAAAAGCTTTCAAAGTATTAGAGGAAGAAGAATCAGATTAAATTTATTGTGAATGAAGGGCTTAAAGAAATGCATGACTCCATTTCTAGTGTTCGTAATGTTGTGAGGTATGTTAGATCATCTTCCAAGAGATTGACAAAATTTAAAGATCGTGTTGAACAAGAAAAAATTAAATGTAGAGCACTTGTTTGTTTGGATGTGGCGACTCAATGGAATTCCACTTATTTGATGCTTGATCATGCCTTGGAATTTGAAAAAGCTTTCAAAGTATTAGAGGAAGAAGAATCAGATTAATTTGATTGTGAATGAAGGGCTTAAAGAAATGCATGACTCCATTTCTAGTGTTCGTAATGTCGTGAGGTATGTTAGATCATCCCCCAAGAGATTGACAAAATTTAAAGATCGTGTTAAACAAGAAAAAATTAAATGTAGAACACTTGTTTGTTTGGATGTGGCGACTCAATGGAATTCCACTTATTTGATGCTTGATCATGCCTTGGAATTTGAAAAAGCTTTCAAAGTATTAGAGGAAGAAGAATCATATTAATTTGATTGTGAATGAAGGGCTTAAAGAAATGCATGACTCCATTTCTAGTGTTCGTAATGTCGTGAGGTATGTTAGATCATCCACCAAAAGATTGACAAAATTTAAAGATCGTGTTGAACAAGAAAAAATTAAATGTATTGCACTTGTTTGTTTGGATGTGGCGACTGAATGGAATTCCACTTATTTGATGCTTGATCATGCCTTGGAATTTGAAAAAGCTTTCAAAGTATTAGAGGAAGAAGAATCAGATTAATTTGATTGTGAATGAAGGGCTTAAAGAAATGCATGACTCCATTTCTAGTGTTCGTAATGTCGTGAGGTATGTTAGATCATCCCCCAAGAGATTGACAAAATTTAAAGATCATGTTGAACAAGAAAAAATTAAATGTAGAGCACTTGTTTGTTTGGATGTGGCGACTCAATGGAATTCCACTTATTTGATGCTTGATCATGTCTTGGAATTTGAAAAAGCTTTCAAAGTATTAGAGGAAGAAGAATCAGATTAATTTGATTGTGAATGAAGGTCTTAAAGAAATGCATGACTCAATTTCTAGTGTTCTAGTGTTCGTAATGTCGTGAGGTATGTTAGATCATCCCCCAAGAGATTGACAAAATGTAAAGATCGTGTTGAACAAGAAAAAATTAAATGTAGAACACTTGTTTGTTTGGATGTGGCGACTCAATGCAATTCCACTTATTTGATGCTTGATTATGTCTTGGAATTTGAAAAAGCTTTCAAAGTATTAGAGGAAGAAGAATCAGATTCATTTTATTGTGAATGAAGGGCTTAAAGAAATGCATGACTCCATTTCTAGTGTTCGTAATGTCGTGCGGTATGTTAGATCATCCCCCAAGAGATTGACAAAATTTAAAGATCGTGTTGAACAAGAAAAAATTAAATGTAGAGCACTTGTTTGTTTGGATGTGGCGACTCAATGAAATTCCACTTATTTGATGCTTGATCATGCCTTGGAATTTGAAAAAGCTTTCAAAGTATTAGAGGAAGAAGAATCAGATTAAATTGATTGTGAATGAAGGGCTTAAAGAAATGCATGACTCCATTTCTAGTGTTCGTAATGTCGTGAGGTATGTTAGATCATCCCACAAGAGATTGACAAAATTTAAAGATCGTGTTGAACAAGAAAAAATTAAATGTAGAGCACTTGTTTGTTTGGATGTGGCGACTCAATGGAATTCCACTTATTTGATGCTTGATCATGTCTTGGAATTTGAAAAAGCTTTCAAAGTATTAGAGGAAGAAGAATCAGATTAATTTGATTGTGAATGAAGGTCTTAAAGAAATGCATGACTCAATTTCTAGTGTTCGTAATGTCGTGAGGTATGTTAGATCATCCCCCAAGAGATTGACAAAATGTAAAGATCGTGTTGAACAAGAAAAAATTAAATGTAGAACATTTGTTTGTTTGGATGTGGCGACTCAATGGAATTCCACTTATTTGATGGTTGATCATGTCTTGGAATTTGAAAAAGCTTTCAAAGTATTAGAGGAAGAAGAATCAGATTCATTTTATTGTGAATGAAGGGCTTAAAGAAATGCATGACTCCATTTCTAGTGTTCGTAATGTCGTGCGGTATGTTAGATCATCCCCCAAGAGATTGACAAAATTTAAAGATCATGTTGAACAAGAAAAAATTAAATGTAGAGCACTTGTTTGTTTGGATGTGGCGACTCAATGGAATTCCACTTATTTGATGCTTGATCATGTCTTGGAATTTGAAAAAGCTTTCAAAGTATTAGAGGAAGAAGAATCAGATTAATTTGATTGTGAATGAAGGTCTTAAAGAATTGCATGACTCAATTTCTAGTGTTCGTAATGTCGTGAGGTATGTTAGATCATCCCCCAAGAGATTGACAAAATGTAAAGATTGTGTTGAACAAGAAAAAATTAAATGTAGAACACTTGTTTGTTTGGATGTGGCGACTCTATGAAATTCCACTTATTTGATGCTTGATCATGCCTTGGAATTTGAAAAAGCTTTCAAAGTATTAGAGAAAGAAGAATCAGATTAATTTGATTGTGAATGAAGGGCTTAAAGAAATGCATGACTCCATTTCTAGTGTTCGTAATGTCGGGAGGTATGTTAGATCATCCCCCAAGAGATTGACAAAATTTAAAGATCGTGTTGAACAAGAAAAAATTAAATGTAGAGCATTTGTTTGTTTGGATTGGGTGACTCAATGGAATTCCACTTATTTGATGCTTGATCATGCCTTGGAATTTGAAAAAGCTTTCAAAGTATTAGACGAAGAAGAATCAGATTAAATTTATTGTGAATGAAGGGCTTAAAGAAATGCATGACTCCATTTCTAGTGTTCGTAATGTCGTGAGGTATGTTAGATCATCTTCCAAGAGATTGACAAAATTTAAAGATCGTGTTGAACAAGAAAAAATTAAATGTAGAGCACTTGTTTGTTTGGATGTGGCGACTCAATGGAATTCCACTTATTTGATGCTTGATCATGCCTTGGAATTTGAAAAAGCTTTCAAAGTATTAGAGGAAGAAGAATCAGATTAAATTTATTGTGAATGAAGGGCTTAAAGAAATGCATGACTCCATTTCTAGTGTTCGTAATGTCGTGAGGTATGTTAGATCATCTTCCAAGAGATTGACAAAATTTAAAGATCGTGTTGAACAAGAAAAAATTAAATGTAGAGCACTTGTTTGTTTGGATGTGGCGACTCAATGGAATTCCACTTATTTGATGCTTGATCATGCTTTGGAATTTGAAAAAGCTTTCAAAGTATTATAGGAAGAAGAATCAGATTAATTTGATTGTGAATGAAGGGCTTAAAGAAATGCATGACTCCATTTCTAGTGTTCGTAATGTCGTGAGGTATGTTAGATCATCCCCCAAGAGATTGACAAAATTTAAAGATCGTGTTGAACAAGAAAAAATTAAATGTAGAGCACTTGTTTGTTTGGATGTGGCGACTCAATGGAATTCCACTTATTTGAAGCTTGATCATGCCTTGGAATTTGAAAAAGCTTTCAAAGTATTAGAGGAAGAAGAATCAGATTAATTTGATTGCGAATGAAGGGCTTAAAGAAATGCATGACTCCATTTCTAGTGTTCGTAATGTCGTGAGGTATGTTAGATCATCCCCCAAGAGATTGACAAAATTTAAAGATCGTGTTGAACAAGAAAAAATTAAATGTAGAGCACTTGTTTATTTGGATGTGGCGACTCAATGGAATTCCACTTATTTGATGCTTGATCATGCCTTGGAATTTGAAAGAGCTTTCAAAGTATTAGAGGAAGAAGAATCAGATTAATTTGATTGTGAATGAAGGGCTTAAAGAAATGCATGACTCCATTTCTAGTGTTCGTAATGTCGTGAGGTATGTTAGATCATCTTCCAAGAGATTGACAAAATTTAAAGATCGTGTTGAACAAGAAAAAATTAAATGTAGAGCACTTGTTTGTTTGGATGTGGCGACTCAATGGAATTCCACTTATTTGATGCTTGATCATGTCTTGGAATTTGAAAAAGCTTTCAAAGTATTAGAGGAAGAAGAATCAGATTAATTTGATTGTGAATGAAGGGCTTAAAGAAATGCATGACTCCATTTCTAGTGTTCGTAATGTCGTGAGGTATGTTAGATCATCCCCCAAGAGATTGACAAAATTTAAAGATCGTGTTGAACAAGAAAAAATTAAATGTAGAGCATTTGTTTGTTTGGATTGGGTGACTCAATGGAATTCCACTTATTTGATGCTTCATCATGCTTTGGAATTTGAAAAAGCTTTCAAAGTATTATAGGAAGAAGAATCAGATTAATTTGATTGTGAATGAAGGGCTTAAAGAAATGCATGACTCCATTTCTAGTGTTCGTAATGTCGTGAGGTATGTTAGATCATCCCCCAAGAGATTGACAAAATTTAAAGATCGTGTTGAACAAGAAAAAATTAAATGTAGAGCACTTGTTTGTTTGGATGTGGCGACTCAATGGAATTCCACTTATTTGAAGCTTGATCATGCCTTGGAATTTGAAAAAGCTTTCAAAGTATTAGAGGAAGAAGAATCAGATTAAATTTATTGTGAATGAAGGGCTTAAAGAAATGCATGACTCCATTTCTAGTGTTCGTAATGTCGTGAGGTATGTTAGATCATCTTCCAAGAGATTGACAAAATTTAAAGATCGTGTTGAACAAGAAAAAATTAAATGTAGAGCACTTGTTTGTTTGGATGTGGCGACTCAATGGAATTCCACTTATTTGATGCTTGATCATGCTTTGGAATTTGAAAAAGCTTTCAAAGTATTATAGGAAGAAGAATCAGATTAATTTGATTGTGAATGAAGGGCTTAAAGAAATGCATGACTCCATTTCTAGTGTTCGTAATGTCGTGAGGTATGTTAGATCATCCCCCAAGAGATTGACAAAATTTAAAGATCGTGTTGAACAAGAAAAAATTAAATGTAGAGCACTTGTTTGTTTGGATGTGGCGACTCAATGGAATTCCACTTATTTGAAGCTTGATCATGCCTTGGAATTTGAAAAAGCTTTCAAAGTATTAGAGAAAGAAGAATCAGATTAATTTGATTGTGAATGAAGGGCTTAAAGAAATGCATGACTCCATTTCTAGTGTTCGTAATGTCGGGAGGTATGTTAGATCATCCCCCAAGAGATTGACAAAATTTAAAGATCGTGTTGAACAAGAAAAAATTAAATGTAGAGCATTTGTTTGTTTGGATTGGGTGACTCAATGGAATTCCACTTATTTGATGCTTGATCATGCCTTGGAATTTGAAAAAGCTTTCAAAGTATTAGAGGAAGAAGAATCAGATTAAATTTATTGTGAATGAAGGGCTTAAAGAAATGCATGACTCCATTTCTAGTGTTCGTAATGTCGTGAGGTATGTTAGATCATCTTCCAAGAGATTGACAAAATTTAAAGATCGTGTTGAACAAGAAAAAATTAAATGTAGAGCACTTGTTTGTTTGGATGTGGCGACTCAATGGAATTCCACTTATTTGATGCTTGATCATGCCTTGGAATTTGAAAAAGCTTTCAAAGTATTAGAGGAAGAAGAATCAGATTAAATTTATTGTGAATGAAGGGCTTAAAGAAATGCATGACTCCATTTCTAGTGTTCGTAATGTCGTGAGGTATGTTAGATCATCTTCCAAGAGATTGACAAAATTTAAAGATCGTGTTGAACAAGAAAAAATTAAATGTAGAGCACTTGTTTGTTTGGATGTGGCGACTCAATGGAATTCCACTTATTTGATGCTTGATCATGCTTTGGAATTTGAAAAAGCTTTCAAAGTATTATAGGAAGAAGAATCAGATTAATTTGATTGTGAATGAAGGGCTTAAAGAAATGCATGACTCCATTTCTAGTGTTCGTAATGTCGTGAGGTATGTTAGATCATCCCCCAAGAGATTGACAAAATTTAAAGATCGTGTTGAACAAGAAAAAATTAAATGTAGAGCACTTGTTTGTTTGGATGTGGCGACTCAATGGAATTCCACTTATTTGAAGCTTGATCATGCCTTGGAATTTGAAAAAGCTTTCAAAGTATTAGAGGAAGAAGAATCAGATTAATTTGATTGCGAATGAAGGGCTTAAAGAAATGCATGACTCCATTTCTAGTGTTCGTAATGTCGTGAGGTATGTTAGATCATCCCCCAAGAGATTGACAAAATTTAAAGATCGTGTTGAACAAGAAAAAATTAAATGTAGAGCACTTGTTTATTTGGATGTGGCGACTCAATGGAATTCCACTTATTTGATGCTTGATCATGCCTTGGAATTTGAAAGAGCTTTCAAAGTATTAGAGGAAGAAGAATCAGATTAATTTGATTGTGAATGAAGGGCTTAAAGAAATGCATGACTCCATTTCTAGTGTTCGTAATGTCGTGAGGTATGTTAGATCATCTTCCAAGAGATTGACAAAATTTAAAGATCGTGTTGAACAAGAAAAAATTAAATGTAGAGCACTTGTTTGTTTGGATGTGGCGACTCAATGGAATTCCACTTATTTGATGCTTGATCATGTCTTGGAATTTGAAAAAGCTTTCAAAGTATTAGAGGAAGAAGAATCAGATTAATTTGATTGTGAATGAAGGGCTTAAAGAAATGCATGACTCCATTTCTAGTGTTCGTAATGTCGTGAGGTATGTTAGATCATCCCCCAAGAGATTGACAAAATTTAAAGATCGTGTTGAACAAGAAAAAATTAAATGTAGAGCATTTGTTTGTTTGGATGTGGCGACTCAATGAAATTCCATTTATTTCATGCTTGATCATGCCTTGGAATTTGAAAAAGCTTTCAAAGTATTAGAGGAAGAAGAATCATATTAAATCTATTGTGAATGAAGGGCTTAAAGAAATGCATGACTCCATTTCTAGTGTTCGTAATGTCGTAAGGGTATGTTAGATCATCCCCCAAGAGATTGACAAAATTTAAAGATCGTGTTAAACAAGAAAAAATTAAATCTAGAGCACTTGTTTGTTTGGATGTGGCGACTCAATGGAATTCCACTTATTTGATGCTTGATCATGCCTTGGAATTTGAAAAAGCTTTCAAAGTATTAGAGGAAGAAGAATCAGATTAAATTTATTGTGAATGAAGGGCTTAAAGAAATGCATGACTCCATTTCTAGTGTTCGTAATGTCGTGAGGTATGTTAGATCATCTTCCAAGAGATTGACAAAATTTAAAAATCGGGTTGAACAAGAAAAAATTAAATGTAGAGCACTTGTTTGTTTGGATGTGGCGACTCAATGGAATTCCACTTATTTGATGCTTGATCATGCCTTGGAATTTGAAAAAGCTTTCAAAGTATTAGAGGAAGAAGAATCAGATTAATTTGATTGTGAATGAAGGGCTTAAAGAAATGCATGACTCCATTTCTAGTGTTCGTAATGTCGTGAGGTATGTTAGATCATCCCCCAAGAGATTGACAAAATTTAAAGATCGTGTTAAACAAGAAAAAATTAAATTTAGAACACTTGTTTGTTTGGATGTGGCGACTCAATGGAATTCCACTTATTTGATGCTTGATCATGCCTTGGAATTTGAAAAAGCTTTCAAAGTATTAGAGGAAGAAGAATCATATTAATTTGATTGTGAATGAAGGGCTTAAAGAAATGCATGACTCCATTTCTAGTGTTCGTAATGTCGTGAGGTATGTTAGATCATCCACCAAAAGATTGACAAAATTTAAAGATCGTGTTGAACAAGAAAAAATTAAATGTATTGCACTTGTTTGTTTGGATGTGGCGACTGAATGGAATTCCACTTATTTGATGCTTGATCATGCCTTGGAATTTGAAAAAGCTTTCAAAGTATTAGAGGAAGAAGAATCAGATTAATTTTATTGTGAATGAAGGGCTTAAAGAAATGCATGACTCCATTTCTAGTGTTCGTAATGTCGTGAGGTATGTTAGATCATCCCCCAAGAGATTGACAAAATTTAAAGATCATGTTGAACAAGAAAAAATTAAATGTAGAGCACTTGTTTGTTTGGATGTGGCGACTCAATGGAATTCCACTTATTTGATGCTTGATCATGTCTTGGAATTTGAAAAAGCTTTCAAAGTATTAGAGGAAGAAGAATCAGATTAATTTGATTGTGAATGAAGGTCTTAAAGAAATGCATGACTCAATTTCTAGTGTTCGTAATGTCGTGAGGTATGTTAGATCATCCCCCAAGAGATTGACAAAATGTAAAGATCGTGTTGAACAAGAAAAAATTAAATGTAGAACACTTGTTTGTTTGGATGTGGCGACTCAATGGAATTCCACTTATTTGATGCTTGATTATGTCTTGGAATTTGAAAAAGCTTTCAAAGTATTAGAGGAAGAAGAATCAGATTCATTTTATTGTGAATGAAGGGCTTAAAGAAATGCATGACTCCATTTCTAGTGTTCGTAATGTCGTGCGGTATGTTAGATCATCCCCCAAGAGATTGACAAAATTTAAAGATCGTGTTGAACAAGAAAAAATTAAATGTAGAGCACTTGTTTGTTTGGATGTGGCGACTCAATGAAATTCCACTTATTTGATGCTTGATCATGCCTTGGAATTTGAAAAAGCTTTCAAAGTATTAGAGGAAGAAGAATCAGATTAAATTGATTGTGAATGAAGGGCTTAAAGAAATGCATGACTCCATTTCTAGTGTTCGTAATGTCGTGAGGTATGTTAGATCATCCACCAAAAGATTGACAAAATTTAAAGATCGTGTTGAACAAGAAAAAATTAAATGTATTGCACTTGTTTATTTGGATGTGGCGACTCAATGGAATTCCACTTATTTGATGCTTGATCATGCCTTGGAATTTGAAAAAGCTTTCAAAGTATTAGAGGAAGAAGAATCAGATTAATTTTATTGTGAATGAAGGGCTTAAAGAAATGCATGACTCCATTTCTAGTGTTCGTAATGTCGTGAGGTATGTTAGATCATCCCCCAAGAGATTGACAAAATTTAAAGATCATGTTGAACAAGAAAAAATTAAATGTAGAGCACTTGTTTGTTTGGATGTGGCGACTCAATGGAATTCCACTTATTTGATGCTTGATCATGTCTTGGAATTTGAAAAAGCTTTCAAAGTATTAGAGGAAGAAGAATCAGATTAATTTGATTGTGAATGAAGGTCTTAAAGAAATGCATGACTCAATTTCTAGTGTTCGTAATGTCGTGAGGTATGTTAGATCATCCCCCAAGAGATTGACAAAATGTAAAGATCGTGTTGAACAAGAAAAAATTAAATGTAGAACACTTGTTTGTTTGGATGTGGCGACTCAATGGAATTCCACTTATTTGATGCTTGATTATGTCTTGGAATTTGAAAAAGCTTTCAAAGTATTAGAGGAAGAAGAATCAGATTCATTTTATTGTGAATGAAGGGCTTAAAGAAATGCATGACTCCATTTCTAGTGTTCGTAATGTCGTGCGGTATGTTAGATCATCCCCCAAGAGATTGACAAAATTTAAAGATCGTGTTGAACAAGAAAAAATTAAATGTAGAGCACTTGATTGTTTGGATGTGGCGACTCAATGAAATTCCACTTATTTGATGCTTGATCATGCCTTGGAATTTGAAAAAGCTTTCAAAGTATTAGAGGAAGAAGAATCAGATTAAATTGATTGTGAATGAAGGGCTTAAAGAAATGCATGACTCCATTTCTAGTGTTCGTAATGTCGTGAGGTATGTTAGATCATCCCACAAGAGATTGACAAAATTTAAAGATCGTGTTGAACAAGAAAAAATTAAATGTAGAGCACTTGTTTGTTTGGATGTGGCGACTCAATGGAATTCCACTTATTTGATGCTTGATCATGTCTTGGAATTTGAAAAAGCTTTCAAAGTATTAGAGGAAGAAGAATCAGATTAATTTGATTGTGAATGAAGGTCTTAAAGAAATGCATGACTCAATTTCTAGTGTTCGTAATGTCGTGAGGTATGTTAGATCATCCCCCAAGAGATTGACAAAATGTAAAGATCGTGTTGAACAAGAAAAAATTAAATGTAGAACACTTGTTTGTTTGGATGTGGCGACTCAATGGAATTCCACTTATTTGATGGTTGATCATGTCTTGGAATTTGAAAAAGCTTTCAAAGTATTAGAGGAAGAAGAATCAGATTCATTTTATTGCGAATGAAGGGCTTAAAGAAATGCATGACTCCATTTCTAGTGTTCGTAATGTCGTGCGGTATGTTAGATCATCCCCCAAGAGATTGACAAAATTTAAAGATCATGTTGAACAAGAAAAAATTAAATGTAGAGCACTTGTTTGTTTGGATGTGGCGACTCAATGGAATTCCACTTATTTGATGCTTGATCATGTCTTGGAATTTGAAAAAGCTTTCAAAGTATTAGAGGAAGAAGAATCAGATTAATTTGATTGTGAATGAAGGTCTTAAAGAATTGCATGACTCAATTTCTAGTGTTCGTAATGTCGTGAGGTATGTTAGATCATCCCCCAAGAGATTGACAAAATGTAAAGATCGTGTTGAACAAGAAAAAATTAAATGTAGAACACTTGTTTGTTTGGATGTGGCGACTCAATGAAATTCCACTTATTTGATGCTTGATCATGCCTTGGAATTCGAAAAAGCTTTCAAAGTATTAGAGAAAGAAGAATCAGATTAATTTGATTGTGAATGAAGGGCTTAAAGAAATTCATGACTCCATTTCTAGTGTTCGTAATGTCGGGAGGTATGTTAGATCATCCCCCAAGAGATTGACAAAATTTAAAGATCGTGTTGAAAAAGAAAAAATTAAATGTAGAGCATTTGTTTGTTTGGATTGGGTGACTCAATGGAATTCCACTTATTTGATGCTTGATCATGCCTTGGAATTTGAAAAAGCTTTCAAAGTATTAGAGGAAGAAGAATCAGATTAAATTTATTGTGAATGAAGGGCTTAAAGAAATGCATGACTCCATTTCTAGTGTTCGTAATGTCGTGAGGTATGTTAGATCATCTTCCAAGAGATTGACAAAATTTAAAGATCGTGTTGAACAAGAAAAAATTAAATGTAGAGCACTTGTTTGTTTGGATGTGGCGACTCAATGGAATTCCACTTATTTGATGCTTGATCATGCCTTGGAATTTGAAAAAGCTTTCAAAGTATTAGAGGAAGAAGAATCAGATTAAATTTATTGTGAATGAAGGGCTTAAAGAAATGCATGACTCCATTTCTAGTGTTCGTAATGTCGTGAGGTATGTTAGATCATCTTCCAAGAGATTGACAAAATTTAAAGATCGTGTTGAACAAGAAAAAATTAAATGTAGAGCACTTGTTTGTTTGGATGTGGCGACTCAATGGAATTCCACTTATTTGATGCTTGATCATGCTTTGGAATTTGAAAAAGCTTTCAAAGTATTATAGGAAGAAGAATCAGATTAATTTGATTGTGAATGAAGGGCTTAAAGAAATGCATGACTCCATTTCTAGTGTTCGTAATGTCGTGAGGTATGTTAGATCATCCCCCAAGAGATTGACAAAATTTAAAGATCGTGTTGAACAAGAAAAAATTAAATGTAGAGCACTTGTTTGTTTGGATGTGGCGACTCAATGGAATTCCACTTATTTGAAGCTTGATCATGCCTTGGAATTTGAAAAAGCTTTCAAAGTATTAGAGGAAGAAGAATCAGATTAATTTGATTGCGAATGAAGGGCTTAAAGAAATGCATGACTCCATTTCTAGTGTTCGTAATGTCGTGAGGTATGTTAGATCATCCCCCAAGAGATTGACAAAATTTAAAGATCGTGTTGAACAAGAAAAAATTAAATGTAGAGCACTTGTTTATTTGGATGTGGCGACTCAATGGAATTCCACTTATTTGATGCTTGATCATGCCTTGGAATTTGAAAGAGCTTTCAAAGTATTAGAGGAAGAAGAATCAGATTAATTTGATTGTGAATGAAGGGCTTAAAGAAATGCATGACTCCATTTCTAGTGTTCGTAATGTCGTGAGGTATGTTAGATCATCTTCCAAGAGATTGACAAAATTTAAAGATCGTGTTGAACAAGAAAAAATTAAATGTAGAGCACTTGTTTGTTTGGATGTGGCGACTCAATGGAATTCCACTTATTTGATGCTTGATCATGTCTTGGAATTTGAAAAAGCTTTCAAAGTATTAGAGGAAGAAGAATCAGATTAATTTGATTGTGAATGAAGGGCTTAAAGAAATGCATGACTCCATTTCTAGTGTTCGTAATGTCGTGAGGTATGTTAGATCATCCCCCAAGAGATTGACAAAATTTAAAGATCGTGTTGAACAAGAAAAAATTAAATGTAGAGCACTTGTTTATTTGGATGTGGCGACTCAATGGAATTCCACTTATTTGATGCTTGATCATGCCTTGGAATTTGAAAGAGCTTTCAAAGTATTAGAGGAAGAAGAATCAGATTAATTTGATTGTGAATGAAGGGCTTAAAGAAATGCATGACTCCATTTCTAGTGTTCGTAATGTCGTGAGGTATGTTAGATCATCTTCCAAGAGATTGACAAAATTTAAAGATCGTGTTGAACAAGAAAAAATTAAATGTAGAGCACTTGTTTGTTTGGATGTGGCGACTCAATGGAATTCCACTTATTTGATGCTTGATCATGTCTTGGAATTTGAAAAAGCTTTCAAAGTATTAGAGGAAGAAGAATCAGATTAATTTGATTGTGAATGAAGGGCTTAAAGAAATGCATGACTCCATTTCTAGTGTTCGTAATGTCGTGAGGTATGTTAGATCATCTTCCAAGAGATTGACAAAATTTAAAGATCGTGTTGAACAAGAAAAAATTAAATGTAGAGCACTTGTTTGTTTGGATGTGGCGACTCAATGGAATTCCACTTATTTGATGCTTGATCATGTCTTGGAATTTGAAAAAGCTTTCAAAGTATTAGAGGAAGAAGAATCAGATTAATTTGATTGTGAATGAAGGGCTTAAAGAAATGCATGACTCCATTTCTAGTGTTCGTAATGTCGTGAGGTATGTTAGATCATCCCCCAAGAGATTGACAAAATTTAAAGATCGTGTTGAACAAGAAAAAATTAAATGTAGAGCATTTGTTTGTTTGGATGTGGCGACTCAATGAAATTCCATTTATTTCATGCTTGATCATGCCTTGGAATTTGAAAAAGCTTTCAAAGTATTAGAGGAAGAAGAATCATATTAAATCTATTGTGAATGAAGGGCTTAAAGAAATGCATGACTCCATTTCTAGTGTTCGTAATGTCGTAAGGGTATGTTAGATCATCCCCCAAGAGATTGACAAAATTTAAAGATCGTGTTAAACAAGAAAAAATTAAATCTAGAGCACTTGTTTGTTTGGATGTGGCGACTCAATGGAATTCCACTTATTTGATGCTTGATCATGCCTTGGAATTTGAAAAAGCTTTCAAAGTATTAGAGGAAGAAGAATCAGATTAAATTTATTGTGAATGAAGGGCTTAAAGAAATGCATGACTCCATTTCTAGTGTTCGTAATGTCGTGAGGTATGTTAGATCATCTTCCAAGAGATTGACAAAATTTAAAGATCGGGTTGAACAAGAAAAAATTAAATGTAGAGCACTTGTTTGTTTGGATGTGGCGACTCAATGGAATTCCACTTATTTGATGCTTGATCATGCCTTGGAATTTGAAAAAGCTTTCAAAGTATTAGAGGAAGAAGAATCAGATTAATTTGATTGTGAATGAAGGGCTTAAAGAAATGCATGACTCCATTTCTAGTGTTCGTAATGTCGTGAGGTATGTTAGATCATCCCCCAAGAGATTGACAAAATTTAAAGATCGTGTTGAACAAGAAAAAATTAAATGTAGAGCACTTGTTTATTTGGATGTGGCGACTCAATGGAATTCCACTTATTTGATGCTTGATCATGCCTTGGAATTTGAAAGAGCTTTCAAAGTATTAGAGGAAGAAGAATCAGATTAATTTGATTGTGAATGAAGGGCTTAAAGAAATGCATGACTCCATTTCTAGTGTTCGTAATGTCGTGAGGTATGTTAGATCATCTTCCAAGAGATTGACAAAATTTAAAGATCGTGTTGAACAAGAAAAAATTAAATGTAGAGCACTTGTTTGTTTGGATGTGGCGACTCAATGGAATTCCACTTATTTGATGCTTGATCATGTCTTGGAATTTGAAAAAGCTTTCAAAGTATTAGAGGAAGAAGAATCAGATTAATTTGATTGTGAATGAAGGGCTTAAAGAAATGCATGACTCCATTTCTAGTGTTCGTAATGTCGTGAGGTATGTTAGATCATCCCCCAAGAGATTGACAAAATTTAAAGATCGTGTTGAACAAGAAAAAATTAAATGTAGAGCACTTGTTTATTTGGATGTGGCGACTCAATGGAATTCCACTTATTTGATGCTTGATCATGCCTTGGAATTTGAAAGAGCTTTCAAAGTATTAGAGGAAGAAGAATCAGATTAATTTGATTGTGAATGAAGGGCTTAAAGAAATGCATGACTCCATTTCTAGTGTTCGTAATGTCGTGAGGTATGTTAGATCATCCCCCAAGAGATTGACAAAATTTAAAGATCGTGTTGAACAAGAAAAAATTAAATGTAGAGCATTTGTTTGTTTGGATGTGGCGACTCAATGAAATTCCACTTATTTCATGCTTGATCATGCCTTGGAATTTGAAAAAGCTTTCAAAGTATTAGAGGAAGAAGAATCAGATTAAATTGATTGTGAATGAAGGGCTTAAAGAAATGCATGACTCCATTTCTAGTGTTCGTAATGTCGTGAGGTATGTTAGATCATCTCCCAAGAGATTGACAAAATTTAAAGATCGTGTTGAACAAGAAAAAATTAAATGTAGAGCACTTGTTTGTTTGGATGTGGCGACTCAATGGAATTCCACTTATTTGATGCTTGATCATGTCTTGGAATTTGAAAAAGCTTTCAAAGTATTAGAGGAAGAAGAATCAGATTAATTTGATTGTGAATGAAGGGCTTAAAGAAATGCATGACTCCATTTCTAGTGTTCGTAATGTCGTGAGGTATGTTAGATCATCTTCCAAGAGATTGACAAAATTTAAAGATCGTCTTGAACAAGAAAAAATTAAATGTAGAGCACTTGTTTGTTTGGATGTGGCGACTCAATGGAATTCCACTTATTTGATGCTTGATCATGTCTTGGAATTTGAAAAAGCTTTCAAAGTATTAGAGGAAGAAGAATCAGATTAATTTGATTGTGAATGAAGGGCTTAAAGAAATGCATGACTCCATTTCTAGTGTTCGTAATGTCGTGAGGTATGTTAGATCATCCCCCAAGAGATTGACAAAATTTAAAGATCGTGTTGAACAAGAAAAAATTAAATGTAGAGCATTTGTTTGTTTGGATGTGGCGACTCAATGAAATTCCATTTATTTCATGCTTGATCATGCCTTGGAATTTGAAAAAGCTTTCAAAGTATTAGAGGAAGAAGAATCATATTAAATCTATTGTGAATGAAGGGCTTAAAGAAATGCATGACTCCATTTCTAGTGTTCGTAATGTCGTAAGGGTATGTTAGATCATCCCCCAAGAGATTGACAAAATTTAAAGATCGTGTTAAACAAGAAAAAATTAAATCTAGAGCACTTGTTTGTTTGGATGTGGCGACTCAATGGAATTCCACTTATTTGATGCTTGATCATGCCTTGGAATTTGAAAAAGCTTTCAAAGTATTAGAGGAAGAAGAATCAGATTAAATTTATTGTGAATGAAGGGCTTAAAGAAATGCATGACTCCATTTCTAGTGTTCGTAATGTCGTGAGGTATGTTAGATCATCTTCCAAGAGATTGACAAAATTTAAAGATCGGGTTGAACAAGAAAAAATTAAATGTAGAGCACTTGTTTGTTTGGATGTGGCGACTCAATGGAATTCCACTTATTTGATGCTTGATCATGCCTTGGAATTTGAAAAAGCTTTCAAAGTATTAGAGGAAGAAGAATCAGATTAATTTGATTGTGAATGAAGGGCTTAAAGAAATGCATGACTCCATTTCTAGTGTTCGTAATGTCGTGAGGTATGTTAGATCATCCCCCAAGAGATTGACAAAATTTAAAGATCGTGTTGAACAAGAAAAAATTAAATGTAGAGCACTTGTTTGTTTGGATGTGGCGACTGAATGGAATTCCACTTATTTGATGCTTGATCATGTCTTGGAATTTGAAAAAGCTTTCAAACTATTAGAGGAAGAAGAATCAGATTAATTTTATTGTCAATGAAGGGCTTAAAGAAATGCATGACTCCATTTCTAGTGTTCGTAATGTCGTGAGGTATGTTAGATCATCCCCCAATAGATTGACAAAATTTAAAGATCGTGTTGAACAAGAAAAAATTAAATGTAGAGCATTTGTTTGTTCGGATGTGGCGACTCAATGAAATTCCATTTATTTCATGCTTGATCATGCCTTGGAATTTGAAAAAGCTTTCAAAGTATTAGAGGAAGAAGAATAAGATTAAATCTATTGTGAATGAAGGGCTTAAAGAAATGCATGACTCCATTTCTAGTGTTCGTAATGTCGTAAGGGTATGTTAGATCATCCCCCAAGAGATTGACAAAATTTAAAGATCGTGTTAAACAAGAAAAAATTAAATCTAGAGCACTTGTTTGTTTGGATGTGGCGACTCAATGGAATTCCACTTATTTGATGCTTGATCATGCCTTGGAATTTGAAAAAGCTTTCAAAGTATTAGAGGAAGAAGAATCAGATTAATTTGATTGTGAATGAAGGGCTTAAAGAAATGCATGACTCCATTTCTAGTGTTCGTAATGTCGTGAGGTATGTTAGATCATCCCCCAAGAGATTGACAAAATTTAAAGATCGTGTTGAACAAGAAAAAATTAAATGTAGAGCACTTGTTTATTTGGATGTGGCGACTCAATGGAATTCCACTTATTTGATGCTTGATCATGCCTTGGAATTTGAAAAAGCTTTCAAAGTATTAGAGGAAGAAGAATCAGATTAATTTGATTGTGAATGAAGGGCTTAAAGAAATGCATGACTCCATTTCTAGTGTTCGTAATGTCGTGAGGTATGTTAGATCATCCCCCAAGAGATTGACAAAATTTAAAGATCGTGTTGAACAAGAAAAAATTAAATGTAGAGCACTTGTTTGTTTGGATGTGGCGACTGAATGGAATTCCACTTATTTGATGCTTGATCATGTCTTGGAATTTGAAAAAGCTTTCAAAGTATTAGAGGAGGAAGAATCAGATTAATTTTATTGTGAATGAAGGGCTTAAAGAAATGCATGACTCCATTTCTAGTGTTCGTAATGTCGTGAGGTATGTTAGATCATCCCCCAAGAGATTGACAAAATTTAAAGATCGTGTTGAACAAGAAAAAATTAAATGTAGAGCATTTGTTTGTTTGGATGTGGCGACTCAATGAAATTCCATTTATTTCATGCTTGATCATGCCTTGGAATTTGAAAAAGCTTTCAAAGTATTAGAGGAAGAAGAATCAGATTAAATATATTGTGAATGAAGGGCTTAAAGAAATGCATGACTCCATTTCTAGTGTTCGTAATGTCGTAAGGGTATGTTAGATCATCCCCCAAGAGATTGACTAAATTTAAAGATCGTGTTAAACAAGAAAAAATTAAATCTAGAGCACTTGTTTGTTTGGATGTGGCGACTCAATGGAATTCCACTTATTTGATGCTTGATCATGCCTTGGAATTTGAAAAAGCTTTCAAAGTATTAGAGGAAGAAGAATCAGATTAAATTTATTGTGAATGAAGGGCTTAAAGAAATGCATGACTCCATTTCTAGTGTTCGTAATGTCGTGAGGTATGTTAGATCATCTTCCAAGAGATTGACAAAATTTAAAGATCGTGTTGAACAAGAAAAAATTAAATGTAGAGCACTTGTTTGTTTGGATGTGGCGACTCAATGGAATTCCACTTATTTGATGCTTGATCATGTCTTGGAATTTGAAAAAGCTTTCAAAGTATTAGAGGAAGAAGAATCAGATTAATTTGATTGTGAATGAAGGGCTTAAAGAAATGCATGACTCCATTTCTAGTGTTCGTAATGTCGTGAGGTATGTTAGATCATCTTCCAAGAGATTGACAAAATTTAAAGATCGTGTTGAACAAGAAAAAATTAAATGTAGAGCACTTGTTTGTTTGGATGTGGCGACTCAATGGAATTCCACTTATTTGATGCTTGATCATGTCTTGGAATTTGAAAAAGCTTTCAAAGTATTAGAGGAAGAAGAATCAGATTAATTTGATTGTGAATGAAGGGCTTAAAGAAATGCATGACTCCATTTCTAGTGTTCGTAATGTCGTGAGGTATGTTAGATCATCCCCCAAGAGATTGACAAAATTTAAAGATCGTGTTGAACAAGAAAAAATTAAATGTAGAGCATTTGTTTGTTTGGATGTGGCGACTCAATGAAATTCCATTTATTTCATGCTTGATCATGCCTTGGAATTTGAAAAAGCTTTCAAAGTATTAGAGGAAGAAGAATCATATTAAATCTATTGTGAATGAAGGGCTTAAAGAAATGCATGACTCCATTTCTAGTGTTCGTAATGTCGTAAGGGTATGTTAGATCATCCCCCAAGAGATTGACAAAATTTAAAGATCGTGTTAAACAAGAAAAAATTAAATCTAGAGCACTTGTTTGTTTGGATGTGGCGACTCAATGGAATTCCACTTATTTGATGCTTGATCATGCCTTGGAATTTGAAAAAGCTTTCAAAGTATTAGAGGAAGAAGAATCAGATTAAATTTATTGTGAATGAAGGGCTTAAAGAAATGCATGACTCCATTTCTAGTGTTCGTAATGTCGTGAGGTATGTTAGATCATCTTCCAAGAGATTGACAAAATTTAAAGATCGGGTTGAACAAGAAAAAATTAAATGTAGAGCACTTGTTTGTTTGGATGTGGCGACTCAATGGAATTCCACTTATTTGATGCTTGATCATGCCTTGGAATTTGAAAAAGCTTTCAAAGTATTAGAGGAAGAAGAATCAGATTAATTTGATTGTGAATGAAGGGCTTAAAGAAATGCATGACTCCATTTCTAGTGTTCGTAATGTCGTGAGGTATGTTAGATCATCCCCCAAGAGATTGACAAAATTTAAAGATCGTGTTGAACAAGAAAAAATTAAATGTAGAGCACTTGTTTGTTTGGATGTGGCGACTGAATGGAATTCCACTTATTTGATGCTTGATCATGTCTTGGAATTTGAAAAAGCTTTCAAACTATTAGAGGAAGAAGAATCAGATTAATTTTATTGTCAATGAAGGGCTTAAAGAAATGCATGACTCCATTTCTAGTGTTCGTAATGTCGTGAGGTATGTTAGATCATCCCCCAATAGATTGACAAAATTTAAAGATCGTGTTGAACAAGAAAAAATTAAATGTAGAGCATTTGTTTGTTCGGATGTGGCGACTCAATGAAATTCCATTTATTTCATGCTTGATCATGCCTTGGAATTTGAAAAAGCTTTCAAAGTATTAGAGGAAGAAGAATAAGATTAAATCTATTGTGAATGAAGGGCTTAAAGAAATGCATGACTCCATTTCTAGTGTTCGTAATGTCGTAAGGGTATGTTAGATCATCCCCCAAGAGATTGACAAAATTTAAAGATCGTGTTAAACAAGAAAAAATTAAATCTAGAGCACTTGTTTGTTTGGATGTGGCGACTCAATGGAATTCCACTTATTTGATGCTTGATCATGCCTTGGAATTTGAAAAAGCTTTCAAAGTATTAGAGGAAGAAGAATCAGATTAATTTGATTGTGAATGAAGGGCTTAAAGAAATGCATGACTCCATTTCTAGTGTTCGTAATGTCGTGAGGTATGTTAGATCATCCCCCAAGAGATTGACAAAATTTAAAGATCGTGTTGAACAAGAAAAAATTAAATGTAGAGCACTTGTTTATTTGGATGTGGCGACTCAATGGAATTCCACTTATTTGATGCTTGATCATGCCTTGGAATTTGAAAAAGCTTTCAAAGTATTAGAGGAAGAAGAATCAGATTAATTTGATTGTGAATGAAGGGCTTAAAGAAATGCATGACTCCATTTCTAGTGTTCGTAATGTCGTGAGGTATGTTAGATCATCCCCCAAGAGATTGACAAAATTTAAAGATCGTGTTGAACAAGAAAAAATTAAATGTAGAGCACTTGTTTGTTTGGATGTGGCGACTGAATGGAATTCCACTTATTTGATGCTTGATCATGTCTTGGAATTTGAAAAAGCTTTCAAAGTATTAGAGGAGGAAGAATCAGATTAATTTTATTGTGAATGAAGGGCTTAAAGAAATGCATGACTCCATTTCTAGTGTTCGTAATGTCGTGAGGTATGTTAGATCATCCCCCAAGAGATTGACAAAATTTAAAGATCGTGTTGAACAAGAAAAAATTAAATGTAGAGCATTTGTTTGTTTGGATGTGGCGACTCAATGAAATTCCATTTATTTCATGCTTGATCATGCCTTGGAATTTGAAAAAGCTTTCAAAGTATTAGAGGAAGAAGAATCAGATTAAATATATTGTGAATGAAGGGCTTAAAGAAATGCATGACTCCATTTCTAGTGTTCGTAATGTCGTAAGGGTATGTTAGATCATCCCCCAAGAGATTGACTAAATTTAAAGATCGTGTTAAACAAGAAAAAATTAAATCTAGAGCACTTGTTTGTTTGGATGTGGCGACTCAATGGAATTCCACTTATTTGATGCTTGATCATGCCTTGGAATTTGAAAAAGCTTTCAAAGTATTAGAGGAAGAAGAATCAGATTAAATTTATTGTGAATGAAGGGCTTAAAGAAATGCATGACTCCATTTCTAGTGTTCGTAATGTCGTGAGGTATGTTAGATCATCTTCCAAGAGATTGACAAAATTTAAAGATCGTGTTGAACAAGAAAAAATTAAATGTAGAGCACTTGTTTGTTTGGATGTGGCGACTCAATGGAATTCCACTTATTTGATGCTTGATCATGCCTTGGAATTTGAAAAAGCTTTCAAAGTATTAGAGGAAGAAGAATCAGATTAATTTGATTGTGAATGAAGGGCTTAAAGAAATGCATGACTCCATTTCTAGTGTTCGTAATGTCGTGAGGTATGTTAGATCATCCCCCAAGAGATTGACAAAATTTAAAGATCGTGTTGAACTAGAAAAAATTAAATGTAGAGCACTTGTTTATTTGGATGTGGCGACTCAATGGAATTCCACTTATTTGATGCTTGATCATGCCTTGGAATTTGAAAAAGCTATCAAAGTATTAGAGGAAGAAGAATCAGATTAATTTGATTGTGAATGAAGGGCTTAAAGAAATGCATGACTCCATTTCTAGTGTTCGTAATGTCGTGAGGTATGTTAGATCATCCCCCAAGAGATTGACAAAATTTAAAGATCGTGTTGAACAAGAAAAAATTAAATGTAGAGCACTTGTTTGTTTGGATGTGGCGACTGAATGGAATTCCACTTATTTGATGCTTGATCATGTCTTGGAATTTGAAAAAGCTTTCAAAGTATTAGAGGAAGAAGAATCAGATTAATTTTATTGTGAATGAAGGGCTTAAAGAAATGCATGACTCCATTTCTAGTGTTCGTAATGTCGTGAGGTATGTTAGATCATCCCCCAAGAGATTGACAAAATTTAAAGATCGTGTTGAACAAGAAAAAATTAAATGTAGAGCATTTGTATGTTTGGATGTGGCGACTCAATGAAATTCCACTTATTTCATGCTTGATCATGCCTTGGAATTTGAAAAAGCTTTCAAAGTATTAGAGGATGAAGAATCAGATTAAATCTATTGTGAATGAAGGGCTTAAAGAAATGCATGACTCCATTTCTAGTGTTCGTAATGTCGTAAGGGTATGTTAGATCATCCCCCAAGAGATTGACAAAATTTAAAGATCGTGTTAAACAAGAAAAAATTAAATGTAGAGCACTTGTTTGTTTGGATGTGGCGACTCAATGGAATTCCACTTATTTGATGCTTGATCATGCCTTGGAATTTGAAAAAGCTTTCAAAGTATTAGAGGAAGAAGAATCAGATTAATTTGATTGTGAATGAAGGGCTTAAAGAAATGCATGACTCCATTTCTAGTGTTCGTAATGTCGTGAGGTATGTTAGATCATCTTCCAAGAGATTGACAAAATTTAAAGATCGTGTTGAACAAGAAAAAATTAAATGTAGAGCACTTGTTTGTTTGGATGTGGCGACTCAATGGAATTCCACTTATTTGATGCTTGATCATGCCTTGGAATTTGAAAAAGCTTTCAAAGTATTAGAGGAAGAAGAATCAGATTAATTTGATTGTGAATGAAGGGCTAAAAGAAATGCATGACTCCATTTCTAGTGTTCGTAATGTCGTGAGGTATGTTAGATCATCCCCCAAGAGATTGACAAAATTTAAAGATCGTGTTAAACAAGAAAAAATTAAATGTAGAACACTTGTTTGTTTGGATGTGGCGACTCAATGGAATTCCACTTATTTGATGCTTGATCATGCCTTGGAATTTGAAAAAGCTTTCAAAGTATTAGAGAAAGAAGAATCAGATTAATTTGATTGTGAATGAAGGGCTTAAAGAAATGCATGACTCCATTTCTAGTGTTCGTAATGTCGTGAGGTATGTTAGATCATCCCCCAAGAGATTGACAAAATTTAAAGATCGTGTTGAACAAGAAAAAATTAAATGTAGAGCACTTGTTTGTTTGGATGTGGCGACTCAATGGAATTCCACTTATTTGATGCTTGATCATGTCTTGGAATTTGAAAAAGCTTTCAAAGTATTAGAGGAAGAAGAATCAGATTAATTTTATTGTGAATGAAGGGCTTAAAGAAATGCATGACTCCATTTCTAGTGTTCGTAATGTCGTGAGGTATGTTAGATCATCCCCCAAGAGATTGACAAAATTTAAAGATCGTGTTGAACAAGAAAAAATTAAATGTAGAGCATTTGTATGTTTGGATGTGGCGACTCAATGAAATTCCACTTATTTCATGCTTGATCATGCCTTGGAATTTGAAAAAGCTTTCAAAGTATTAGAGGATGAAGAATCAGATTAAATCTATTGTGAATGAAGGGCTTAAAGAAATGCATGACTCCATTTCTAGTGTTCGTAATGTCGTAAGGGTATGTTAGATCATCCCCCAAGAGATTGACAAAATTTAAAGATCGTGTTAAACAAGAAAAAATTAAATGTAGAGCACTTGTTTGTTTGGATGTGGCGACTCAATGGAATTCCACTTATTTGATGCTTGATCATGCCTTGGAATTTGAAAAAGCTTTCAAAGTATTAGAGGAAGAAGAATCAGATTAATTTGATTGTGAATGAAGGGCTTAAAGAAATGCATGACTCCATTTCTAGTGTTCGTAATGTCGTGAGGTATGTTAGATCATCTTCCAAGAGATTGACAAAATTTAAAGATCGTGTTGAACAAGAAAAAATTAAATGTAGAGCACTTGTTTGTTTGGATGTGGCGACTCAATGGAATTCCACTTATTTGATGCTTGATCATGCCTTGGAATTTGAAAAAGCTTTCAAAGTATTAGAGGATGAAGAATCAGATTAATTTGATTGTGAATGAAGGGCTAAAAGAAATGCATGACTCCATTTCTAGTGTTCGTAATGTCGTGAGGTATGTTAGATCATCCCCCAAGAGATTGACAAAATTTAAAGATCGTGTTGAACAAGAAAAAATTAAATGTAGAGCACTTGTTTGTTTGGATGTGGCGACTCAATGGAATTCCACTTATTTGATGCTTGATCATGTCTTGGAATTTGAAAAAGCTTTCAAAGTATTAGAGGAAGAAGAATCAGATTAATTTGATTGTGAATGAAGGGCTTAAAGAAATGCATGACTCCATTTCTAGTGTTCGTAATGTCGTGAGGTATGTTAGATCATCCCCCAAGAGATTGACAAAATTTAAAGATCGTGTTCAACAAGAAAAAATTAAATGTAGAGCACTTGTTTGTTTGGATGTGGCGACTCAATGGAATTCCACTTATTTGATGCTTGATCATGCCTTGGAATTTGAAAAAGCTTTCAAAGTATTGGAGGAAGAAGAATCAGATTAATTTGATTGTGAATGAAGGGCTTAAAGAAATGCATGACTCCATTTCTAGTGTTCGTAATGTCGTGAGGTATGTTAGATCATCCCCCAAGAGATTGACAAAATTTAAAGATCGTGTTGAACAAGAAAAAATTAAATGTAGAGCACTTGTTTATTTGGATGTGGCGACTCAATGGAATTCCACTTATTTGATGCTTGATCATGCCTTGGAATTTGAAAAAGCTTTCAAAGTATTAGAGGAAGAAGAATCAGATTAATTTGATTGTGAATGAAGGGCTTAAAGAAATGCATGACTCCATTTCTAGTGTTCGTAATGTCGTGAGGTATGTTAGATCATCCCCCAAGAGATTGACAAAATTTAAAGATCGTGTTGAACAAGAAAAAATTAAATGTAGAGCATTTGTATGTTTGGATGTGGCGACTCAATGAAATTCCACTTATTTCATGCTTGATCATGCCTTGGAATTTGAAAAAGCTTTCAAAGTATTAGAGGATGAAGAATCAGATTAAATCTATTGTGAATGAAGGGCTTAAAGAAATGCATGACTCCATTTCTAGTGTTCGTAATGTCGTAAGGGTATGTTAGATCATCCCCCAAGAGATTGACAAAATTTAAAGATCGTGTTAAACAAGAAAAAATTAAATGTAGAGCACTTGTTTGTTTGGATGTGGCGACTCAATGGAATTCCACTTATTTGATGCTTGATCATGCCTTGGAATTTGAAAAAGCTTTCAAAGTATTAGAGGAAGAAGAATCAGATTAATTTTATTGTGAATGAAGGGCTTAAAGAAATGCATGACTCCATTTCTAGTGTTCGTAATGTCGTGAGGTATGTTAGATCATCCCCCAAGAGATTGACAAAATTTAAAGATCGTGTTGAACAAGAAAAAATTAAATGTAGAGCACTTGTTTGTTTGGATGTGGCGACTCAATGGAATTCCACTTATTTGATGCTTGATCATGTCTTGGAATTTGAAAAAGCTTTCAAAGTATTAGAGGAAGAAGAATCAGATTAATTTTATTGTGAATGAAGGGCTTAAAGAAATGCATGACTCCATTTCTAGTGTTCGTAATGTCGTGAGGTATGTTAGATCATCCCCCAAGAGATTGACAAAATTTAAAGATCGTGTTGAACAAGAAAAAATTAAATGTAGAGCACTTGTTTATTTGGATGTGGCGACTCAATGGAATTCCACTTATTTGATGCTTGGTCATGCCTTGGAATTTGAAAAAGCTTTCAAAGTATTAGAGGAAGAAGAATCAGATTAATTTGATTGTGAATGAAGGGCTTAAAGAAATGCATGACTCCATTTCTAGTGTTCGTAATGTCGTGAGGTATGTTAGATCATCCCCCAAGAGATTGACAAAATTTAAAGATCGTGTTGAACAAGAAAAAATTAAATGTAGAGCACTTGTTTGTTTGGATGTGGCGACTCAATGGAATTCCACTTATTTGATGCTTGATCATGTCTTGGAATTTGAAAAAGCTTTCAAAGTATTAGAGGAACAAGAATCAGATTAAATTTATTCTGAATGAAGGGCTTAAAGAAATGCATGACTCCATTTCTAGTGTTCGTAATGTCGTAAGGGTATGTTAGATAATCCCCCAAGAGATTGACAAAATTTAAAGATCGTGTTAAACAAGAAAAAATTAAATGTAGAGCACTTGTTTGTTTGGATGTGGCGACTCAATGGAATTCCACTTATTTGATGCTTGATCATGCCTTGGAATTTGAAAAAGCTTTCAAAGTATTAGAGGAAGAAGAATCAGATTAATTTTATTGTGAATGAAGGGCTTAAAGAAATGCATGACTCCATTTCTAGTGTTCGTAATGTCGTGAGGTATGTTAGATCATCCCCCAAGAGATTGACAAAATTTAAAGATCGTGTTGAACAAGAAAAAATTAAATGTAGAGCACTTGTTTGTTTGGATGTGGCGACTCAATGGAATTCCACTTATTTGATGCTTGATCATGTCTTGGAATTTGAAAAAGCTTTCAAAGTATTAGAGGAACAAGAATCAGATTAAATTTATTCTGAATGAAGGGCTTAAAGAAATGCATGACTCCATTTCTAGTGTTCGTAATGTCGTGAGGTATGTTAGATCATCTTCCAAGAGATTGACAAAATTTAAAGATCGTGTTGAACAAGAAAAAATTAAATGTAGAGCACTTGTTTGTTTGGATGTGGCGACTCAATGGAATTCCACTTATTTGATGCTTGATCATGCCTTGGAATTTGAAAAAGCTTTCAAAGTATTAGAGGAAGAAGAATCAGATTAATTTGATTGTGAATGAAGGGCTTAAAGAAATGCATGACTCCATTTCTAGTGTTCGTAATGTCGTGAGGTATGTTAGATCATCTTCCAAGAGATTGACAAAATTTAAAGATCGTGTTGAACAAGAAAAAATTAAATGTAGAGCACTTGTTTGTTTGGATGTGGCGACTCAATGGAATTCCACTTATTTGATGCTTGATCATGCCTTGGAATTTGAAAAAGCTTTCAAAGTATTAGAGGAAGAAGAATCAGATTAATTTGATTGTGAATGAAGGGCTAAAAGAAATGCATGACTCCATTTCTAGTGTTCGTAATGTCGTGAGGTATGTTAGATCATCCCCCAAGAGATTGACAAAATTTAAAGATCGTGTTAAACAAGAAAAAATTAAATGTAGAACACTTGTTTGTTTGGATGTGGCGACTCAATGGAATTCCACTTATTTGATGCTTGATCATGCCTTGGAATTTGAAAAAGCTTTCAAAGTATTAGAGAAAGAAGAATCAGATTAATTTGATTGTGAATGAAGGGCTTAAAGAAATGCATGACTCCATTTCTAGTGTTCGTAATGTCGTGAGGTATGTTAGATCATCCCCCAAGAGATTGACAAAATTTAAAGATCGTGTTGAACAAGAAAAAATTAAATGTAGAGCACTTGTTTGTTTGGATGTGGCGACTCAATGGAATTCCACTTATTTGATGCTTGATCATGTCTTGGAATTTGAAAAAGCTTTCAAAGTATTAGAGGAAGAAGAATCAGATTAATTTTATTGTGAATGAAGGGCTTAAAGAAATGCATGACTCCATTTCTAGTGTTCGTAATGTCGTGAGGTATGTTAGATCATCCCCCAAGAGATTGACAAAATTTAAAGATCGTGTTGAACAAGAAAAAATTAAATGTAGAGCATTTGTATGTTTGGATGTGGCGACTCAATGAAATTCCACTTATTTCATGCTTGATCATGCCTTGGAATTTGAAAAAGCTTTCAAAGTATTAGAGGATGAAGAATCAGATTAAATCTATTGTGAATGAAGGGCTTAAAGAAATGCATGACTCCATTTCTAGTGTTCGTAATGTCGTAAGGGTATGTTAGATCATCCCCCAAGAGATTGACAAAATTTAAAGATCGTGTTAAACAAGAAAAAATTAAATGTAGAGCACTTGTTTGTTTGGATGTGGCGACTCAATGGAATTCCACTTATTTGATGCTTGATCATGCCTTGGAATTTGAAAAAGCTTTCAAAGTATTAGAGGAAGAAGAATCAGATTAATTTGATTGTGAATGAAGGGCTTAAAGAAATGCATGACTCCATTTCTAGTGTTCGTAATGTCGTGAGGTATGTTAGATCATCTTCCAAGAGATTGACAAAATTTAAAGATCGTGTTGAACAAGAAAAAATTAAATGTAGAGCACTTGTTTGTTTGGATGTGGCGACTCAACGGAATTCCACTTATTTGATGCTTGATCATGCCTTGGAATTTGAAAAAGCTTTCAAAGTATTAGAGGAAGAAGAATCAGATTAATTTGATTGTGAATGAAGGGCTAAAAGAAATGCATGACTCCATTTCTAGTGTTCGTAATGTCGTGAGGTATGTTAGATCATCCCCCAAGAGATTGACAAAATTTAAAGATCGTGTTAAACAAGAAAAAATTAAATGTAGAACACTTGTTTGTTTGGATGTGGCGACTCAATGGAATTCCACTTATTTGATGCTTGATCATGCCTTGGAATTTGAAAAAGCTTTCAAAGTATTAGAGAAAGAAGAATCAGATTAATTTGATTGTGAATGAAGGGCTTAAAGAAATGCATGACTCCATTTCTAGTGTTCGTAATGTCGTGAGGTATGTTAGATCATCCCCCAAGAGATTGACAAAATTTAAAGATCGTGTTGAACAAGAAAAAATTAAATGTAGAGCACTTGTTTGTTTGGATGTGGCGACTCAATGGAATTCCACTTATTTGATGCTTGATCATGTCTTGGAATTTGAAAAAGCTTTCAAAGTATTAGAGGAAGAAGAATCAGATTAATTTGATTGTGAATGAAGGGCTTAAAGAAATGCATGACTCCATTTCTAGTGTTCGTAATGTCGTGAGGTATGTTAGATCATCCCCCAAGAGATTGACAAAATTTAAAGATCGTGTTGAACAAGAAAAAATTAAATGTAGAGCACTTGTTTATTTGGATGTGGCGACTCAATGGAATTCCACTTATTTGATGCTTGATCATGCCTTGGAATTTGAAAAAGCTTTCAAAGTATTAGAGAAAGAAGAATCAGATTAATTTGATTGTGAATGAAGGGCTTAAAGAAATGCATGACTCCATTTCTAGTGTTCGTAATGTCGTGAGGTATGTTAGATCATCCCCCAAGAGATTGACAAAATTTAAAGATCGTGTTGAACAAGAAAAAATTAAATGTAGAGCATTTGTATGTTTGGATGTGGCGACTCAATGAAATTCCACTTATTTCATGCTTGATCATGCCTTGGAATTTGAAAAAGCTTTCAAAGTATTAGAGGATGAAGAATCAGATTAAATCTATTGTGAATGAAGGGCTTAAAGAAATGCATGACTCCATTTCTAGTGTTCGTAATGTCGTAAGGGTATGTTAGATCATCCCCCAAGAGATTGACAAAATTTAAAGATCGTGTTAAACAAGAAAAAATTAAATGTAGAGCACTTGTTTGTTTGGATGTGGCGACTCAATGGAATTCCACTTATTTGATGCTTGATCATGCCTTGGAATTTGAAAAAGCTTTCAAAGTATTAGAGGAAGAAGAATCAGATTAATTTTATTGTGAATGAAGGGCTTAAAGAAATGCATGACTCCATTTCTAGTGTTCGTAATGTCGTGAGGTATGTTAGATCATCCCCCAAGAGATTGACAAAATTTAAAGATCGTGTTGAACAAGAAAAAATTAAATGTAGAGCACTTGTTTGTTTGGATGTGGCGACTCAATGGAATTCCACTTATTTGATGCTTGATCATGTCTTGGAATTTGAAAAAGCTTTCAAAGTATTAGAGGAACAAGAATCAGATTAAATTTATTCTGAATGAAGGGCTTAAAGAAATGCATGACTCCATTTCTAGTGTTCGTAATGTCGTGAGGTATGTTAGATCATCTTCCAAGAGATTGACAAAATTTAAAGATCGTGTTGAACAAGAAAAAATTAAATGTAGAGCACTTGTTTGTTTGGATGTGGCGACTCAATGGAATTCCACTTATTTGATGCTTGATCATGCCTTGGAATTTGAAAAAGCTTTCAAAGTATTAGAGGAAGAAGAATCAGATTAATTTGATTGTGAATGAAGGGCTTAAAGAAATGCATGACTCCATTTCTAGTGTTCGTAATGTCGTGAGGTATGTTAGATCATCTTCCAAGAGATTGACAAAATTTAAAGATCGTGTTGAACAAGAAAAAATTAAATGTAGAGCACTTGTTTGTTTGGATGTGGCGACTCAATGGAATTCCACTTATTTGATGCTTGATCATGCCTTGGAATTTGAAAAAGCTTTCAAAGTATTAGAGGAAGAAGAATCAGATTAATTTGATTGTGAATGAAGGGCTAAAAGAAATGCATGACTCCATTTCTAGTGTTCGTAATGTCGTGAGGTATGTTAGATCATCCCCCAAGAGATTGACAAAATTTAAAGATCGTGTTAAACAAGAAAAAATTAAATGTAGAACACTTGTTTGTTTGGATGTGGCGACTCAATGGAATTCCACTTATTTGATGCTTGATCATGCCTTGGAATTTGAAAAAGCTTTCAAAGTATTAGAGAAAGAAGAATCAGATTAATTTGATTGTGAATGAAGGGCTTAAAGAAATGCATGACTCCATTTCTAGTGTTCGTAATGTCGTGAGGTATGTTAGATCATCCCCCAAGAGATTGACAAAATTTAAAGATCGTGTTGAACAAGAAAAAATTAAATGTAGAGCACTTGTTTGTTTGGATGTGGCGACTCAATGGAATTCCACTTATTTGATGCTTGATCATGTCTTGGAATTTGAAAAAGCTTTCAAAGTATTAGAGGAACAAGAATCAGATTAAATTTATTCTGAATGAAGGGCTTAAAGAAATGCATGACTCCATTTCTAGTGTTCGTAATGTCGTAAGGGTATGTTAGATAATCCCCCAAGAGATTGACAAAATTTAAAGATCGTGTTAAACAAGAAAAAATTAAATGTAGAGCACTTGTTTGTTTGGATGTGGCGACTCAATGGAATTCCACTTATTTGATGCTTGATCATGCCTTGGAATTTGAAAAAGCTTTCAAAGTATTAGAGGAAGAAGAATCAGATTAATTTTATTGTGAATGAAGGGCTTAAAGAAATGCATGACTCCATTTCTAGTGTTCGTAATGTCGTGAGGTATGTTAGATCATCCCCCAAGAGATTGACAAAATTTAAAGATCGTGTTAAACAAGAAAAAATTAAATGTAGAACACTTGTTTGTTTGGATGTGGCGACTCAATGGAATTCCACTTATTTGATGCTTGATCATGCCTTGGAATTTGCAAAAGCTTTCAAAGTATTAGAGAAAGAAGAATCAGATTAATTTGATTGTGAATGAAGGGCTTAAAGAAATGCATGACTCCATTTCTAGTGTTCGTAATGTCGTGAGGTATGTTAGATCATCCCGCAAGAGATTGACAAAATTTAAAGATCGTGTTAAACAAGAAAAAATTAAATGTAGAGCACTTGTTTGTTTGGATGTGGCGACTCAATGGAATTCCACTTATTTGATGCTTGATCATGCCTTGGAATTTGAAAAAGCTTTCAAAGTATTAGAGAAAGAAGAATCAGATTAATTTGATTGTGAATGAAGGGCTTAAAGAAATGCATGACTCCATTTCTAGTGTTCGTAATGTCGTGAGGTATGTTAGATCATCCCCCAAGAGATTGACAAAATTTAAAGATCGTGTTGAACAAGAAAAAATTAAATGTAGAGCACTTGTTTGTTTGGATGTGGCGACTCAATGGAATTCCACTTATTTGATGCTTGATCATGTCTTGGAATTTGAAAAAGCTTTCAAAGTATTAGAGGAAGAAGAATCAGATTAATTTGATTGTGAATGAAGGGCTTAAAGAAATGCATGACTCCATTTCTAGTGTTCGTAATGTCGTGAGGTATGTTAGATCATCCCGCAAGAGATTGACAAAATTTAAAGATCGTGTTAAACAAGAAAAAATTAAATGTAGAGCACTTGTTTGTTTGGATGTGGCGACTCAATGGAATTCCACTTATTTGATGCTTGATCATGCCTTGGAATTTGAAAAAGCTTTCAAAGTATTGGAGGAAGAAGAATCAGATTAATTTGATTGTGAATGAAGGGCTTAAAGAAATGCATGACTCCATTTCTAGTGTTCGTAATGTCGTGAGGTATGTTAGATCATCCCCCAAGAGATTGACAAAATTTAAAGATCGTGTTGAACAAGAAAAAATTAAATGTAGAGCACTTGTTTATTTGGATGTGGCGACTCAATGGAATTCCACTTATTTGATGCTTGATCATGCCTTGGAATTTGAAAAAGCTTTCAAAGTATTAGAGGAAGAAGAATCAGATTAATTTGAATGTGAATGAAGGGCTTAAAGAAATGCATGACTCCATTTCTAGTGTTCGTAATGTCGTGAGGTATGTTAGATCATCCCCCAAGAGATTGACAAAATTTAAAGATCGTGTTGAACAAGAAAAAATTAAATGTAGAGCATTTGTATGTTTGGATGTGGCGACTCAATGAAATTCCACTTATTTCATGCTTGATCATGCCTTGGAATTTGAAAAAGCTTTCAAAGTATTAGAGGATGAAGAATCAGATTAAATCTATTGTGAATGAAGGGCTTAAAGAAATGCATGACTCCATTTCTAGTGTTCGTAATGTCGTAAGGGTATGTTAGATCATCCCCCAAGAGATTGACAAAATTTAAAGATCGTGTTAAACAAGAAAAAATTAAATGTAGAGCACTTGTTTGTTTGGATGTGGCGACTCAATGGAATTCCACTTATTTGATGCTTGATCATGCCTTGGAATTTGAAAAAGCTTTCAAAGTATTAGAGGAAGAAGAATCAGATTAATTTTATTGTGAATGAAGGGCTTAAAGAAATGCATGACTCCATTTCTAGTGTTCGTAATGTCGTGAGGTATGTTAGATCATCCCCCAAGAGATTGACAAAATTTAAAGATCGTGTTGAACAAGAAAAAATTAAATGTAGAGCATTTGTTTGTTTGGATGTGGCGACTCAATGAAATTCCACTTATTTCATGCTTGATCATGCCTTGGAATTTGAAAAAGCTTTCAAAGTATTAGAGGAAGAAGAATCAGATTAAATCTATTGTGAATGAAGGGCTTAAAGAAATGCATGACTCCATTTCTAGTGTTCGTAATGTCGTAAGGGTATGTTAGATCATCCCCCAAGAGATTGACAAAATTTAAAGATCGTGTTAAACCAGAAAAAATTAAATGTAGAGCACTTGTTTGTTTGGATGTGGCGACTCAATGGAATTCCACTTATTTGATGCTTGATCATGCCTTGGAATTTGAAAAAGCTTTCAAAGTATTAGAGGAACAAGAATCAGATTAAATTTATTCTGAATGAAGGGCTTAAAGAAATGCATGACTCCATTTCTAGTGTTCGTAATGTCGTGAGGTATGTTAGATCATCTTCCAAGAGATTGACAAAATTTAAAGATCGTGTTGAACAAGAAAAAATTAAATGTAGAGCACTTGTTTGTTTGGATGTGGCGACTCAATGGAATTCCACTTATTTGTTGATTTATCATGCCTTGGAATTTGAAAAAGCTTTCAAAGTATTAGAGGAAGAAGAATCAGATTAATTTGATTGTGAATGAAGGGCTTAAAGAAATGCATGACTCCATTTCTAGTGTTCGTAATGTCGTGAGGTATGTTAGATCATCCCCCAAGAGATTGACAAAATTTAAAGATCGTGTTGAACAAGAAAAAATTAAATGTAGAGCACTTGTTTGTTTGGATGTGGCGACTCAATGGAATTCCACTTATTTGATGCTTGGTCATGCCTTGGAATTTGAAAAAGCTTTCAAAGTATTAGAGGAAGAAGAATCAGATTAATTTGATTGTGAATGAAGGGCTTAAAGAAATGCATGACTCCATTTCTAGTGTTCGTAATGTCGTGAGGTATGTTAGATCATCCCCCAAGAGATTGACAAAATTTAAAGATCGTGTTGAACAAGAAAAAATTAAATGTAGAGCACTTGTTTATTTGGATGTGGCGACTCAATGGAATTCCACTTATTTGATGCTTGATCATGTCTTGGAATTTGAAAAAGCTTTGAAAGTATTAGAGGAAGAAGAATCAGATTAATTTTATTGTGAATGAAGGGCTTAAAGAAATGCATGACTCCATTTCTAGTGTTCGTAATGTCGTGAGGTATGTTAGATCATCCCCCAAGAGATTGACAAAATTTAAAGATCGTGTTGAACAAGAAAAAATTAAATGTAGAGCACTTGTTTATTTGGATGTGGCGACTCAATGGAATTCCACTTATTTGATGCTTGATCATGCCTCTAAATTTGAAAAAGCTTTCAAAGTATTAGAGGAAGAAGAATCAGATTGATTTGATTGTGAATGAAGGGCTTAAAGAAATGCATGACTCCATTTCTAGTGTTCGTAATGTCGTGAGGTATGTTAGATCATCCCCCAAGAGATTGACAAAATTTAAAGATCATGTTGAACAAGAAAAAATTAAATGTAGAGCACTTGTTTGTTTGGATGTGGCGACTCAATGGAATTCCACTTATTTGATGCTTGATCATGTCTTGGAATTTGAAAAAGCTTTCAAAGTATTAGAGGAAGAAGAATCAGATTAATTTTATTGTGAATGAAGGGCTTAAAGAAATGCATGACTCCATTTCTAGTGTTCGTAATGTCGTGAGGTATGTTAGATCATCCCCCAAGAGATTGACAAAATTTAAAGATCGTGTTGAACAAGAAAAAATTAAATGTAGAGCATTTGTTTGTTTGGATGTGGCGACTCAATGAAATTCCACTTATTTCATGTTTGATCATGCCTTGGAATTTGAAAAAGCTTTCAAAGTATTAGAGGAAGAAGAATCAGATTAAATCTATTGTGAATGAAGGGCTTAAAGAAATGCATGACTCCATTTCTAGTGTTCGTAATGTCGTAAGGGTATGTTAGATCATCCCCCAAGAGATTGACAAAATTTAAAGATCGTGTTAAACAAGAAAAAATTAAATGTAGAGCACTTGTTTGTTTGGATGTGGCGACTCAATGGAATTCCACTTATTTGATGCTTGATCATGCCTTGGAATTTGAAAAAGCTTTCAAAGTATTAGAGGAAGAAGAATCAGATTAAATTTCTTGTGAATGAAGGGCTAAAGAAATGCATGACTCCATTTCTAGTGTTCGTAATGTCGTGAGGTATGTTAGATCATCTTCCAAGAGATTGACAAAATTTAAAGATCGTGTTGAACAAGAAAAAATTAAATGTAGAGCACTTGTTTGTTTGGATGTGGCGACTCAATGGAATTCCACTTATTTGATGCTTGATCATGCTTTGGAATTTGAAAAAGCTTTCAAAGTATTAGAGGAAGAAGAATCAGATTAATTTGATTGTGAATGAAGGGCTTAAAGAAATGCATGACTCCATTTCTAGTGTTCGTAATGTCGTGAGGTATGTTAGATCATCTCCCAAGAGATTGACAAAATTTAAAGATCGTGTTGAACAAGAAAAAATTAAATGTAGAGCACTTGTTTGTTTGGATGTGGCGACTCAATGGAATTCCACTTATTTGATGCTTGATCATGCCTTGGAATTTGAAAAAGCTTTCAAAGTATTAGAGGAAGAAGAATCAGATTAAATTTCTTGTGAATGAAGGGCTAAAGAAATGCATGACTCCATTTCTAGTGTTCGTAATGTCGTGAGGTATGTTAGATCATCCCCCAAGAGATTGACAAAATTTAAAGATCGTGTTGAACAAGAAAAAATTAAATGTAGAGCATTTGTTTGTTTGGATGTGGCGACTCAATGAAATTCCGCTTATTTCATGCTTGATCATGCCTTGGAATTTGAAAAAGCTTTCAAAGTATTAGAGGAAGAAGAATCAGATTAATTTTATTGTGAATGAAGGGCTTAAAGAAATGCATGACTCCATTTCTAGTGTTCGTAATGTCATGAGGTATGTTAGATCATCCCCCAAGAGATTGACAAAATTTAAAGATCGTGTTGAACAAGAAAAAATTAAATGTAGAGCATTTGTTTGTTTGGATGTGGCGACTCAATGAAATTCCGCTTATTTCATGCTTGATCATGCCTTGGAATTTGAAAAAGCTTTCAAAGTATTAGAGGAAGAAGAATCAGATTAAATTTATTGTGAATGAAGGGCTTAAAGAAATGCATGACTCCATTTCTAGTGTTCGTAATGTCGTGAGGTATGTTAGATCATCTTCCAAGAGATTGACAAAATTTAAAGATCGTGTTGAACAAGAAAAAATTAAATGTAGAGCACTTGTTTGTTTGGATGTGGCGACTCAATGGAATTCCACTTATTTGATGCTTGATCATGCTTTGGAATTTGAAAAAGCTTTCAAAGTATTAGAGGAAGAAGAATCAGATTAATTTGATTGTGAATGAAGGGCTTAAAGAAATGCATGACTCCATTTCTAGTGTTCGTAATGTCGTGAGGTATGTTAGATCATCCCCCAAGAGATTGACAAAATTTAAAGATCGTGTTGAACAAGAAAAAATTAAATGTAGAGCACTTGTTTGTTTGGATGTGGCGACTCAATGGAATTCCACTTATTTGATGCTTGATCATGCCTTGGAATTTGAAAAAGCTTTCAAAGTATTAGAGGAAGAAGAATCAGATTAAATTTCTTGTGAATGAAGGGCTTAAAGAAATGCATGACTCCATTTCTAGTGTTCGTAATGTCGTGAGGTATGTTAGATCATCCCCCAAGAGATTGACAAAATTTAAAGATCATGTTGAACAAGAAAAAATTAAATGTAGAGCACTTGTTTGTTTGGATGTGGCGACTCAATGGAATTCCACTTATTTGATGCTTGATCATGTCTTGGAATTTTAAAAAGCTTTCAAAGTATAAGAGGAAGAAGAATCAGATTAATTTGATTGTGAATGAAGGTCTTAAAGAAATGCATGACTCAATTTCTAGTGTTCGTAATGTCGTGAGGTATGTTAGATCATCCCCCAAGAGATTGACAAAATGTAAAGATCGTGTTGAACAAGAAAAAATTAAATGTAGAACACTTGTTTGTTTGGATGTGGCGACTCAATGGAATTCCACTTATTTGATGGTTGATCATGTCTTGGAATTTTAAAAAGCTTTCAAAGTATTAGAGGAAGAAGAATCAGATTCATTTTATTGTGAATGAAGGGCTTAAAGAAATGCATGACTCCATTTCTAGTGTTCGTAATGTCGTGCGGTATGTTAGATCATCCCCCAAGAGATTGACAAAATTTAAAGATCGTGTTGAACAAGAAAAAATTAAATGTAGAGCACTTGTTTGTTTGGATGTGGCGACTCAATGAAATTCCACTTATTTGATGCTTGATCATGCCTTGGAATTTGAAAAAGCTTTCAAAGTATTAGAGGAAGAAGAATCAGATTAAATTGATTGTGAATGAAGGGCTTAAAGAAATGCATGACTCCATTTCTAGTGTTCGTAATGTCGTGAGGTATGTTAGATCATCCCCCAAGAGATTGACAAAATTTAAAGATCGTGTTAAACAAGAAAATATTAAATGTAGAGCACTTGTTTGTTTGGATGTGGCCACTCAATGGAATTCCACTTATTTGATGGTTGATCATGTCTTGGAATTTGAAAAAGCTTTCAAAGTATTAGAGGAAGAAGAATCAGATTCATTTTATTGTGAATGAAGGGCTTAAAGAAATGCATGACTCCATTTCTAGTGTTCGTAATGTCGTGCGGTATGTTAGATCATCCCCCAAGAGATTGACAAAATTTAAAGATCGTGTTGAACAAGAAAAAATTAAATGTAGAGCACTTGTTTGTTTGGATGTGGCGACTCAATGAAATTCCACTTATTTGATGCTTGATCATGCCTTGGAATTTGAAAAAGCTTTCAAAGTATTAGAGGAAGAAGAATCAGATTAAATTGATTGTGAATGAAGGGCTTAAAGAAATGCATGACTCCATTTCTAGTGTTCGTAATGTCGTGAGGTATGTTAGATCATCCCCCAAGAGATTGACAAAATTTAAAGATCGTGTTAAACAAGAAAAAATTAAATGTAGAGCACTTGTTTGTTTGGATGTGGCGACTCAATGGAATTCCACTTATTTGATGCTTGATCATGCCTTGGAATTTGAAAAAGCTTTCAAAGTATTAGAGGAAGAAGAATCAGATTAAATTTATTCTGAATGAAGGGCTTAAAGAAATGCATGACTCCATTTCTATTGTTCGTAATGTCGTGAGGTATGTTAGGTCATCTTCCAAGAGATTGACAAAATTTAAAGATCGTGTTGAACAAGAAAAAATTAAATGTAGAGCACTTGTTTGTTTGGATGTGGCGACTCAATGGAATTCCACTTATTTGATGCTTGATCATGCCTTGGAATTTGAAAAAGCTTTCAAAGTATTAGAGGAAGAAGAATCAGATTAATTTGATTGTGAATGAAGGGCTTAAAGAAATGCATGACTCCATTTCTAGTGTTCGTAATGTCGTGAGGTATGTTAGATCATCCCCCAAGAGATTGACAAAATTTAAAGATCGTGTTGAACAAGAAAAATTAAATGTAGAGCACTTGTTTGTTTGGATGTGGCGACTCAATGGAATTCCACTTATTTGATGCTTGATCATGCCTTGGAATTTGAAAAAGCTTTCAAAGTATTAGAGGAAGAAGAATCAGATTAATTTGATTGTGAATGAAGGGCTTAAAGAAATGCATGACTCCATTTCTAGTGTTCGTAATGTCGTGAGGTATGTTAGATCATCCCCCAAGAGATTGACAAAATTTAAAGATCGTGTTGAACAAGAAAAAATTAAATGTAGAGCACTTGTTTGTTTAGATGTGGCGACTCAATGGAATTCCACTTATTTGATGCTTGATCATGCCTTGGAATTTGAAAAAGCTTTCAAAGTATTAGAGGAAGAAGAATCAGATTAATTTGATTGTGAATGAAGGGCTTAAAGAAATGCATGACTCCATTTCTAGTGTTCGTAATGTCGTGAGATATGTTAGATCATCCCCCAAGAGATTGACAAAATTTAAAGATCGTGTTGAACAAGAAAAAATTAAATGTAGAGCACTTGTTTATTTGGATGTGGCGACTCAATGGAATTCCACTTATTTGATGCTTGATCATGCCTTGGAATTTGAAAAAGCTTTCAAAGTATTAGAGGAAGAAGAATCAGATTAATTTGATTGTGAATGAAGGGCTTAAAGAAATGCATGACTCCATTTCTAGTGTTCGTAATGTCGTGAGGTATGTTAGATCATCCCCCAAGAGATTGACAAAATTTAAAGATCGTGTTGAACAAGAAAAAATTAAATGTAGAGCACTTGTTTGTTTGGATGTGGCGACTCAATGGAATTCCACTTATTTGATGCTTGATCATGTCTTGGAATTTGAAAAAGCTTTCAAAGTATTAGAGGAAGAAGAATCAGATTAATTTTATTGTGAATGAAGGGCTTAAAGAAATGCATGACTCCATTTCTAGTGTTCGTAATGTCGTGAGGTATGTTAGATCATCCCCCAAGAGATTGACAAAATTTAAAGATCGTGTTGAACAAGAAAAAATTAAATGTAGAGCATTTGTTTGTTTGGATGTGGCGACTCAATGAAATTCCACTTATTTCATGCTTGATCATGCCTTGGAATTTGAAAAAGCTTTAAAAGTATTAGAGGAAGAAGAATCAGATTAAATCTATTGTGAATGAAGGGCTTAAAGAAATGCATGACTCCATTTCTAGTGTTCGTAATGTCGTAAGGGTATGTTAGATCATCCCCCAAGAGATTGACAAAATTTAAAGATCGTGTTAAACAAGAAAAAATTAAATGTAGAGCACTTGTTTGTTTGGATGTGGCGACTCAATGGAATTCCACTTATTTGATGCTTGATCATGCCTTGGAATTTGAAAAAGCTTTCAAAGTATTAGAGGAAGAAGAATCAGATTAAATTAATTGTGAATGAAGGGCTTAAAGAAATGCATGACTCCATTTCTAGTGTTCGTAATGTCGTGAGGTATGTTAGATCATCCCCCAAGAGATTGACAAAATTTAAAGATCGTGTTGAACAAGAAAAAATTAAATGTAGAGCACTTGTTTGTTTGGATGTGGCGACTCAATGGAATTCCACTTATTTGATGTTTGATCATGCCTTGGAATTTGAAAAAGCTTTCAAAGTATTAGAGGAAGAAGAATCAGATTAATTTGATTGTGAATGAAGGGCTTAAAGAAATGCATGACTCCATTTCTAGTGTTCGTAATGTCGTGAGGTATGTTAGATCATCCCCCAAGAGATTGACAAAATTTAAAGATCGTGTTGAACAAGAAAAAATTAAATGTAGAGCACTTGTTTGTTTGGATGTGGCGACTCAATGGAATTCCACTTATTTGATGCTTGATCATGCCTTGGAATTTGAAAAAGCTTTCAAAGTATTAGAGGAAGAAGAATCAGATTAAATTTATTGTGAATGAAGGGCTTAAAGAAATGCATGACTCCATTTCTAGTGTTCGTAATGTCGTGAGGTATGTTAGATCATCTTCCAAGAGATTGACAAAATTTAAAGATCGTGTTGAACAAGAAAAATTAAATGTAGAGCACTTGTTTGTTTGGATGTGGCGACTCAATGGAATTCCACTTATTTGATGCTTGATCATGCCTTGGAATTTGAAAAAGCTTTCAAAGTATTAGAGGAAGAAGAATCAGATTAAATTTATTGTGAATGAAGGGCTTAAAGAAATGCATGACTCCATTTCTAGTGTTCGTAATGTCGTGAGGTATGTTAGATCATCTTCCAAGAGATTGACAAAATTTAATGATCGTGTTGAACAAGAAAAAATTAAATGTAGAGCACTTGTTTGTTTGGATGTGGCGACTCAATGGAATTCCACTTATTTGATGCTTGATCATGCCTTGGAATTTGAAAAAGCTTTCAAAGTATTAGAGGAAGAAGAATCAGATTAATTTGATTGTGAATGAAGGGCTTAAAGAAATGCATGACTCCATTTCTAGTGTTCGTAATGTCGTGAGGTATGTTAGATCATCCCCCAAGAGATTGACAAAATTTAAAGATCGTGTTGAACAAGAAAAATTAAATGTAGAGCACTTGTTTGTTTGGATGTGGCGACTCAATGGAATTCCACTTATTTGATGCTTGATCATGCCTTGGAATTTGAAAAAGCTTTCAAAGTATTAGAGGAAGAAGAATCAGATTAATTTGATTGTGAATGAAGGGCTTAAAGAAATGCATGACTCCATTTCTAGTGTTCGTAATGTCGTGAGGTATGTTAGATCATCCCCCAAGAGATTGACAAAATTTAAAGATCGTGTTGAACAAGAAAAAATTAAATGTAGAGCACTTGTTTGTTTGGATGTGGCGACTCAATGGAATTCCACTTATTTGATGCTTGATCATGCCTTGGAATTTGAAAAAGCTTTCAAAGTATTAGAGGAAGAAGAATCAGATTAATTTGATTGCGAATGAAGGGCTTAAAGAAATGCATGACTCCATTTCTAGTGTTCGTAATGTCGTGAGGTATGTTAGATCATCCCCCAAGAGATTGACAAAATTTAAAGATCGTGTTGAACAAGAAAAAATTAAATGTAGAGCACTTGTTTATTTGGATGTGGCGACTCAATGGAATTCCACTTATTTGATGCTTGATCATGCCTTGGAATTTGAAAAAGCGTTCAAAGTATTAGAGGAAGAAGAATCAGATTAATTTGATTGTGAATGAAGGGCTTAAAGAAATGCATGACTCCATTTCTAGTGTTCGTAATGTCGTGAGGTATGTTAGATCATCCCCCAAGAGATTGACAAAATTTAAAGATCGTGTTGAACAAGAAAAAATTAAATGTAGAGCACTTGTTTATTTGGATGTGGCGACTCAATGGAATTCCACTTATTTCATGCTTGATCATGCCTTGGAATTTGAAAAAGCGTTCAAAGTATTAGAGGAAGAAGAATCAGATTAATTTGATTGTGAATGAAGGGCTTAAAGAAATGCATGACTCCATTTCTAGTGTTCGTAATGTCGTGAGGTATGTTAGATCATCCCCCAAGAGATTGACAAAATTTAAAGATCGTGTTGAACAAGAAAAAATTAAATGTAGAGCATTTGTTTGTTTGGATGTGGCGACTCAATGAAATTCCACTTATTTCATACTTGATCATGCCTTGGAATTTGAAAAAGCTTTCAAAGTATTAGAGGAAGAAGAATCAGATTAAATCTATTGTGAATGAAGGGCTTAAAGAAATGCATGACTCCATTTCTAGTGTTCGTAATGTCGTAAGGGTATGTTAGATCATCCCCCAAGAGATTGACAAAATTTAAAGATCGTGTTAAACAAGAAAAAATTAAATGTAGAGCACTTGTTTGTTTCGATGTGGCGACTCAATGGAATTCCACTTATTTGATGCTTGATCATGCCTTGGAATTTGAAAAAGCTTTCAAAGTATTAGAGGAAGAAGAATCAGATTAAATTTATTGTGAATGAAGGGCTTAAAGAAATGCATGACTCCATTTCTAGTGTTCGTAATGTCGTGAGGTATGTTAGATCATCCCCCAAGAGATTGACAAAATTTAAAGATCATGTTGAACAAGAAAAAATTAAATGTAGAGCACTTGTTTGTTTGGATGTGGCGACTCAATGGAATTCCACTTATTTGATGCTTGATCATGTCTTGGAATTTTAAAAAGCTTTCAAAGTATAAGAGGAAGAAGAATCAGATTAATTTGATTGTGAATGAAGGTCTTAAAGAAATGCATGACTCAATTTCTAGTGTTCGTAATGTCGTGAGGTATGTTAGATCATCCCCCAAGAGATTGACAAAATGTAAAGATCGTGTTGAACAAGAAAAAATTAAATGTAGAACACTTGTTTGTTTGGATGTGGCGACTCAATGGAATTCCACTTATTTGATGGTTGATCATGTCTTGGAATTTGAAAAAGCTTTCAAAGTATTAGAGGAAGAAGAATAAAATTCATTTTATTGTGAATGAAGGGCTTAAAGAAATGCATGACTCCATTTCTAGTGTTCGTAATGTCGTGCGGTATGTTAGATCATCCCCCAAGAGATTGACAAAATTTAAAGATCGTGTTGAACAAGAAAAAATTAAATGTAGAGCACTTGTTTGTTTGGATGTGGCGACTCAATGAAATTCCACTTATTTGATGCTTGATCATGCCTTGGAATTTGAAAAAGCTTTCAAAGTATTAGAGGAAGAAGAATCAGATTAAATTGATTGTGAATGATGGGCTTAAAGAAATGCATGACTCCATTTCTAGTGTTCGTAATGTCGTGAGGTATGTTAGATCATCCCCCAAGAGATTGACAAAATTTAAAGATCGTGTTAAACAAGAAAAAATTAAATGTAGAGCACTTGTTTGTTTGGATGTGGCCACTCAATGGAATTCCACTTATTTGATGGTTGATCATGTCTTGGAATTTGAAAAAGCTTTCAAAGTATTAGAGGAAGAAGAATCAGATTCATTTTATTGTGAATGAAGGGCTTAAAGAAATGCATGACTCCATTTCTAGTGTTCGTAATGTCGTGCGGTATGTTAGATCATCCCCCAAGAGATTGACAAAATTTAAAGATCGTGTTGAACAAGAAAAAATTAAATGTAGAGCACTTGTTTGTTTGGATGTGGCGACTCAATGAAATTCCACTTATTTGATGCTTGATCATGCCTTGGAATTTGATAAAGCTTTCAAAGTATTAGAGGAAGAAGAATCAGATTAAATTGATTGTGAATGAAGGGCTTAAAGAAATGCATGACTCCATTTCTAGTGTTCGTAATGTCGTGAGGTATGTTAGATCTTCCCCCAAGAGATTGACAAAATTTAAAGATCGTGTTAAACAAGAAAAAATTAAATGTAGAGCACTTGTTTGTTTGGATGTGGCGACTCAATGGAATTCCACTTATTTGATGCTTGATCATGTCTTGGAATTTGAAAAAGCTTTCAAAGTATTAGAGGAAGAAGAATCAGATTAATTTGATTGTGAATGAAGGTCTTAAAGAATTGCATGACTCAATTTCTAGTGTTCGTAATGTCATGAGGTATGTTAGATCATCCCCCAAGAGATTGACAAAATGTAAAGATCGTGTTGAACAAGAAAAAATTAAATGTAGAACACTTGTTTGTTTGGATGTGGCGACTCAATGAAATTCCACTTATTTGATGCTTGATCATGCCTTGGAATTTGAAAAAGCTTTCAAAGTATTAGAGAAAGAAGAATCAGATTAATTTGATTGTGAATGAAGGGCTTAAAGAAATGCATGACTCCATTTCTAGTGTTCGTAATGTCGTGAGGTATGTTAGATCATCCCCCAAGAGATTGACAAAATTTAAAGATCGTGTTGAACAAGAAAAAATTAAATGTAGAGCATTTGTTTGTTTGGATGGGGCGACTCAATGAAATTCCACTTATTTCATGCTTGATCATGCCTTGGAATTTGAAAAAGCTTTCAAAGTATTAGAGGAAGAAGAATCAGATTAAATTGATTGTGAATGAAGGGCTTAAAGAAATGCATGACTCCATTTCTAGTGTTCGTAATGTCGTGAGGTATGTTAGATCATCCCCCAAGAGATTGACAAAATTTAAAGATCGTGTTGAACAAGTAAAAATTAAATGTAGAGCACTTGTTTGTTTGGATGTGGCGACTCAATGGAATTCCACTTATTTGATGCTTCATCATGCCTTGGAATTTGAAAAAGCTTTCAAAGTATTAGAGGAAGAAGAATCAGATTAATTTGATTGTGAATGAAGGGCTTAAAGAAATGCATGACTCCATTTCTAGTGTTCGTAATGTCGTGAGGTATGTTAGATCATCCCCGAAGAGATTGACAAAATTTAAAGATCGTGTTGAACAAGAAAAAATTAAATGTAGAACACTTGTTTGTTTGGATGTGGCGACTCAATGAAATTCCACTTATTTCATGCTTGATCATGCCTTGGAATTTGAAAAAGCTTTCAAAGTATTAGAGAAAGAAGAATCATATTAATTTGATTGTGAATGAAGGGCTTAAAGAAATGCATGACTCCATTTCTAGTGTTCGTAATGTCGTGAGGTATGTTAGATCATCCCCCAAGAGATTGACAAAATTTAAAGATCGTGTTGAACAAGAAAAAATTAAATGTAGAGCATTTGTTTGTTTGGATGGGGCGACTCAATGAAATTCCACTTATTTCATGCTTGATCATGCCTTGGAATTTGAAAAAGCTTTCAAAGTATTAGAGGAAGAAGAATCATATTAATTTGATTGTGAATGAAGGGCTTAAAGAAATGCATGACTCCATTTCTAGTGTTCGTAATGTCGTGAGGTATGTTAGATCATCCCCCAAGAGATTGACAAAATTTAAAGATCGTGTTGAACAAGAAAAAATTAAATGTAGAGCATTTGTTTGTTTGGATGGGGCGACTCAATGAAATTCCACTTATTTCATGCTTGATCATGCCTTGGAATTTGAAAAAGCTTTCAAAGTATTAGAGGAAGAAGAATCAGATTAATTTGATTGTGAATGAAGGGCTTAAAGAAATGCATGACTCCATTTCTAGTGTTCGTAATGTTGTGAGGTATGTTAGATCATCCCCCAAGAGATTAACAAAATTTAAAGATCGTGTTGAACAAGAAAAAATTAAATGTAGAGCACTTGTTTGTTTGGATGTGGCGACTCAATGAAATTCCACTTATTTCATGCTTGATCATGCCTTGGAATTTGAAAAAGCTTTCAAAGTATTAGAGGAAGAAGAATCAGATTAAATTGATTGTGAATGAAGGGCTTAAAGAAATGCATGACTCCATTTCTAGTGTTCGTAATGTCGTAAGGGTATGTTAGATCATCCCCCAAGAGATTGACAAAATTTAAAGATCGTGTTGAACAAGAAAAAATTAAATGTAGAGCACTTGTTTATTTGGATGTGGCGACTCAATGGAATTCCACTTATTTGATGCTTGATCATGCCTTGGAATTTGAAAAAGCTTTCAAAGTATTAGAGGAAGAAGAATCAGATTAATTTTATTGTGAATGAAGGGCTTAAAGAAATGCATGACTCCATTTCTAGTGTTCGTAATGTTGTGAGGTATGTTAGATCATCCCCCAAGAGATTAACAAAATTTAAAGATCGTGTTGAACAAGAAAAAATTAAATGTAGAGCACTTGTTTGTTTGGATGTGGCGACTCAATGGAATTCTACTTATTTGATGCTTGATCATGTCTTGGAATTTGAAAAAGCTTTCAAAGTATTAGAGGAAGAAGAATCAGATTAATTTGATTGTGAATGAAGGGCTTAAAGAAATGCATGACTCCATTTCTAGTTTTCGTAATGTCGTGAGGTATGTTAGATCATCCCCCAAGAGATTTACAAAATTTAAAGATCGTGTTGAACAAGAAAAAATTAAATGTAGAGCACTTGTTTGTTTGGATGTGGCGACTCAATGGAATTCCACTTATTTGATGTTTGATCATGTCTTGGAATTTGAAAAACCTTTCAAAGTATTAGAGGAAGAAGAATCAGATTAATTTGATTGTGAATGAAGGTCTTAAAGAAATGCATGACTCCATTTCTAGTGTTCGTAATGTCGTGAGGTATGTTAGATCATCCCCCAAGAGATTGACAAAATTTAAAGATCGTGTTGAACAAGAAAAAATTAAAGGTAGAGCACTTGTTTATTTGGATGTGGCGACTCAATGGAATTCCACTTATTTGATGCTTGATCATGTCTTGGAATTTGAAAAAGCTTTCAAAGTATTAGAGGAAGAAGAATCAGATTAATTTGATTGTGAATGAAGGGCTTAAAGAAATGCATGACTCCATTTCTAGTGTTCGTAATGTCGTGAGGTATGTTAGATCATCCCCCAAGAGATTGACAAAATTTAAAGATCGTGTTGAACAAGAAAAAATTAAATGTAGAGCACTTGTTTGTTTGCATGTGGCGACTCAATGGAATTCCACTTATTTGATGCTTGATCATGTCTTGGAATTTGAAAAAGCTTTCAAAGTATTAGAGGAAGAAGAATCAGATTAATTTTATTGTGAATGAAGGGCTTAAAGAAATGCATGACTCAATTTCTAGTGTTCGTAATGTCGTGAGGTATGTTAGATCATCCCCCAAGAGATTGACAAAATTTAAAGATCGTGTTGAACAAGAAAAAATTAAATGTAGAGCACTTGTTTGTTTGGATGTGGCGACTCAATGAAATTCCACTTATTTCATGCTTGATCATGCCTTGGAATTTGAAAAAGCTTTCAAAGTATTAGAGGAAGAAGAATCAGATTAAATTGATTGTGAATGAAGGGCTTAAAGAAATGCATGACTCCATTTCTAGTGTTCGTAATGTCGTAAGGGTATGTTAGATCATCCCCCAAGAGATTGACAAAATTTAAAGATCGTGTTGAACAAGAAAAAATTAAATGTAGAGCACTTGTTTATTTGGATGTGGCGACTCAATGGAATTCCTCTTATTTGATGCTTGATCATGCCTTGGAATTGAAAAAGCTTTCAAAGTATTAGAGGAAGAAGAATCAGATTAATTTGATTGTGAATGAAGGGCTTAAAGAAATGCATGACTCCATTTCTAGTGTTCGTAATGTTGTGAGGTATGTTAGATCATCCCCCAAGAGATTAACAAAATTTAAAGATCGTGTTGAACAAGAAAAAATTAAATGTAGAGCACTTGTTTGTTTGGATGTGGCGACTCAATGGAATTCCACTTATTTGATGCTTGATCATGTCTTGGAATTTGAAAAAGCTTTCAAAGTATTAGAGGAAGAAGAATCAGATTAATTTGATTGTGAATGAAGGGCTTAAAGAAATGCATGACTCCATTTCTAGTGTTCGTAATGTCGTGAGGTATGTTAGATCATCCCCCAAGAGATTGACAAAATTTAAAGATCGTGTTGAACAAGAAAAAATTAAATGTAGAGCACTTGTTTGTTTGGATGTGGCGACTCAATGGAATTCCACTTATTTGATGTTTGATCATGTCTTGGAATTTGAAAAAGCTTTCAAAGTATTAGAGGAAGAAGAATCAGATTAATTTGATTGTGAATGAAGGTCTTAAAGAAATGCATGACTCCATTTCTAGTTTTCGTAATGTCGTGAGGTATGTTAGATCATCCCCCAAGAGATTGACAAAATTTAAAGAGCGTGTTGAACAAGAAAAAATTAAAGGTAGAGCACTTGTTTATTTGGATGTGGCGACTCAATGGAATTCCACTTATTTGATGCTTGATCATGCCTTGGAATTCGAAAAAGCTTTTAAAGTATTAGAGGAAGAAGAATCAGATTAATTTGATTGTGAATGAAGGTCTTAAAGAAATGCATGACTTGATTTCTAGTTTTCGTAATGTCGTGAGGTATGTTAGATCATCCCCCAAGAGATTGACAAAATTTAAAGATCGTGTTGAACAAGAAAAAATTAAAGGTAGAGCACTTGTTTATTTGGATGTGGCGACTCAATGGAATTCCACTTATTTGATGCTTGATCATGTCTTGGAATTTCAAAAAGCTTTCAAAGTATTAGAGGAAGAAGAATCAGATTAATTTTATTGTGAATGAAGGGCTTAAAGAAATGCATGACTCCATTTCTAGTGTTCGTAATGTCGTGAGGTATGTTAGATCGTCCCCCAAGAGATTGACAAAATTTAAAGATCGTGTTGAACAAGAAAAAATTAAATGTAGAGCACTTGTTTGTTTGGATGTGGCGACTCAATGGAATTCCACTTATTTGATGCTTGATCATGTCTTGGAATTTGAAAAACCTTTCAAAGTATTAGAGGAAGAAGAATCAGATTAATTTTATTGTGAATGAAGGGCTTAAAGAAATGCATGACTCCATTTCTATTGTTCGTAATGTCGTGAGGTATGTTAGATCATCCCCCAAGAGATTGACAAAATTTAAAGATCGTGTTGAACAAGAAAAAATTAAATGTAGAGCACTTGTTTGTTTGGATGTGGCGACTCAATGGAATTCCACTTATTTGATGCTTGATGATGCCTTGGAATTTGTAAAAGCTTTCAAAGTATTAGAGGAAGAAGAATCAAATTAATTTGATTGTGAATGAAGGGCTTAAAGAAATGCATGACTCCATTTCTAGTGTTCGTAATGTCGTGAGGTATGTTAGATCATCCCCCAAGAGATTGACAAAATTTAAAGATCGTGTTGAACAAGAAAAAAATAAATGTAGAGCATTTGTTTGTTTGGATGTGGCGACTCAATGGAATTCCACTTATTTGATGCTTGATCATGTCTTGGAATTTGAAAAAGCTTTCAAAGTATTAGAGGAAGAAGAATCAGATTAATTTGATTGTGAATGAAGGGCTTAAAGAAATGCATGACTCCATTTCTAGTGTTCGTAATGTCGTGAGGTATGTTAGATCATCCCCCAAGAGATTGACAAAATTTAAAGATCGTGTTGAACAAGAAAAAATTAAATGTAGAGCACTTGTTTGTTTGGATGTGGCGACTCAATGGAATTCCACTTATTTGATGCTTGATCATGCCTTGGAATTTGAAAAAGCTTTCAAAGTATTAGAGGAAGAAGAATCAGATTATGTTGATTATTTATTAGAGGTGGATCTGGAAACAAAAGAATAGGGCCACCAACCATTGATGATTGGAAAAATGTTGCAGTGTTTGTAAAGTTTTTGAAGGTTTTCTATGATGTCACTATGAAGATAAGTGGTTCTTTATATGTGACTTCTAATTCTTATTTTCATGAACTTTGGGGTATTCGAGAACTTTTAATTCAGTGGAGTACAAATGAGTATGACAAATATTGGGGCTCAGTGGAAAGAATTAATAAGTTGATATTCATAGCGGTGGTACTCGATCCTCGTTACAAATTGGATTACATATCATTTTGCTTTTCGAATATTTATGAAGATGCTATGGCTAAAGTGATGGTGGATGGCATAAAGAATTATTTAATTCGTTTGTATGATTACTACAAGTTTTATGATAATGCTCAAGATCATCATCAATCTGAATCAAGACTCACTTCTAAGTCCATGAGTATGGAGATGGACACAATTGATGAAGAGAATTTCAGTGGTTCAATATTAGTATTATCAAGATACAAACGAGAAGAGAAGAGAAACATTCACTCGAGTTAAAGAATGATGTGAATCGATATTTATCTAACCCTAGTGAAGAATTTAATGATAATTTTGATGTTTTGGCATGGAGGAAAGCAAATGAGTTTAAGTATAGAGTTTTATCGAAAATTGTGCAAGATGTTTTGGCTGTTCCAGTGTCGACCGTATCTTCTTAATCAGCATTTAGTACGGGTAGAGGATTCTTGATTCTTTTAGGAGTTCTTTGACACCTAAAACAGGGGAAACTCTGATATGTACACAAGATTGGATCGGTAGAAAATTAGTATAGTTAGATATTCCTCAACAACTAGAAGATTTGGAGATTTGTTCTAAGATTGAGAATGGTAACTCCAAATCTATTTATTGTCTATTTGTTAAGATTATTCTGTATTGTTATATCATAATTTATATTTTATTTTTGAGATGATTTAAGACTATTTTCTTTTTAAGATGATTTAGGACCTTCAAGTTCCACCAACGTCATGCAAGAATAATTATTTTTCAATGTAAGTAAAATATTTGAAGTTACACTATGCTTTATCCAAACAATCTTAAAACGGTACTAACTTTCAAGATGCTATTTTTCTTTTGTAGGAATTAAGAATGCAAGAGAGGGTTGGATAATTTAAAATTTTTAAATATTTTGTGGAATGGTGTAACTTTGGAATTAATTCATTGAATATTCTTTACATATTTATAGGTGAATTTTTAGGAATTTTGTTGAATGATTATATAGTGTGAATGTAGATAATTTAATTAGATGTGGTAACTTTAGAATTGATTCATTGCATATTCTTTATATATTTATAGGTGATAATATGGATGCAATAGAGAGTTTGATATTTTTGATCTACAACTTAGAGGTAGTAATTGTTTTATCATTTTACGTCATACAAATTAATTTTTTTAAAATTTTTTTGGACCAACTCAAACCCAACCCGAACCCAACCCAAAAATAGAGGGTTGGGTTGGGTTGGGTTACTAATCCAACCAACCCAAACTTTTGGGTTGGGTCAAAAAAATCCTCCAACCCAACCCAACCCGGACCATGTACACCCCTAATTAGATTTTTGGTGGAGACTAAGTGACACCACCTGGATAGTTGATATAAGATTTACTATCAAGATTTATTCTTCATTATATTTATATATAATTCTTGAAAAATACTTGATGAGGTAGAATAAATGCTACTAGTTGACACTAGGAAATCAATGTGAGTGGATGTAGTGGGAGACATTAAGATGCTAAGTAAAAATTGTTACTAAATGCTGAACACTTTATAGTAACCATAAAAGAAATTCAATTTCTCAAACTTAATTATTAAGTAGTTCATATAGGAGTTACTTTGAACGATTAAAGTTTATATTTTCAAAATTGTTTGAAAATATGTTCAGCTAGTACAATTAGTATATGTTAAAACGTTAACACTTACTATACTACGAAATATTGAGACATTCATGATTAAAGAGTCAAGGATAAAAAGACAAATTGTTTTCTCCTCAAGGATGATACTTGTCTTTTGCAGTTAATTGATTAACATCAATTTGAATACAATGAAGAGACTAGTAAAAGGTAATTCTCTAAACGTTGGAGTTATTACATTACATGTCTATGGATCTCGCTTTTTATGCAAGATAATCATTGAGCTTTTATTGAATAAGGCTACAAGACCAAAGAATTTTGGGCTCATGCATTCTGACCCAAGTGGTTTGCTGAATGCAAAATCCAAAAAATATTGTTAACATTTTATCAATTTGATTGATGATTAATCAATATATAAGTATCCTTATCAAATGTAACTTACTTTATTTTATTTTATTACTTTATTTTATTTTATTATTTTATTTTATTTTTTTATTTTTGAAAAGTTCAAGAAAAATGAGACTAAAGATGTCGTTAAGGCTTTCGAAGGTGTTCTTGGTGTTCTAGGTCCGTTTTCGAGTATATCAAGATGTCGTCTATGAACACGATCACAAACGAGTCTAAGCACTCCTTAAATACTCAGTTCATTAATTCCATAAATACCGCTGGGGCATTGGTGAGACCAAAAGACATCACCACAAACTCGTAGTGACCATATCTGGTTCGAAAGGCTGTTTTCGGCATGTCTTCATTTTTAATCTTAATTTGATGATATCCTGATCGAAGATCTATTTTAGAAAACATTGTCGCCCATCGCAATTGGTCAAATAGGTCCTCAATACGGGGTAATGGGTATTTGTTCTTTACCGTCCTCTTGTTTAATTCACTATAATCAATGCATAAACGCATTGAGCCGTCTTTCTTTTTGACAAACAACACTGGCGCACCCCAAGGGGACACACTAGGTCGAATGAAGCCTTTATCTTATAGGTCTTGCAGTTGTGATTTAAGTTCTTTTAGTTCTGCTGGTGCCATGCAGTACGGGGCCTTAGAGATGGGTCCCGTTCCTGGTTCCAGTTTTATTCCAAAGTCTACCTCTCGTGATGGAGGGATTCCCGGGAGGTCCTCCGGGAAGACATCCATAAATTCGTTTACTATGTATATTGTATCTATTGGTTTTTCCTTTCCTTTTGTGTTTACTGCACAGGCTAGAAATGCACACCCCCCTTGCTGTACCAGGCATCTCGCTTTCATCATCGATATTATTTTTGGGGTGATACCTGTGAAGGTCCCTTTAAACTTAAAGGTAAGTCCATTTGGATGTGTGAATATCACCTCTTTCTTATGGCAGTCTATGCTAGCAAAGTTTTCGGCTAGCGCCATTCCTAGTATGACGTCAAAATCTATCATATCCACTACTTTTAAGTCTACATGGATGGTTTGTCCAGCTATTACCACTTGTCCGTCTTTTACTCTATTTTTCGTAACTAAGTCTACCCTTCCTAGGGTACCGACCGACAATACATGCATTAAGGGTTCTAATATGAACCTTACTTGTTTAACAAATGGTAAGGAAACAAATGAATGGGTAGAACCAGAATCAAACAATGCCAACGCAAAGTGTCCTAGTATAGAAAGCGTACCTGTCACCACGGTGCCAGACGTTCCCGTCTCTTTACTGGTCGTTGCATATGCCCTGGTCTGTGGGTGGGTTTGTATGGTGGGCTCTCGAATGACCGGTCCTCTATGGGGTTCCCTTGGATTTCCCGAGTTCCTTGTAGGGCAAGTTTTGGGCATATGACCTGCATGACCACAAATATAACACATACCTGAGCCCACCAAACATCTCCCAACATGTTGTTTTCCACAGTTACGGCACAAGGGCTTCTCCATTGTTAGGTATCGGGCTATTGGGGGTGGAGCAGGTGGCCTACTCTGATATCGAGGTCTCTGGAACGGTGGTTGGAATTCTGTGGTTTCGACCTCGATGGGGCGTTTCCTCCCTGTGACAACCGTTGGCTCCATTCTTTTCTCCTCCGGGGGTTCCTCTAGGGCCTTGGCCATCCTTATGGCCTCTTCATAGGTTTTTGGGTTAAAAGCCTCCAACATGCGGCGGGTCTTCATAGGTTTTTTCGTCTCTTTCTCTTCAGTATCAATTAATGACGGTGCAAACCTTCTTAATCTCATGAATTCCTGATCATACTGATCCACCCTGCGATCACCTTGGGTTAAATGGTTAAACTCTTGTTGTTTTTTTTATACGGGTTTCCTTTGGATAATAATATTTCAGAATGACTTTCTTAAATGTTTCCCACGTAGTAATCCCCTCACCCGGGTTGATGCTCTGTTTATTATCCGACCACCACACTTCTGCATCTTTTTGTAATACATACGTCGCACACGCCACCTTATGTTCATCAGGGCATCTCATTGATTCAAAGATCGTTTCCATCTTTGCGATCCACATCTGAGCTGCCTGGGATCTTCCTTTGAACCGACAAAAGGACGGAGGTTATACCATCTGAAATCCTTTAACGAACTCGCACCCCTATCCGGATGGGGGTTGTTGGCCGGTTGTATAGCTACCGCATCCACCGGTTGCGTGGCCGCCGCGTTGGCTGGTTGTGTGGCCACCGCTTGGCGGGTTGCGTGATTGGTTGCGTGGCCATTGCCGCGACTTGTTGCGTAGCTAACAATGTGGCCTGTTGTGTGGCAAGCATGGTTTGCATTGTCGTTTGGAGGGATTCCAATATTAACCTTGTGGCGGGGTCTAACCCGGCCTGTGGTGCAGCTTGAGGGGGCGGTGCGTATTCAGGTAGAAGGTATGTGTACGTGCATGTACACAATAGAAAGAGAGATAAAATACACAAGAACACATCTAAAAACAACACAAGAAAAATTATACTGACCAACTTTATAGTTTTCCAAGCCCGCGCAATGGGTATGGGACATGAAGCGGCCGACTTTGTTTTCCAGGGACACCAAAAATTCTCTTAAACTAAGCTAGTAATAAAAGATTTGGTGTTCGTGTGTCGTTAAAGCATTAACGCCCTCTTATTCCCCTTCTTTCATTCTCCAATCTCTAAAATTATCTCACCCAAATTAAGATATATAAGTTATAGCAAGAAAAAAAAAAAAAAAAAGAAAAGAGAGAGGAGAATAATGAAACATTCAAAGATCTATAAAATGCAGAAATACTTCATTTAAACTTTCATGAAACGTCATCTTCATCTTAAAATATAGTCATGGACTTATGTATTTTGAAAACACCTTTAAGACGATGCAACAAAAGACTAAATGATATGAACCAAGAGACATCAATCATACAATATACTTCAATGAAGATGTGAAGAAATATTGTTGAAATTATCAAAAGATATTTCAATTCATGCCACATTGAAGAAGAATGAAGTTTCATGTTATAAATTTTAGGTGGATTACAATTTAGAGTTATTGTATTTCATTAATGTATTTTAAGACTTTTTAGTTACTTCAGGTTACAATTACAGAATGGTTAATTATGGCCCTTAAGTATGAATGTTACCACTCTTGGAATGCCTTTAATAGTTTCATTTTGAGACTATATAAAACCATGTAGGTTGATTACATAATGGTTAATTATGGCCATTAAGTATGAAAGTTACAAGTGTTAGAATGCCTTTAATAGTTTCATTTTGAGGCTATGTAAAGCCATTTGTTGTATTTGTATGTAGACATGGAAAATATAGTAAAAGAAGCATTTGTGCTTTTCTTTAGCAATGGCTAAGTTTCTTTGCAATTCTATGTAGTTTAGGTTGCATGTAGAATCATTCAAGCTCGACATGATCAATCTTGCTTGTGGAGTGATTCGAATCTCAAGCAAGTGTTCTTGCGTTGAGATATTTGATCAACAAGAATCATTCAAGCTAGACATGATCGATTTTGCTTATGGAGTGATTCGAATCTCAAACAATGTTCTTGCCTTGAGATATTCGATCGATAAGGTAATCCGAATCTTATTCCCCTTGTATTGATTCCTTATCTTATAACTAAATAAAATAAATAAATGTTTACATTCAAAACATCTTATCCTAGTCTAAGTCTAAGAAAATAAATGTGACTATCTTGTGCATGTGTCATGGTCTCGAGTTGCAATGTCGTCGTCAGCCGTACAAGAATGCCTTGCCTTAACTTGAAATAGAAGTAGCACGTGGCTTGAGTATTTAAAGAAATACTTAGTAAGTGACCCCACTATTAGAGTTAAATGCAATGACGGGTCCTATCATATCAGTCTATTTTCCTACGACACTATCCTAACGGGCAACTTGGATGTGTACCATATACTCTACACACAACCCATATGTGCGAGTATGGACTCACCAGTCAGCTCGCACACCGCTGGGCCCCTTTCCTTGTCCGGCGAGCATGCTCTGGTAGCTCTTTAACCGTCACCGCAGCATTATGTAAAACATAATGATAGTTCTCCTGCTTAGTGGTGTACGCGTCCCTACTCTCGTGATGGAATAATGGTATCCCCCAATGTATGAACACATAATGCATGAGATCCCAATATTTTTCAATTTTCAACATTATTAAATATAATCCCGCTACCGTTTTTCATTCATATCATATCATTTCTCATTTTTCAGTTCTCATATCATGCATAATTCTAACGGGGTTATATTTCATGTCATGTATCATGATATCATGTCATTCATAATAAATATGTTTTAAACATATAGTTTAGGAGACATAACATAACGTTCTATGCTTTTAACAAAATATTTCATAAAGTGTGATTCATACAACAATTACCTCAACGGTCACATAAAACAATCTAAACCTAACATATCACATCATAATATATCATATCATAAACATGTCAATTTATCACATATCACGTACCATAACATATTTCATATCATTTTCATATCATATCACAACATATATATATATATACGCCATTCACATTTCGTATCATAATCATAATATATTGTAAACACTTCGTGGTCATATCGTTCTCTAACTTATCATAGCCTTAGCGTTCGAAAATGTTTGCTTAATCCACTACAACTAAATGGTGTGAAAGTTATCTATTATTATAATTTAGTACTAAATATCCTTAACACCCCAGCAAGCTAAGCGTCGGATTTGAACGAACGTGAAGCTTGAATCTGAAAAATTCAAAGAGAGGTCAAAAAACACTTTTCATGAAGATGTCAACAACTTGGTTCAAAGGAGGCGTAGAGAAACACTTTCTTGGCCATCGAATATGCAGAGAGATCGCCGCTCAGCGGCGATACTACCTTGGCTTCGGTGAGAATATGTCTAATCCATGAAGAGGGATTGTCGCTTAGCGACGATGTTGTCTTAGCTCTGGTGAGAATATGTCTAACCCAAGAAGTAGAAGGGGAAAGCTAGAGCAAGGCACAACGACAATGTTGAAGCCGGAAGAGTCGCCATAGTGGGCGAAGGGGCCAATTTTGGCAAGAAGGGCGGCGGCGACTTGGTTGATGAAGAGGCCAGTGCGGCGCCCAGATTCCAAAAGGTAAATCTCTGCAGAAGGTCGATGGGCTTATCGAGATTTCGTATATTTCCGAAGAGAACACTAATGAGGATCTTGAGATTAGGGTTTTTGTGAAGGATGAAGGGAAGATTGGGAAGAAAATCAAATAGACTATGTTGGTTGAGGGAAAATCAATTGTGTTAGAAAAGATTAGGTTGTATGTACAAAGTATGGCGAAGGGTGATTTGGAGGTCAATAGAGTGGAACCAATGAGTAATCAATCAACTCTACATGTGGCAGCCATGGAGACTGCCCCTGCAGCGTCAAAGCTCGCAGGGGTGGTGGAGAAGAAGATGGGTAGGGGATTCATAAGCCATTGAAAATAAAGGATTGGGGTTGCTAAACCAAAAGGGCTCTGATACCATGTCGCAGGGGTGGTGGAGAAGAAGATGGGTAGGGGATTCATAAGCCATTGAAAATAAAGGATTGGGGTTGCTAAACCAAAAGGGCTCTGATACCATGTGAATGTTTACCTAATTCATAAGCCGTCATTCACATTTCGTATCATAATCATATCATATCATAAACACTTCGTGGTCATATCTTTTCCTAACTTATCATAGTCTTAGCGTTCTTATACATATCACAGTCATATCATTACATGAACGTACCTTAGTCATATCGTGACAAAAACGTATCCTAATGCTATCGTTTTATCAATCTATCATAATCATATCCCTTTCTACTCATAACCTAATCGTATTCTTTTATCAATCGATCCTAGCCATATCATTTTTATCAATCTCTCATATCCATAGCACTTAGATACGTAACATAACCTTAACGTTTCATGAACATATCTGACTCCTATCGTTACATTATGTTTAGTGTATCCTTCTCGTATCCTATCTCAAACATATCATTGAGTACATCGTACCGTAAGTATTATCATACAATTCACATATTATAACATATACATATCATATCATATCATAAGCATATTGATCCATAAACATTCAAACATATCAATATATATGACACGTGCAGAATCACGAAGCACGTGTCAACATCAAATATAACCCCGAATTCGTTCTCAGTTATGCCAAGGCGCTTCACCCTATTAAAGATGTTCACTGAATTCCTTCCGTAATTATAATTCCTAAATTTTGTTAACTATTTAACCAGTTTAAGTTTATTGTTTGTTGGGATATAAATATGTCTAACAATACAATTTATTAGATACTATCATTTTAGAATACATTTTAGAATTACATTGTTTTATTCAAAATCGGATGGGTGATTATGGATATTCATTTATTTTGTTTTCTATCCTATGCACTTTGATGGTTTGGAACGCTCAAAATATGATAGTGTTGTGTTTGAACTATTCAAAAGTGGCGTAAGTGTCGAGCTTCAATTTTGTTATTATTTGTCCTCTTTCATGAGATTTTTAATCTTTGAAGTTGAGTCTGATATGCTTGAGCTATTCATCATCTAATCGAAGAATATGATTTCTAAACTCTTTAAAACAATAAATTTGGGATCAAATATAAAAAATTCAAGTTAAGCAAGCATACATTTGAAGGTCATAGAGAACGTTTTAGCAAAATTTCAAGACTTCTTATGTTTAGCCAAACGAATTTTCACACGATAGATCTTCATTGCTATGACTTGAACAAAAGATCAAAGATTTGTGGAAAACTCTTGAAACAATGATTTGAAGAGGAAGTTTTTCTAAGAGATTTTTTTCTCACAAGAGAAGAGACGTGTAATTTTAGTTCAGTCCATATTTGTGAAGGAAAGATCGTCTATTGGAAGAAACTATTTTCGCAAGTAGATTCGTTTTATTCAAATTGCATCCATTTTAATACAATTATGTTGATTTGGGTTAGAAAAAGAAATATCGAAACTGTTAACTTGCGCCCCTTCATCCATGGTTAGGTGCGACTATGACTCATATTAAGTGCATTTGGCTTGGGTTTACTATTTGGATCCCGTTTTTGCTGTTCTAACTCTTTCCAACCATCTTGGGCCGCTTCGAAGCCAGTTTTGACATTAGATTCCATGTACAAATAGTGACACTTTAAGTTAACTATTTATGTAGTCTCCTGTTCCTACTCAAAGTGGGTTTACTCTACACATGATAACGACTCCTCACAATAATCTATTCATGTTACGAGCGATCTCATAAGTCCTTCAAATTTTTTCTTGGGTGCCATGAAGATTTTCTAGCTTCTTAGGATGTCTATATAGTTTGATTCTCAACTATTGTTTCTAAGACGTTTAGGACTAGCTCATCGGCTAATCTATACTCTGGGTGCACGCAGGTCTAAATCTTTGATTGCTCCTTATGATCCCAGAGTGCTTGGTCAACTAAAAACGTACTGACCTGAGTTGGCTCGAAATCGCTCTAGCTTTTATGCTCTAGTCTTAACTTGGTTCTCTTGTACATATTTTGCCAGGAAGATTATCCTCTTAAACACCTAGTGCATGATATACATAATCAAAATATTCGTGCAAGTTTATTAGTGAGATATCCTATCAATCACCGAGCAACCAGAAGCTAGAACACATATCACTATAGCGCATCCTCCTTTCTTACACAATGGGAATCATTTAAAACAAAATTTATCTTAAATCTCATAATAGATAATTTTGATAACTTCTTACATCTTAAGTAGTATACTCATGTCGTTTTTCTTGAATGGTATGACATTGTCCACTTTGAGTATAAACTCTCATGACTTTGCTTTTAGTTTCCCCCAATGGTCTCGTACCAATGGAGATGTATTCATTACTTATAAACATATGATCATTCCCTTAATTAGCCAATGTGGGATCTTCTCCGAACACTTCTGTCCTCAAACAAAGTATACCATAGAGCCTCCCCTAACTATGAATCCCTCGAATAACCTTCTCTTAATCCAGACTCGACTCCTTCTCTGGAACCCTCGAACAAAGTACACCCTTTGTTCGACACTTGAGTCACTTTTGACTACACCTTTGAGGCTCACAACTTCTTTGTTCGACATTGAGGATTCTATTAACATAAATAAGTTAAGGGCATGAGTCTGATATGATGTTAGGAATCATGAACATCACAATGATATGATATTGTTCGACTTTGCTTTTGATTTCCCCAAAAGGCCCCATGCCAATGGAATGTATTCCTTGTTTATAAACTCATGATATTCTTTTAATTAGCCAATGTGAGACTTCTCTCCCAACAATTTTCCATAGAATATGTGGTAAAAACCCATAATGGAGGAAGGTATGAGCAAGGTTCAATATACTTAAAAAAAAAATCGCAAATATAACCAAATTGATGATATTGGGGATGAGAATGGGGATTGGCTAGAAAATGTTGAGGATTATTGGGAGTGAGTCTCACGTTGGTTAATTTAGTGGATGATCATGGGTTTATAAGTGAGGAATACTTTCTCCGTTGGTATGAGGCCTTTTGGGGAAGCCCAAAGTAAAGCCATGAGAGCTTATGCTCAAAGTGACAATATCATACCATTGTGGAGATCCGTGATTCTAACATGGTATCAGAGTGTTCCTGTCGAACAAAGGGGTGTACTTTGTTCGAGGGCTCCAATGGGAGTGAATCTCACATTGGTTAATTTAGTGGACCATCATGAATAAACTCTTCATTGTCTTCATCTCCTTTGGAATGCTCGAAATACGATAGTGATGAACATGGTGTTAGATCCATTCATGTTACAAGTGATCTAATAAGTCCATAAATTTTTTCTTGGATGCCATGAAGATTTTCTAGGTTCTTAGGATGTCTATGTAGTGTGATTCTCAACTATTGTTTCTAAGACGTTTAGGACTATCTCATCGGCTAATCTATACTCTGGGTGCACGCAGGTCTAAATCTTTGATGGCTGCTAATGATCCTAAAGTGCTCAGTCTACTGAAAATGTACTAACCTGAGTTGGCTCGAAATCTCTCTAGCTTTTTTGCCCTAGTCTTAACTATGTTCTCTTGTACATGCTTTACTAGGAAGATTATGCTCTTAAACACCTATTGCATGATATACATAATCAAAATATTTGTGCAAGTTTATTAGTGAGATATCCTATCAATCACCTAAAGCACTAAAAGTAGAAACTATTTGCAAACAAACAAGCTAACATCCATCAATAGCGGGAAGCACATATGAGTATAGTGCATCCTTCTTTTTAGCACAACTGAAAGCATTTAAAACAACATTTATCTTAAATCTCATACTAGAAAAATTTTGATAATTTCTTGCGTATTTTATTTCTATCTCTACGGAAAAATATAAAAAAATAACATGCATCCCAAAATCTTATCCTAGGGGCATATCGATAATTTTCTATCATACATACAATGCATTCACATCCAAAATTACTCTTTTGTAGTCCTAACATGTACATTCTAACCACCTAAGGTAAGAAACGCTCGCATGCTAGCACATTCTAACAATCCCTACCAGTATTAGTTGCCCTAAAGTCCATGCAGCTACTTATTAGGATGTAACATGCATTTTTTAGCTTGCTTTTATGCTTGTAAATCCTAATTAACATAAAAATTCATTTGTAGGACCTAATTAACATAAAAATAGGGTTAGTATGGTAATCAGAATGAAAAATAGTCAAACGAATATAATAGCATTCACGAACTTCACATGAGGGAGTTCTACACTTATTGTTCTGAACTGTACAAATAGCTAAACAACTCGTTGAAAGTTGAGTTTATTATACTAGAAAAGGTTTATGTTAGTGATCACGTGAATGCTAGAAAGAGATCCCAAACCAACACTATCATTGAAGGGTGTAGACAAACTTTCGAAGTAACTCGTGTTTACTCAAGAAAACATCGAGACAAATTAAGAGAAGATCTGGTAGAAAATGTAGGCAACAGCAATGCCAAAATAGAAAGAGTTCTAATCACGCTAAGATTAGATCAGCTTCAATTTCAAAACAATAAAAACCAAGGAGTGGTGCAACAATACTATGGACCAGCCGAAGTCATTAAGAATGTCGGGAATGCATCATACATGATTCAATTTCTCTAATGGATGCAGACTAGCCCTGTTGTCCATGTCAGTAACTTGAAACGTTACAATCCTGACCAGGAAAACACTAGGCACAAGAAGGCAGTATGATCTCCTGCTACGAAGGAAGTAGGAGAGATTCTAGCTGAAAAGACGTGAAAAGTTGACGAAAACTTGACGAACCAAGAAGTGATTTTCAATAGTTCATGGTAGATTAGAAGAGGCTCTTTAATTTGAGATCAGCTGGAAACACATCGAGAGACTTTAAAGTCAACATTATCCTACATCGCTGAGTTCACAAAGAGTTGGTTGTCAAAGGCATCAACCAATTGAGTGGGTAAAGATGTCACGGTCATGTTTGTTGAAGGCGTATTGCTATCATGACTAGTTATCAATTCTTCACCACGTTATAAGCCATCAAAGTTGTGGTTGCTGCTTATTTGCTTTTAGCATATAACATTACTTTTTTTCAAGTTGTTTTCAACTCATTTCTTCCCTCACTTTTTATGAAATATTTTATCTCAGATGTGACTCGAGGCTCGATCATACGTTAAGATTGTCCACAAAGTTCAATTTTCACATGACTGACTTGTTCAATGGTTTAGAACAAGTGTCACACAATCGTTGTCCTGCTGCCATAAGAGTGCGATTATGATATTTGGCAATCCCAATTATTAAAGTGTTATAAACTAACTTTACTACTCTTCCAAAATCTCTCTCTTATAGATAGTTTTAAAGGCAATCAAGTTCATATGCCATCTCTATCTTCTAAGAAGAGTCTGGTAATGGCGTATATCTCAATTTTTTATGCGACCATTTCTACAAGGACTTATTTTCTTCTCTTACATCATAATTTTCACAAAATTATATTGACTCGTAGAGTTGGAATATAATATCACTGTCTATCAATTAATCTTAGTAACAAGGTTATTATGATATGATAATAGAGTTTTTATAGATTTACCTACATGAATTTCAACTTTAATCTCACTTTTTCAAGAAAAATATTTAAACTTTAGTTGCATTTGATAAAGATACTTATACATTAAATAATTATCAATTAGATCAATGAAATATTCATAATGTTCTTTGACTTCTACATTTACCGGAACATTTGGGTCGAAAAAATAATTTTTCGTTTTATTCATGGTTATATAATCATGAATATCTGAGACTTTTGTAGTACCTAAAACCTATGTTCCTAGAAAAGAAGCTTCATGAATTTGAGAAAAACTTATGTTTGGGACTCAAATAAGAATTTCAATTTTGGTTTCACCCCTTCGACTCAACATTCTCATGCATCCCCGGTTTCCTAATATGAGTCTAACATCCTACAAAAAGAATATTGACATGGCATTCCACCCATTGAAGTGAGAGAAACATGTGATATTGGTGTATCGCATAGGTCGGAGGTGGGTCCCATCAGGTTGTGTACTTTCTTTTCCATACATTATACTTTCTACTTCTATACCTAAAAACACTCCCTTAAAAAGACTAACTAGGTCACATGATCCGTAAATATCATGAATTTTAGAAAAACCTATGTTCAAGACTCAAATCAGAATTCAAATTTTGGTTTTAGCCAATAGACTGAGCATTCTTCTCCATCCCTCATGTCATAGTATGAATCTAACATCCTACAAAAAGAATATACATGTGATAATGGTGTATCGCATAGGTGGAGGTCTAAGATGACTGAGGGCATATAGCATGTTTGAGTCTCTTATATTTAGTGACACCTAGTTGTTTGGGCGTTGTATTCGGCTCAAGTTCGTGGATGTGTTTTTTCTTGAATCAACTTACTTGGCTTGGCTATACCCTTAGAAATAATGTATAGGTTTGTAAGTTCATGGTTCTGAATTTAGAGGGTCTATCATAAAAAGCTAAGGGTATAACCTAAGCATGTGATGTTCTACTCCTATCACAAAAAATACATATCATTTCTATGCTTCATAACATCATAACTAGATGCCATATAAAACTTCAAGTTAGTCGTAAAAGCCATAAAACATCATAGAAGGTATAGTAAGGGCATTTTTCGTTATTTTACTCGTATCATTGGTTTGTGCTCTAAACATGCCCCTATAACCTTCAAATTCAACATGCATCGTGAATTATGGTATAAGGCCATAACACTTGTAGGCTCTCTTCAAATTTAGGGCATGAAAAGGAAGCTCTCATCGTCCTCTTTAACAGCTCTAAGATCACCAGCTTTGACTTGTATAGAAGCTCCACAAATCTTCATCTAAATTTCGAGGTCTTTTCCATATTTGATTCTCGTCCCCTCAGGCAACCTCAACAATTGGATGGCTTTGTGACAATTCCGTATAGGCCTAGGTAGATTCTTTGGTTGTTACATTAAGTACATGGACATTTCATATATTAGAGTTGAGATGACCAAATTGGTCTAAGGTATTTTGTTTCTTTTAATGTTTTAGCCCATCCCTTCATTCCTATACCTTTGTAAGAAATATGTGAACATTAATGTCTAGAATTTGACTATTAAGGTTGGAGTTAGTCTAAGATGCTAGATTAAGGTTTTGGTTCGAAAGGACCGGAGTTCAAATCCCACTCTCAATAATAATTTTGAAAAATTTCTTGTGGGATCCTAATAAGATTTAATAATTATATTATCTTTTGATCCCTAAACCTTTATAAAGAATACAAATGGATTAATTTTTTTCCAAGCATCAAAGTTGAGATGGCCGAGTTGGTCTAAGGCGCCAGATTAAGGTTCTGGTCCGAAAGGGCGTGGGTTCAAATCCCACTCTCAACAATTATTTTTTTATTCCCTACACCTTTATAAAGAATATATATCGATTAATTTTTTTTCAAGCTCTCAAAGTTGAGATGGCCGAGTTGGTCTAAGGCGCCAGATTAAGGTTCTGGTCCGAAAGGGCGTGGGTTCAAATCCCACTCTCAACAATTATTTTTTATACCCTAAACCTTTATAAAGAATAAATATCGATTAAGTTTTTTTCAAGCTCTCAAAGTTGAGATGGCCGAGTTGGTCTAAGGCCCTAGATTAAGGTTTTGGTAACCAAATCCCACTCTCAACATTTATTTTGAGAAATTTCTTGAGGGTCCTTATACGATGTTTAATATGTTGATCCCTAAATCTTTATAAAGAATACGGATGGATTAATTTTTTTTCTCAAGCATTAAAGTTGAGATGGTCGAGTGGTCTAAGACGCTAGATTAAGGTTCTGGTCGAAAAGGGTGTGGATTCAAATCCCACTCCCAACATTTATTTTGAGAATGTTTAATATTTTGACCCTAAACTTTTATAAAGAATATGGATGAATTAAGATTTCTAAACAAGATTGCTCACAACTTTGATGAAGAAATTGGTTTGTATCGAGCTGCCCAAAAAGGTGGAAAAATGACTTGAAAGTTGACCCTATCTCGATGAATTTGACTATAAAATTAGGAGCCTCCTCGATGAATTTGACTATAAAATTAGGAGCCTCCACCAAAAATGATTTCCTAGAGCCTATAACTCAGTGCTATAGTCCACGACAAGGTAAAAATTGATTCCTAACTTCTTCTTGCAATCCCATCTGCCACTTTTATGTAGGAATTGCTTCGAAATAATCCAATTAAGTAATGTTAGATTAACCTACTAAATGGACTCCATTACTTATGAGATATGTCATCTTAAGGTTACACATGAAATTTGGTAATCACAGTATACACATCATGAACATTAAATGCAAAAATACTTCATTTAAACTTTCATAAAACGTCATCTTCATCTTAAAATATAGTCATGGACTTATGTATTTTGAAAACACCTTTAAAACGACGCAACAAAAGACTAAATGATATGAACCAAGAGACATCAATCATACAATATACTTCACTGAAGATGTGAAGAAAATATTGTTGAAATTATCAAAAGATATTTTAATTCATGCCGCATTGTAGAAAAATGAAGTTTCATGTTATAAATTTTAGGTGGATTACAATTTAGAATTATTGTATTTCATTAATGTATTTTAAGACTTTTTAGTTACTTCAGGTTACAATTACAGAATGGTTAATTATGGCCCTTAAGTATGAATGTTACCACTCTTGGAATGTCTTTAATAGTTTCATTTGGAGACTATATAAAACCATGCAGGTTGATTATATAATGGTTAATTATGGCCATTAAGTATGAAAGTTACCGGTCTTGGAATGCCTTTAATAGTTTCATTTTGAGGCTATGTAAAGCCATGTGTTGTATTTGTATGTAGAATTGGAAAATACAGTAAAAGAAGCATTTGTGACTATGTTGGTGGAGGGAAAATCAATTGTGTTGGAAAAGATGAGGTTGTATGTACAAAGTATGGCGAACGGTGATTTGGAGGTCAATAGAGTGGAACCAATGAGTAATCAATCAACTCTACATGTGGTAGCCATGGAGACTGCCCCTGCAGAGAAGAAGATGGGTAGGGGATTCATAAGGCATTGAAAATAAAGGTTGGTGTTGCTAAGGGCTCTGATAACATGTGAATGTTTGCCTAATCCACCACACATAAATGGTGTGAAAGTTATCTATTTATAATCAAATAAATTACAAGGATATGGAGGAGTAATAAATAGAAATAATAAGAAATGGAAAGATACCTATGGAAAAGATATTTGCCTTATAATAAATTATACATATATGGTAAATTATAATTTAGTACTAAATATTATTGTATCCTTCTCGTATCCTATCTCAAACATATCATTGAATACATCGTACCGTAAGTACTATCATACAATTCACATTTCCGTCATTCACATCGTATCATAATCATATCATATCATAAACACTTCGTGGTCATATCGTTCCCTAACTTATCATAGTCTTAGCGTTCTTATACATATCACAGTCATATCATTATATGAATGTACCTTAGTCATATCGTTACAAAAACGTATCCTAACGCTATCGTTCTATCAATCTATCATAATCATATCCCTTTCTAGCCATAACCTAATCGTATTCTTTTATCAATCGATCCTAGCCATATCATTTTTATCAATCTCTCATATCCATAGCACTTAGATACGTAACATAACCTTAACGTTTCATGAACATATCTAACTCCTATCGTTAAATTATGTTTAGTGTATCTTCTCGTATCCTATCTCAAACACGTAAGTATTATCATACAATTCACATATTATAACATATACATATCATATCATATCATAAGCATATTGATCCATAAACATTCAAACATATCAATATATATGACACGTGCAGATTCACAAAGCATGTGTCAACATCAAATATAACCATGCCGATAGTAAAACCAATTACTTGGATGACCTCAGCCGAAGTTCTATCTAACTCCAAATTAGCTTGCTTTCGTCCCCCGAATTCGTTCTCACTTATGCCAAGGTGCTTCACCCTATTAAACATGGTCACTGAATTCCTTCCGTAATTATAGTTCCTAAATTTTGTTAACTATTTAACCAATTTAGATTTAATGGTTCTTGGGATATAAATATGTCTAACAATACAATTTATTAGATACTATCATTTTATAATACATTTTAGAATTACTTTATCTACTAGGTGTTATTTCATTATATTCTTTTTTCTGTGTTTTAATATCTTCTTTCTTTTTTTTTTTTTTTTTTTATCCCTTTTTGTTTCTCTATCCATTATACCTCTGTGGTTATTATTCTATTTTCTTATTCTATTTTCTTTTTGTGTTTTTATTTTATTATCTTCTTTGTTTTAATTATGTTGACATGAGCTAATTTTTAATTAATTCTTACTCTCAAATCTTCTCTTTTAATTTTTAATCACATCCATACTCATCATCATAAATAGGAAAGTATTCCAATGTATATGAACACACAAAATGCATGAAGCCTCCCTAGTTTTCATCTTTAAATCATTTTTATCACATAACCCTATATATTGTTCACACATTACTCTAATAACATATAAGCATGGAACTTCATACATTCATCATCATTAATATTAACTAGGGTTGTGCCTTTAAAAACTCGTCTTCACAGTGCATCTTGACATTTAATACTTGCACATCATCTTAATATATAACATCATAATGTGAAGTCATTTCATCGTCATATATCTCACATCATAAAGAATAAAAATGGATAAGTTTTTTTCAAGTATCAAGGTTGAGATGGCTGAGTTGGTCTAAGGTGTCAGATTAAGGGTTTGGTTCAAAAGGGTGTGGGTCCAAATCCCACTCCCAACATTTATTTTGAGAAATTTCTCGAGAGTTCTTATATGGATTTAACAATTATTATTGGTTTAATATTTTGATCTCTAAACCTTTGTAATACAGATGAATTATTTTCTTCCAATCATTAAAGTTGAGATGGCTTTGTTGGTCTATGGTGCTTGATTAAGGTTTTGGTGGGCGTGGGTTTAAATCCCACACTGAACAATTTTGATTTGTTTTTAATTTAATTAAACCCTTAATTGATTGAATGGATGAGGTATCCCAAATTTTGGTTAGGTTGTTTCGTAATAGAATTAAGATGATTTTCTAATTAGTATGTATTTTCCATATACAACTATGTATAATTGTTTGCTCGGAAATAAATCGAAAAAATAAATTAGGATATATATTTCTTAAATTGAATGCATGATATTTACCTAATAGGATTAAGGTATGTTTTAATATGATTAGAATTTTAAGTAATCTATTACATTTGATTTTAAAGGGTTCAAAAGGCTAGAATTTTAAGATTATTCAATAACTGAATTAGTTTTAATAGGCTAACAAAAATGGAACACCTCTACCTGGGAATCGACCTAGGAGTTGAATTAGTCAAATTTTATTTAATTTCATTAAGCCAGGCTCATAACGTGATTAGTTTTTTAATAGTTTAAAAATTTGGCAATTCACATTAAAAACAATCCAACCAACAAAGGGTTGTGAAAGGGTAGATTGGAAACTTAGATAATTGACAAAAAAAAAAAAAATAATAATAAAAATAAAAATAAAAATAAAAATAATGTGAGATGTTAAAATCAATAAAAGCTAAATTTAGATAGTTATCTGAGTGATCTAGAAATTAAGTATTACAAAAATTGAAGAAAAATCTTATGGCTCTTATTATAGGAAATAGTTAGTAACGAGGGAGGACAGTTATAGTGAGAGAAACTTTCAAAATTACTCTATGGAAAGAAAAATCTAAATGAAAGTAAATTTGACTTACTAGATTTAGGGGTGTACACCCAGCCTGGAAATCGGAAAACCCAACGCGACCCAACCCGAAATATAAGGGTTGGGTTGGGTTGTGTTGGATTTCGGGTTTGGGTTGGGTCTATTTTTTTAACCCGATCTGATTTGGGTTGGGTTCGGGTACCAAAAGAAAATGATTGGGTCAACCCGGCCCAACCCGAAAATATTAAAAAAAAAAAGAAATTAAAGCCCAAAGGCCCAAAGTCAAAGCACAATCTACAGTTTGTCTGGTCTCTGACCAAAGCCCAAGCCCAAGCCCAAACCTGACATTACACAACCCAATAATTACCTCAGTAGTGAAAGAAATTTCTCTTTCCCTCTCTGCTATGTACTGAATTACCTAAGAAGTTGAAAGATTTTTTAGTCAGTCATTTCAAAAGGGTTTGTCTTACACTGACACGTATAATGCAAGTTCCAATGATATAGCTATTTCATATATTATGAGAAGGCTTAGAAGTGGAATTCACTTGTCTTAGATGGAGAAATATTACACATGAGGTGTTGTTCTCACATAATTAATTTGATTATGAATGAAGGGCTTAAAGAAATGCATGATTCCATTTCTAGTGTTCGTAATGTCGTGAGGTATGTTAGATCATCCCCCAAGAGATTGACAAAATTTAAAGATCGTGTTGAACAAGAAAAAATTAAATGTAGAGCACTTGTTTGTTTGGATGTGGCGACTTAATGGAATTCCACTTATTTGATGTTTGATCATGCCTTGGAATTTGAAAAAGCTTTCAAAGTATTAGAAGAGGAAGAATCCGATTATGTTGATTATTTCAAAGAGGGGGATCATGGAAACAAAAGAATAGGGCCACCAACCATTGATGATTGGAAAAATGTTGCCGTGTTTGTAAAGTTTTTGAAGGTTTTCTATGATGTCACTACGAAGATAAGTGGTTCTTTATATGTGACTTCTAATTCTTATTTTCATGAACTTTGGGGTATTCGAGAACTTTTAATTTAGTGGAGTACAAATGTGAACTCTGTTTTAAGTAGAGTTCAAATATGAAAGTTAAGTATGACAAATATTGGGGCTGAGTGGAAAGGATTAATAAGTTGATATTCATAGCGGTGGTACTCGATCCTCGTTACAAATTGGATTACATATCATTTTTCTTTTCGAATATTTATGAAGATGCTATGGCTAAAGTGATGGTGGATGGCATAAATAATTATTTAATTCGTTTGTATGATTACTACAAGTTTTATGATAATGTTCAAGATCATCATCAATCTGAATCAAGACTCACTTCTAAGTCCATGAGTATGGAGATGGACACAATTGATGAAGAGAATTTCAGTGGTTCAATATTAGTATTATTAAGATACAAACGAAGAAGAGAAGAGCAACATTCACTCGAGTTAAAGAATGATGTGGATCGATATTTATCTAACCCTAGTGAAGAACTTGATGATAATTTTGATGTTTTGGCAGGGTGGAAAGCAAATGAGTTTAAGTATAAAGTTTTATTGAAATTTGCCCAAGATGTTTTGGCCGTTCCAGTGTCGACTTTATCTTCTTAATCAGCATTTAGTACGGGTAGAGGATTCTTGACTCTTTTAGGAGTTCTTTGACACCCAAAATAGTGGAAGCTCTGGTATATACACAAAATTGGGTTGATAGAAAATAAGTATGGTTAGATATTTCTCAACAACTAAAAGATTTGGAGATTTGTTCTAAGATTGAGACAGGTAACTCCAAATCTATTTATTGTCTATTTGTTAAGATTATTCTGTATCGTTATATCACAATTTATATTTTATTTTTCCAGATGATTTAAGATCTTCAAGTTTCACCAACGTCATGTAAGAATAATTATTTTTCAATGTAAATAAAATATTTGAAGTTACACTATGCTTTATCCAAACAATCTTAAAACAGTACTAACTTTCAAGATGCTATTTTTCTTTGGTAGGAATTAAGAATGCAAGAGAGGGTTGGATAATCTAAAAATTTTAAATATTTTGTGGAATGGTGTAATTTTGAAATTAATTCATTGAATATTCTTTACATATTTATAGGTGAATTTTTAGGCATTTTGTTGAATGATTATATATTGTGAATGTAGATAATTTAATTACATGTGGTAACTTTAGAATTGATTCATTGCATATTCTTTATACATTTATAGGTGATAATATGGATGCAATAGAGAGTTTGATATTTTTGATCTACAACTTAATTTTTTTAAATTAATTTTTATGTCATACAAATTAATTTTTTTAAATTTTTTTTGGACCAACCCGAACCCAACCAAAAGATAGAGGGTTGGGTTACTAATCCAACCAACCCAAATTTTTGGGTTGGGTCAAAAAAATCCTCTAACCCAACCCAACCCGGACCATGTACGCCCCTAATTAGATTTTTGGTGGAGACTAAGTGACACCACCTGGATAGTTGATATAAGATTTACTATCAAGATTTATTCTTCATTATATTTATATATAATTCTTGAAAAATACTTGATGAGGTAGAATAGATGCTACTAGTTGACACTAGGAAATCAATGTGAGTGGATGTAGTAGAATAGATGCTACTAGTTGACACTAGGAAATCAATGTGAGTGGATGTAGTGGGAGACATTAAGATGCTAAGTAAAAATTGTTACTAAATGCTGAACACTTTATAGTAACCATAAAAGAAATTCAATTTCTCAAACTTAATTATTAAGTAGTTCATATAGGAGTTATTTTGAACGATTAAAGTTTATATTTTCAACATCGTTTGAAAATATGTTCAGCTAGTACAATTAGTATATGTTAAAACGTTAACACTTACTATACTACGAAATATTGAGATATTCATGATTAAAGAATCAAGGATAAAAAGACAAATTGTTTTCTCCTCAAGGATGATACTTGTCTTTAGCAGTTAATTGATTAACATCAATTTGAATACAATGAAGAGACTAGTAAAAGGTAATTCTCTAAACATTGGAGTTATTACATTACATGTCTATGGATCTCGCTTTTTATGCAAGATAATCATTGAGCTTTTATTGAATAAGGCTACAAGACCAAAGAATTTTGGGCTCATGCATTCTGATCCAAGTGATTTGCTGAATGCAAAATCCAAAGAATATTGTTAACATTTTATCAATTTGATTGATGATTATTCAATATATAAGTATCATTACCAAATGTAACTTACTTTATTTTATTTTATTTTTTTATTTTTAAAAAGTTCAAGAAAAATGAGACTAAAGTTAAAATCCATTTGGGTAAATCTATCAAGACATTATGATCAAATCATAATGAATAGTACGAGAACATTGTGTACTAAAATTACTTGATAAAAAGTGGAATTGATTTCCAACTTTAAACCTAATACAATTTTGTAAAATTGTGAGGTAAGAGGAGAAAACAAGACTATATTAGATATAGTCTCACATATTAAAAAAAAAATTATAACCTATTACCAAACTCTTGTTAGGATATGTAATAGGGATTGCATGGTGAACATGATTGCTTTAAAAATTATCTATTAAACACTTTTTGAGATTATGGAAGAGTAGTAAATTTAGTTTACAACACTTCAATAACTTGAATTAAACATATATGCTAAGACAAATTCAAAGAGGTTGAATATGTTCAAAATTATGCCTACTCCTAACCAGAAACAAAATAGTCTTTTATTTAATTTTAAATAGGAAAATATATTTGTATGACAAATGTGATTTTCTAAAGTTCAAATGAAAGACACCCTAAATTTTACCTATTTAATATAAGGTCATTACTATAGCTTGAAATACGGAATATACATTAAATGGGCCATGTTCATAAATGCGACTTACACTCACCTTTTGAAATACGGAATATACATTAAATGGGCCATGTTCATAAATGCGACCTACACTCACTTTTTATTAGCTCGTGAAAGAAAAGATAATTACAAGGGAAAGAAGGGAAAAGAACATTATTGAAATAAACAGAAATGAACAAAACGGAAATGAATGTCTTATACTACCCTATGGTTTATTATGCAAATACAATTCAACCTAAACTAACTTATACTATGATGCAAACCGAATTCAACCTAGACTATGAAATGGAAAAAAAACAACTACCCTATGCATGTGCCACGATCCCGGGGTGTACGATGTCGCCGTCGATGTCACATGGGTGTACGATCGCGGGTTATCCGATCGCTTGCGGGTGTTGGGCCGTTTGCGGGTGACAAGTCGTTTGCGGGTGACAGGCTGGTCCGGTTGAAGGAAAAATGCAGGTGGGCTGGGCTGGGCGTGTCGGCGTTGGACTGGGCTTGCGGGTCTCGGGCCGAGGCTATCGGGTTGGGCCATAACTGGGCTTACGCGTTTTGGGCTGAAGCGACTGGGCCGCGGGAACCGTCAGGTACTGGACTGATCTAAGGTGATTAGGTTCGGTTCAGGTTGCAGGATCCGGCCCTCGGGTCGGACTTCGTCTTCTTCACCCGGTTGCCTGTGCGTTTCGACATCCTTTTTCCCTCCTTTCTCCTCCGTTCTCGAGTCTCTTCTTCCCCTACCCCGTTTTTGGTATAGATCTTGTTTGTAAAGGCTTCACACTCCCGGATCTGGTGAAGTTCGAAATCCGACGTTCCGTCTCCCTTGCCGACGGTGTTCGACGTATAGGATTCGTCTAAATCTACCCCTGATGTGTGTAAAAGGTCTGGGATTACTTTTGTTTCGTAAAATGGAGGTTTGATGTCAGTTTCGTATGGTTTGACCTTGCCGGAGTTTCGTCGAATTTTTCTATTCTTCTTCGTTTTTCTCTATTTTTTGTTCTTTGCTGGTCGTTTTGGGGTTGCTGAAGGTCGGGGTCAAGTTCTGTGGCATCCCAGCCTTCAGCCGCCCTTTGTGGGTCATGCGCGAGTGAAAACTCCGGCGTTCGCTGGAGTTTTCGGTTCTGCCGTTGACCTTTTTTTTTTTTTTTAATCCGATCCGTTATAGAAGGTTTGATAACCTATGACTTAAAATAAATTGTAATGAGCTTGTGAAAACAAGAAAATTATTAATTAGTGGATTTTATCAAATTTTATGTTAAGGACACCTTATTCATTATGATGATGTAATCTTTCAATCTAACATAAATAGACTACTTAACCCATACCAAATAAATTATTTGGGATAATTATGTATCTCCTAAAAATAAAGATTTAAGGATAAACGTTAATATTGTCTAATGTATATTATTGACAAAATTGTTGTCAACTATTTGATGGAAGACTTCAAAGAATGATAGTGATCATTGAAATATGAAGTCAGAGGAATAGTATTATAAGTAACCTCAAAGGTTGAGAGTATGATTAATTATCTCTCCTGAGTGGGAGACAATTAATGTCTATATGAGAATTAACGTTAAATATACGGTTAGTTAGATTATATTAGTTAAACTGATGGTATGACCATTAAGTGAAAAATTAAAGTTTTCTATAATGAGAATTTTTTATTTTGTGTATGAAGTTAAAGATTTGATCTTGTAAGCGTTACATTAGTTACCTAAATTTAGAGAAATTTATGTTAAGATCAATTTTACCTTAGATTTTGAAGTATGGTATAAAGTGGAATATATATATATATATATTTCTTTTAAAACAACAAAATGACTTGTATGACTATAATAATTTCTTAAATATTTGAAAGGTGTTTCAGATGTGATTTAGTCGGTCACTTTTCATTGTGATGATAGTGACACAAAGACTAATATTAAGGAAACTATAAAAGATCTATCTATAAAGAATGATAGTGAGAGAAAGCATCGCCGTAATGACAAAGATGACTTTTAATGATAATTATTTTGATTTGTATAAAATAGCTCTCTAGGCTAAAGTGTTCGAGGGTCACCTAGAATGTCTAGGATTACGAGACATGCTCATATTCTCTAGGGCAAGTGGGAGAACATGTTGGGTATAGAGTATGCCCTAGGACACATGTCTCACCAGCTTTAGTGCAAGTGAGAGACTGTTGGGATTTATGTCATGTCATGTAATTAATTATTTAGTTTTTAATAATAATTTTTATTATTTTATTTGTAATTTAATTCTAATCCATTATATGAAAATACAAGGTTATTAATGTAATCTTGAACCGTATGTGGTTGACATACAAGAGGATTGTGTTCAAGTAATAACCTAAAGAGTCTATAGTATATGGATAAGGTTGGGTGCCTTATCCTGGTAACACTATTGATACGGCCCACTTTGTAATCGTTACAAATAGTTCGATCCAAATCGTTTATGTGGAGACATATGGGTGGGGTATCCTATACAATGAGTTTGTATAAGACTGGACCAAGAAATATTTAATCTCTCTTTGTAAATCCATTAATTGAGAATATTAATATTTCACATGATAATCATATGCGACTTGATCTTAATTTTGAGTGAGTTATGAACTTCTGCCTACGAGGGTTTGTCCTTTAATTTCAATGGGTGAGAATGACTGTTTTAGCCGATTCAATATGCCTACCATTTTGGGGACTTGACCAAATAGGGAGTTGGAAACATAATATCATAAGATGGAATTCACTCCTTTCCATATAAAGAATAAAGAAAGTAGGTGAGTTGTTCTCTTAAGTACTGATTTCGATACTTGAACAATAGGGCCCCACCCTCTCATTGGCACGAAAGGGACTTGGTTTATGATTGGATCATAGACAAATTGTTCATTAGAGAATCAGTGGTACTTAAGGTGAAAGATGTAATTACAGGGGTAAAACGGACTTTTGACCCAGCTGTAATTATGAACAGCTCGTGAAGGATCTACTTGCTTGTAATAATTATATCAATGGACATAACTTGTCCTACAGTGCATAAGAGTGCAACTCTAAGTCTATAATAGAGTGACTTATAGTTAATGAATGGTAATTGATTAATTAAAGAGTTTAATTAATAAATTTTGTATCATTGAACTTATAATCTATAGGTCCATAAGGTCCCGTTGCTAGCTCATAGTAACGCTAAAAGATTCAATTTATTTGAAACAAAATTTGAAGTGTTCAAATTGATATTTAGTATATGAGATATATTAAATATAAAAGAGAAAATAAATTTAATTGAAATGCCACATTCATATTTAATATATTTAATATATTAAATAAATAAAGAAAATATATTTATAATTATATAATTAAATAAATAGAGAAAATATATTTAATTTGAAGGGTCAAATTAATATTTAATATATTAGATATATTAAATAAAAAATATATTTATTGTATTCGATACAACTAAATATTAAATCAATTAATGTATTTTGATACATTAAATAAAAATATATTTAAAATTTGAATAAGAATAAAATTAATTAAATATATATTAGGATATCTTATAATATCTAAATATGATTTGTACAAGGTATTATATCATAGTATATTAAATATGCAAATATATTATTTGACAAATATTCTCCAAGAGCCTCTATAAATAGGACCCTAGGGTTCAGCCAAAGACATACGATCTCTCCCACTTTATCTCGAGAATAAAATTAAAAATTCTAGAAACTCTCTTCTCTAATCCCTTTCGGATTTTCTTTGAAGAGGCTCCCACAAGTCTTGACCTTGTGTTCGAGTCATAGTAAGGAAGATATTGTGGAATGTTCAAGAACTTCCCATAGTTGGAATACTCCGAGGAGTCTTGCAAGCTAGGGTTTCTACAAAGGTAGAGTTCTTACTCTTGTATTTATTGCTTTGTTTTAATTCTTAATAAAAATAAAAACGGTTCATAATGCTTCCGCTACGTGGATGAAGAGTTCATTCCCTTCAAACATGCTAACATAGTATACATGATGTGACATATGGAGGTTCATACATCATGTAACTTTCATATTATAGCATAACTCATATCATATCATAAATCGTCACATAACATATCACACATCAAATATCATAACATCACAAAATATGTCACGTACAAAGGTCATAATGTACGTGTTATTCATACAACATACAAGTCATTAAACCAAATTCATGGGCGTCCAATAATAGAACAGCTTACTTGGTTGGTTTAAGACAAGGTCATTATGCATCCTTGATGCTAGCTTAAAAAGTTGATCATTGAACTCAAATTTCATCTAAGGAGTCCTATCATTATAATTTAGAATTCTATTATGGTAATTGGCTCACCTCATTGGCATAAAATAATCTAAAAACTTATCTATAAGTAATTTAAATTGGTAAGTCAGTAGCCATACTAACTTTAAACGTCTTTAAAAGTGTCAAAAAAATGTATCTTGAAGAGTAAAAAATGGTAGTCAATGATCTAAACTTACCCGACCTAAATCAAATGTGTCAAGTTCTAGGCCATCAGAGTATGAATTCTAAGTAACCTAAGGGACCTTTTATATTAGAGTTCACCTTTCGACTTTGAAAATCTAATCGATACAGAACAAATTTTTTTCCTTAATTCTCCGTCATCACATTTAACTCCTCAAAGGTCACCACAACTCATCCTCGATTATAATCCTAATGGTAAAGTTCAGGTAGAAGGTATGTGTACGTGCATGTACACAATAGAAAGAGAGATCAAATACACAAGAACACATCTAAAAACAACACAAGACCAACTTCATAGTTTTCCAAGCCCGCGCAATGGGTATGCGACATGAAGCGGCCGATTTTGTTTTCCAAGGGACACCAAAAATTCTCTTAAACTAAGCTACAAATAAAAGATTTGGTGTTCGTTTGTCGTTAAAGCATTAACGCCCTCTTATTCTCCTTCTTTCATTCTCCAATCTCTAAAATTTCCTCACCCAAATTAAGATATATAAGTTATAGCAAGAAGAAGAAGAAAAAGAAAAGAGGAGAATAATGAAACATTCAAAAATCTATAAAATACATGTGAGTGATGACAAAACTCGGCATTGCAATCATTTCATAATCTATTTACATTACGCAATAGAGTATTAAACCATTTCCTATCATAATCTATTTACATTACGGAATAGAGTATCAAACCATTTCCTATCATAATCTATTTACATTACCAAATAGAGTATTAAACCCCAAATAGAGTATTAAACCATTTCCTATTTATACTCACGTCGTTTTTCTTCAATGGTATGACATTGTCCACTTTGAGTATAAACTCTCATGACTTTGCTTTTAGTTTCCCCAAATGGTCTCATATCAATGGAGATGTATTCATTACTTATAAACCTATGATCATTCCCTTAATTAGCCAATGTGAGATCTTCTCCGAACACTTCTGTCCTCAAACAAAGTACACCATAGAGCCTCCCCTAACTATGAATCCCTCGAATAACCTTCTCTTAATCAAGACTCGACTCCTTCTTTGGAACCCTCGAACAAAGTACACCCTTTGTTCGACACTTGAGTCACTTTTGACTACACCTTTGAGGCTCACAACTTCTTTGTTCGATATTTGAGGATTCTATTAACATAAATAAGTTAAGGGCATGAGTCTGATATGACGTTAGGAATCATGAACATCACAATGATATGATATTGTTCGGCTTTGCTTTTGATTTCCCCAAAAGGCCCCATACCAATGGAATGTATTCCTTGTTTATAAACTCATGATATCCTTTTAATTAGCCAATGTGAGACTTCTCTCCCAACAATTTTCCATAGAATATGGGGTAAAAACCCATAATGGAGGAAGGTATGAGCAAGGTTCAATATACTTAAAAAAAAAAATTGCAAATATAACCAAATTGATGATATTGGGGATGAGAATGGGGATTGGCTAGAAAATGTTGAGGATTATTGGGAATGAGTCCCACGTTGGTTAATTTAGTGGATGATCATGGGTTTATAACTAAAGAATACTTTCTCCATTGGTATGAGGTCTTTTGGGAAACCCCAAAGTAAAGCCATTAGAGTTTATGCTCAAAGGGACAATATCGTACCAATGTGGAGATCCATGATTCTAACATGGTATCAGAGTGTTCCTGTCGAACAAAGGGGTGTACTTTGTTCGAGGGCTCCAATGAGAGTGAATCCCACATTGGTTAATTTAGTGGACCATCATGAATAAAATCTTCATTGTCTTCATATCCTTTGGAATGCTCGGAATACGATAGTGATGAACATGGTGTTAGATATCCGTTGAACCTCTTTCATGAGATCTTCAATCTTTGAGGTTGGATGGTTAATTTAGTGGAGGATCATGGGTTTACAAGTGAGGAATACTATCTCCATTGGTATTGTTTAAGGGCTCCAGTAGGAGTGAATCCCACATGGTTAATTTAGTGGAACATCATGAATAAAATCTTCATTGGCTTCATCTCCTTTGGAATGCTCGGAATACGATAGTGATGAACATGGTGTTAGATCCATTCATGTTACAAGCGATCTCATAAGTCCATGAATTTTTTCTTGGATTCCATGAAGATTTTCTAGGTTCTTAGTTTGTCTACGTAGTGTGATTCTCAACTATTGTTTCTAAGATGTTTAGGACTAGCTCATCCTATTGCATGATATACTTAATCAAAATATGCGTGCAAGTTTATTAGTGAGATATCCTATCAATCACCTAAAGCACTTGAAGGTCATAGAGAACGTTTTAGCAAAATTTCAAGTTAAGCAAGCATACATTTGAAGGTCATAGAGAACGTTTTAGCAAAATTTCAAGACTTCTTATGTTTAGCCAAACGAATTTTCACACGATAGATCTTCATTGCTATGACTTAAACTAAAGATCAAAGATTTGTGGAAAACTCTTGAAACAATGATTTGAAGAGGAAGTTTTTCTAAGAGATTTTTTTCTCACAAGAGAAGAGACGTGTAATTTTAGTTCCGTCCATATTTGTGAAGGAATAATCGTCTATTGGAAGAAACTATTTTCGCAAGTAGATTCGTTTTATTCAAATTGCATCCATTTTAATACAATTATGTTGATTTGGGTTAGAAAAAGAAATATCGAAATTGTTAACTTGCGCCCCTTCATCCATGGTTAGGTGCGACTATGACTCATATTAAGTGCATTTGGGTTGGGTTTACTATTTGGATCCCGTTTTTGCTGTTCTGACTCTTTCCAACTATCTTGGGCCGCTTCGAAGCCAGTTTTGACGTTAGATTCCACGTACAAATAGTGACACTTCAAGTTAACTATTTACGTAGTCTCCTGTCCCTACTCAAAGTGGGTTTACTCTACACATGATACGACTCCTCACAATGATCTATTCATGTTACGAGCGATCTCATAAGTCCTTCAAATTTTTTCTTGGGTGCCATGAAGATTTTCTAGCTTCTTAGGATGTCTATATAGTTTGATTCTCAACTATTGTTTCTAAGACGTTTAGGACTAGCTCATCGGCTAATCTATACTCTGGGTGCACGCAGGTCTAAATCTTTGATTGCTCCTTATGATCCCAGAGTGCTTGGTCAACTGAAAATGTACTGACCTGAGTTGGCTCGAAATCGCTCTAGCTTTTATGCTCTAGTCTTAACTTGGTTCTCTTGTACACATTTTGCTAGGAAGATTATTCTCTTAAACACCTAATGCATGATATACATAATTAAAATATTCGTGCAAGTTTATTAGTGAGATATCCTATCAATCACTGAGCAACTAGAAGCTAGAACACATATCATTATAGCGCATCCTCCTTTCTTACACAATGGAAAGCATTTAAAACAAAATTTATCTTAAATCTCATAATAGATAATTCTGATAACTTCATACATCTTAAGTAGTATACTCATCCATATTACTCATATGATATTTTAGTCATGCATATTCTCTTTCTATCTCTACGAAAAATTCTAAAAAACAACATGCATCCCAAAATCTTACACTAGGGGATATCGATAATTTTCTGTATCATACATACAATGCGTTCTCATCCAAAATTACTCTTTTGTAGTCCTAACATGCATATTCTGATCACCTAACGTAAGAAACACTTGCATGCTAGCACATCCTAATAATCCCTACAAATATTACTTACCTAAAGTTTATGTGGCTACTTATAAGGATGCAGTGTGCCTTTTTGAGCTTGCTTTTATTCTTGTAGGTCGTAATTAACACAAAAATTCATTTATGAAACCTAATTAACGTAAAAATAAAGTTAGTATCAAAATTGAGATGAAAAATAATCAAACAAAGGTCAAACGAATAAAATAGCATTCATGCCCTTCACATGGTGCAAGGGAGTTCTACACTCATTTTCACGCATGGCACTACAGGGGTAGTATAGCTGCTTGTTGATAGATGGGGTTGCGGTTATGGGTCAGATACAGGGGTACAGGCTGGATGGACTAGTTCCTAAACGCCCAAATAGCTAAACAACTTGTTGAAAGTTAAGTTTATTAGACCAGCAAAGGCGGGTATGAGTGATCACCTGAATGCTAGAGAGATCCCAAACCAACACTTTAATTCAAGGGTGGAGACAAATTTTTTAATTAACTCATGTTTACTTAAGAAAAAATCTAGACGAATGAAGAGAAGATCGGATAGAAAAAGTAGGCCACAAAAATTCCAATATAGAAAGAATTCTAATCACGATAAGATTAGATCAACTTCGATTTCAAAGCAAAAAAACCCAACGAGTTGTGCAAAAATACTATGGACCAGCCGAAGTCATAAAAAGGTCGGGAAGACATCATAAATGATTCAATTTCTCTTATGGATGCAAACTAGCCCTATTGTCCATGTCAGTACTTGAAGCATTACTATCCTAACCAGGAAAACACTAGGCACAAGAAGGCAGCATGATCTCCTGCTACGAAGGAAGTAGGAGAGATTCTAGCTGATAAGACATGAAGATTTGACGAACAAAGAAGTGATTTTCAATAGTTCTTGGTAGATTAGAAGAGGCTCTTTAATTTGAGATCAACTAGAAACGCATCGAGAGACTTGAAGTCAACCTTATCCTACATCGCTAAGTTCACAAAGGGTTGGTTGACAAAGACGTCAACCAACTGAGTGGGTAAGAATGTCCCGGTCATGTTTGTCGAAGGCGTGTTGCTGTCAACTATAGGGGATGTGACTAGTTTTCAATTCTTCCTACCTCGTTAACGTCGTTTCGACGTCATTTTTTTCTCCTTTCTCCTCCGTTCCTGAGTCTCTTCTTCTCCTAACCCCGTTTTTGGTATAGATCTGGTTTGTAAAGGCCTCACACTCCCGGATCTGGCGAAGTTTGGAAATCCGACGTTCCGTCTTCCTTGCTGACGGTGTTCAACGTATAGGATTCGTCTAAATCTACCCCTGATGTGTGTAAAAGGTTCTGGGATTACTTTTGTTGCGTAAAATGGATGTTTTGACGTCGATTTTGTATGGTTTGGCCTCGCCCAAGTTTCGTTGGATTTTTCTGTTCCTCTTCATTTTTCTCTATTTTGTAGGTCGTTTTGGGGTGGCTGAAGGTCGGGGTCGAGTTCTGTGGCATCCCAGCCTTCGGCCGCCCTTTGTGGGTCGTGTGCGAGCGTTTTCGATTCTGCCGACGACCTTTTTTCTTTTTTTTTTATCCGATCCATTACATTACCTACCCCTAAAAAGAATTTTCATCCTCGAAAGTTTCGAACTCGTGGATCAACTTGAGATAGTTTTCCTTTATTTCCTCCTCTCGTTCCCACGTAGCTTCCTCGATTTGGTGGTTATGCCACAATACCTTAATGAAACCTATATTTCTATTACGTAAGACTTTCACTTATCGGGCTAGGATTTTAATCGGTTTCTCCTTATAACTTAAATCTTCCTTGATTTTGAGAGGTTTGTAGTCTATTACGTGCGTAGGGTCTGCAATATATTTCCTTAACATGGACACATGAAATACATCGTGTACGCTTGAAAGTGAAGGTGGTAAAGCTAGTTTGTAAGCTACCGAACCCACTCTTTCTAAAATTTTGAACGGTTCAATAAACCAGGGCTTTGCTTCCCCTTTCGTCTGAATCTTAGAATGCCTTTCATAGGAGCTACTTTTAGGAACATTGGGTCCCCCTCTTCGAACTCTAAATTCCTATGCCTAACGTCGGCGTAGCTCTTTTGCCTACTCTGTGCGGTGCGCATCCTTACTCTAATTTTTTGTACCGCCTCGTTGGTGATGCAGACCAGCTCGGGACCTACAAGTTCTCGTTCTCCTACTTCATCCCAGCACAATGAGGATCTACATCATTTTCCATACAACGCTTCAAAGGGTGCCATCCCGATGGTTGCTTGGAAGCTGTTGTTGTAAGAGAATTCCATTAAGTACCTGTGAAATCCATAACACATGCCCGAAGCATGTCTTCTAGGATTTGGTTTAATCGTTCCATTTGGCCATATGTTTGTGGGTGAAAGGCGGTGTTAGATAAAACCTGAGGTTTTCTTATTTAGCTTTACACATTTGTATTAGTTGATTGAATATCTTTCTTTGACCATTTGACAAACACGTCGAATGGATTACCAACTTTTTAGATGGCCATTTTGTAGGAAGTGTCAGAGATTTAGTTGACCACTCACTGACTGATAAGTTAAATATTTAAATAGGCGAATCTATTCAGAAATAAATCATCACCTCATTTTAAGCAAAAGTCTTCAGCAATTCTCTCTCTCTCTATCATTTTTCGCATTTTTATTTTCTTCCAACAACTTCCCGTCAAACGATTTCCTCTCACCGAAAAGGATTTCACTTGCTGATTATCCTTGCTGATTGTTGAAAAACAACAAGTGGTATCAGAGCCAGGTTGAAGCCATCGGTGGTATATCATTGCGGAGGAGCCAACCTTATCAACAGTCAAGTTGAATAGCTCAAGTGGTTAGAGCGTCGACCTAATGATGCACCGGTCTCAAGGTTCGAGTAGAGGAAGATGCAAAGCGCAAAAATACACACATTGTGTGGGGTCCATTCCCTCGAGCAAGTCGCAATTGAAATCGAGACATTGCTTGACGTGACCAAAAGACTGCGTAACGTCGAGCAGCGAAAGAAATATAACGCTTCAGCTGTTGACAAGGAGGGTTCGGTGTTACAGTGAGTGTAGGAATCCAATCTCGGTGGCAGCATTAGCGAGACAGAAATCGTGAAGAAGATGCTGTAGGTCGTCCCCGATCACCTCGAGCAAGTCGCAATTTTAATCGAATTGCTGGAGCAAGCTCAGGAACAAGGAGACGGCCGAGAAGGCCCATGTGGCTCAATTCGGGGAGGACGAGCCAGCTCTTTTCATGGTGACTGCATCAGTCCTACCCGACGTCCCTAATTCCGATTCTAAATCCACGGAGGTAATCAACGATGGCATAACTGCTCCGGTGAGCGTCGAACCCGAGGAAGAGCTCCAACTGTGTATAACAAAGGCACCGACTGGAGAGCCAATTCAACTGAAGGAGGAGTGAGTGTTCGCTCAAATCGGTGAAAGAGGCAAGCAGCAAGAGCACCAACGATGGGTCCTCGACACGGGGGCAACAAACCATATGATCGGGGCCAAGTCTGCGTTCTTCGAGCTTGACTCGGGGATTCGCGGGACGATGAAATTGGCGACGGCTCCGTCGTCGAGATCGAAGGGCGCGGCACCATCCTGTCGTCGGCAAGGGAGGCAAGCACCACAAGCTAATCGGCGTCTACTTCATCCCGAGGCTCAAGACTAATATTGTGAGCCTGGGTCAACTCGATGAGGCCGGCTGCCACACTTCCATCAAGCGCGGGCTACATAGGATCCGCGATGATCGATGAGGTTGCTCATGCAAGTTCGGTGCATGGCAAACCGCCTTTACATCCTAGAGTTGGAGATAGAGCAACTAGTCAGCCTCTCGGCCAGGTGTCGGAGGATGGAGGACCTATTAGAAAGAGGTGAACCACCTTGACTGGCGGCGTGCCAGCTCGAAGAAGAGGTGGCCGAATAAGAGTTGTTGTCTGGAGGACATGAGCCATAGGGTTGAGATCGGAGTTCAAATTATAAGGTAGATATACAACAGGTTTTAGGAGGAGATTGTTAGATAAAACTGAGGTTTTGTATTAGTTGATTGAATATATTTCTTTGACCATTTGACAAACACGTCGAATGGATTACCAACTTTTTAGATGGTCATTTTGTAGGAAGTGGCACAGATTTAGTTGGCGACTCTAGTATCATTTTTAGGATAAGTTAAATATTTAAATAGGCAAACCTGTTCATAAATAAATATTCACCTCACTTTAAGCAAAAGTCTTCAGCAATTCTCTCTCTGTTATTTTTCGCATTTTTATTTTCTTCCAACAACTTCCCGTCAAACGATTTCCTCTCACCAAAAAGGATTTCACTTGCCGATTATCCTTGTTGATTGTCGAAAAACAACAGGTGGTGCTAAAGACGAGGCGGGTACCCATCGCTTTCTGGAGTCCAGGCCAGAAGGCCGACGTAAAACGCGGGTCCCGATCCGACACAATTGACATCGGTATTCGATGCAACCTCACAATTTCTTTCACATACAGTTGGGCCCAATTGTCTACTGTATATGTTGCCTTACCCGATAGGAAGTGAGCCGACTTTGTCAGACGATCGACAACCACCCAGATTACCGTATAGCTCTTTAATGTTTTGGGTAAGCATACTATGAAATCCATGACAATGTTTTCCCATTTCCATTCCAGTATACTTAGAGGTTGTAGTAGCCCGGCGTTTTTCTGCCTAGGGGCTTTTACTTGTTGGCACACCAGACACTTACTCACGTACTCCGCCATATCCCTTTTCATACTTGGCCACCAGAAGTATTGTTTCAAGTCTTGATACATCTTTGTTCCACCTGGATGTATCGAGAAGGATGAGTTGTGTGCCTTAGTTAGGATTTCATTCTTTAAACGTCCTTGATATAATAATCCATCATTTGTTGACTTAGAAAATTCATCCACTAGGCCTACTTTCAATTGGTCTAGGATTTTGCTTAGGCTTGGATCCCCACGTTGTAAGTCTATGATTCTTTGTCTGAGCGTGGGACGCACTGTCAGTCGGGCTATTTGGGCTGCCACTTCTTCGGCTACTACCGTTATGTCAGCTCGTTTGAAATCAGTTCGCACTCGTGGCTCCCTTGTGATGAGGGCCGACGAGTGTACATCTTTTTGACTCAGTGCATCAGCGACTATGTTTGCTTTTCCAGGGTGGTATTAGATATCTATGTCGTAATCTTTTACCAGCTCTTACCATCTACATTGCCTCATGTTCAATTCTTTTTGTGTGAACAAGTATTTTAGGCTTTTATGGTCTGTATAGATTTGGGTTTTTCGCCATACAGATAGTGTCGCCAAATTTTTAACGCGAACACCACCGCTGCCAGCTCCAAATCATGTGTAGGATAGTTTTTCTCGTAATACTTTAGTTGGCGTGACGCATACACAACAACCTTGCCATGTTGCATCAGTACACAACCTAACCCCTTTTTGGATGCATCACTGTAAATCACGTATCCCACAGAACTCTCTGGAACTGTGAGCACTAGGGCGGATACTAGTCTTTGTTTTATCTCTTGAAAGCTAGCCTCACAAGTAGCATCCCAAACGAAAGGTACACCTTTTTTTGTCAATTGGGTGAGAGGCGTGGCTATTCTAGCGAAGTCCTGGACAAACCTTCGATAGTAACCCATAAATCCCAAGAAACTTCGTATCTCGGTGACCGTTGTTGGGCATTTCCACTTTGTGACAGCTTCTATCTTATTGGGGTCTACAAAAATTCCGTCTTTAGACACTACGTGCCCCAGAAACGAAACCTATCGTAGCCAAAATTCGCACTTGGAGAATTTGGCATACAACTTGTTCTCCCTTAGGATAGTTAAGGCTTTACGAAGGTGCGATTGGTGTTCTAGGTCTGTTTTCGAGTATATCAAGATGTCGTCTATGAACATGATCACAAACGAGTCTAAGAACTCCTTAAATACTCGGTTCATTAATTCCATAAATACCGTTGGGGCATTGGTGAGACCAAAAGACATCACCACAAACTCGTAGTGACCATATCTGGTTCAAAAGGCTGTTTTCGGTATGTCTTCATTTTTAATCTTAATTTGATGATATCCTGATCGAAAATCCATTTTAGAAAACACTGTCGCCCCTCGCAGTTGGTCAAATAGGTCCTCGATACAGGGTAACGGGTATTTGTTCTTTACCGTCCTCTTGTTTAATTCCTTATAATCAATGCATAAACACATTAAGCCATCTTTCTTTTTGACAAACAACACTGGCGCACCCCAAGGGGACACGCTAGGTCGAATGAAGCCTTTATCTAATAGGAATTGCAGCTGTGATTTAAGTTGTTTTAGTTCTGCTGGTGCCATGCAGTACGGGGCCTTAGAGATGGGTCCGTTCCTAGTTCCAGTTCTATTCCGAAGTCTACCTCTCGCGATGGAGGGATTCCCGGGAGGTCCTCCAGGAAGACATCCATAAATTTGTTTACTATGGATACTGTATCTATTGGTTTTTCCTTTCCTTTTGTGTTTACTGCACAAGCTAGAAACGCCCACCCCCCTTGTTGTACCAGGCGTCTCACTTTCATCATCGATATTATTTTTGTGGTGGTACCTGTGAAAGTCCCTTTAAACTTAAAGGTAAGTCCGTTTGGAGGTGTGAATATCACCTCTTTCTTATGGCAGTCTATGCTAGCAAAGTTTTCGGCCAGCCAGTCCATTCCTAGTATGACGTCAAAATTCGTCATATCCACTACTTTTAAGTCTACGGTGGATAGTTTGTCCAGCTATTACCACATGTCCGTCTTTTACTCTATTTTTCGTAACTAAGTCTACCCCTGCTGGGGTACCGACCGACAATACATGCATTAAGCGTTCTACTACGAACCCTACTTGTTTAACAAATGGTAAGGAAACAAACGAATGGGTAGAACCAGAATCAAACAATGTCAACGCAAAGTGCTCTAGGATAGAAAGCGTACTTGTCACCACGGTGCCAGACGTTCCCACCTCTTTACTAGTCGTTGCATATGCCCTGGTCTGTGGGCGGGTTTGTATGGTGAGCTCTCGAATGACTGGTCCTCTAAGGGGTTCCCTTGGATTTCCCGAGCTCCTTGTAGGACAAGTTCTAGCCACATAACCTGCATGACCACAGATATAACACATACCTGAGCCCGCCAAACATCTTCCAACATGTTGTTTTCCACAGTTATGGCACAGGGGCTTCTCCAGTGTTAGGTATCGGGCTATTGGGGGTGGAGCAGGTCGCCTACTCTGATATCGAGGTCTCTAGAGCGGTGGTTGGAATTCTGTGGTTTCGACCTCGACAGGGCGTTTCCTCCCTGTGACAACCGTTTGCTCCGTTGTTTTCTCCTCTGGGGGTTCCTCTAGGGCCTTGGCCGTCCTTAGGGCCTCTTCATAGGTTTTTGGGTTAAAAGCCTCCAACATGCGGCGGGTCTTCGGGTTCAATCCCAACACAAATTTTTCTGTCTGTTTCTCTTCAGTATCAGCTAATGACGGTGCAAACCTTCTTAATCTCATGAATTCATGATCATATTGATCCACCATGCAATCACCTTGGGTTAAATGGTTAAACTTTTATTGTTTCTTTATACAGGTTTTCTTTGGATAATAATATTTTAGAAAGGCTTCCTTAAAGGTTTCCCACGTAGTAATCCCCTCACCCTAGTTGATGGTTTGTTTATTATCCGACCACCACACTTCTGCATCTTTTTGTAATACATACGTCGCACAGCCACCTTATGTTCATCAGGGCATCTCATTGATTCAAAGATCGTTTCCATGTTTGCGATCCACATCTGAGCTGCCATGGGATCTTCCTTTGAACCGACAAAAGAACGGGGGTTATACCGTCTGAAATCCTTTAACCAACTCGCACCCCTATCCGGATGCGGGTTGTTGGCCGGTTGTATAGCTACCGCATCCACTGGTTGCGTGGCCGCCGCGTTGGCTGGTTGCGTGGCCACCGCGTATGTGGGTTGCTTGGCCACCCCGTTGGTTGGTTGCGTGGCCATTGTTGCGACTTGTTGCGTAGCTAACAACGTGGTCTGTTGTGTGGCTAGCATTGTTTGCATTGTCGTTTGGAGGGATTCCAACATTAACCTTATGGCGGGGTCTAACCCGACCTGTGGTGCAGCTTGAGGGGGCGGTGCGTATTCGGAAGGGGGTACAACTTATGGGGGAAGTGCATATTCAGGAGGTGGTACAGTTTGTGGGGGAGGTGCGTTTTCAGGTGGTGGTACAGTTTGTGGGGGAGATGCATATTCAGGAGGTGGTACAAACGCATATGGTTCGGTAGTCGACCCCTCTTGGAAAGAGCTTCTATCGGCTTCTCCTCTTCCCCCTCTCCAAATGGGAGGTCGTCCTCTCCCTCTCCTACCTCTTCTACGTCCTCTGTGCGGCATGGTTCTAGAAATGCGGAATATACATTAAATGGGCCCTGTTCATAAATGCGACTTACACTCGCCTTTTATTACCTCGTGAAAGAGAAGATGATTACAAGGGAAAGAAGGGAAAAGAACATTATTGAAATAAAGGAAAAGAAACAAAACGGAAATGAATGTCTTTTAGTACCCTATGGTTTATTATGAAATACAATTCAATCTAAACTAACCTATACTAATGGGCAAACCGAATTCAACCTAGACTATGAAATGAAAAAAAATACAACTACCCTATGCATGTGCCACGGTCCCGGGGTGTATGATGCCGTCGTCGATGTCACATGGGTGTCTTGCCCTTATCTGAAAAAGTAAAGTAGCACGAGGCTTGAGTATTTCTAAAATACTCAGTAAGTGACCCCCTATCGGGGTTATGCAACAATCACATGCAATGAAATGATGGGACCTATCTTTCCTTTCGTTTTGTTTTCCCTACCGGTGCTGTCCTAACAGATAATCGTGGACGTGTACCATATACTCTACACACAGCCCATACGTGCGAATATGGGCTCACCAGCTAATTCGCACACCGCTGGGCCACTTTTCTTATCCCGTGGGCATACTCTGGGAGCCCCTTATGCCGAGACCCGTTAAGCTGCCAGAGCCGAGAAGGGTGACAAACGGGTTGGAAATAGGTTTCCCGATCCGAATAAGCCGCCGCCAAGCCGATTAAGCCACCGGACTCGAGGGGAGCGGGGCTGCAGACGTGCCACATGGCACAATCACAGGGTGACGCGTGTGCAGGAGTCTCAGGTCGAGGCGCGGGTTATCGGATTACTCGTGGGTCTCAGGCCGTTCGTGGGTGACGGGTCGTTTGCGGGTGACAGGCCGGCCCGGCTGAAGGAAAAATCAGGTGGGTTGGGCTGGGCGTGTCGGCGTTGGACTGGGCTTGCGGGTTTCGGTTCGAGGCTATCGGGTTGGGCCGTAACTGGGCTTACGTGTTTTGGGTTGAAGCTACTCGGCCACGGGAATCGTCGGGTACTAGGCTTTTCTAAGGTGATTGGGTCAGGTTCGGGTTGCGGGATCTGGCCTTCGGGTCGGACTTCATCTTCTTCACCCAGTTGCCTACGCGTTTTTCTGGTGACTTTTCTCTCTCCTTGTTAACGTCGTTTTGACGTCCTTTCTCCCTCCTTTCTCCTCCGTTTCCGAGTCTCTTCTTCCCCTAACCCCATTTTTGGTATAGATCTGGTTTATAAAGACCTCACACTCTCGAATCTGGCGAAGTTCAGAAATCCGACGTTCCGTCTCCCTTGCTGACGGTGTTCGACGTATAGGATTCGTCTAAATCTACCCCTGATGTGTGTAAAAGGTCTAGGATTACTTTTGTTTCGTAAAATGGAGGTTTTGACGTCAATTTCGTAATGGTTTGATCTCGCCGGAGTTTCGTCGAATTTTTCTGTTCCTCTTTGTTTTTCTCTATTTTTTGTTCTTTACAAGTCGTTTTGGGGTGGCTGAAGGTCGGGGTCGTGTGCGAGCGAAAACTCCGGCACGCCAGAGTTTTCGGTTCTTCCGACGACCTTTTTTTTTTTTTTTTTTTATCCGATCGGTTATAGAAGGTTTGATAACCTATGACTTAAAATAAATTGTAATGAGCTTGTGAAAACAAGAAAATTATTAATTAGTTGATTTTATCAAATTTTATGTTAAGGACACGTTACTCATTATGATGATGTAATCTTTCAATCTAACATAAATAGACTACTTAACCAATACCAAATAAATGATTTGGGATATTTATGTATCTCCTAAAAATAAAGATTTAAGGATTAACATTAATATTGTCTAATGTATATTATTGACAAAATTGTTGTCAAATATTTGATGGAAGACTTCAAAGAATGATAATGATCATTGAAATATGAAGTTAGAGGAATAGTATTATAAGTAACCTAAAATATTGAGAGTATGATTAATTAGCTCTCCTGAGTGGCAGACAATTAATGCCTATATGAGAATTAACGTTAAATATAGGGTTAATTAGATTATATTAGTTCAACTATGGTATGACTATTAAGTGAAAAATTAAAGTTTTCTATAATGAGAATTTTTTATTTTGTGTATGAAGTTAAAGATTTGATCTTGTAAGTGTTACATTAGTTACATAAATTTAGAGAAATTTATGTTAAGATCAATTTTACCTTAGATTGTGAAGTATGGTATAACGTGGAATATATATACATATTTTTTTTTTTCTTTTAAAACAACAAAATGACTTGTATGACTATAATAATTTCTTAAACATTTGAAAGGTGTTTCAATGTGATTTAGTCCTTCACTTTTCATTGTGATGATAGTGACACAAAAACTAATATTAAGGAAACTATAAAAGATCAATCTTAAGAATGATATTGAGAGAAAGCATCATATTAGTGAAAAAGATGACTTTTAATGATAATTATTTTTATTTGTATAAAATAGCTCTCTAGGCTAAAGTGTTCGAGGGTCACCTAGAATGTCTAGGATTACGAGACCTGCTCATATTCTCTGGGGCAAGTGGGAGAACATGTTGGGTATAGAGTATGCCCTAGGACACATGTCTCACCAGCTTTAGTGCAAGTGAGAGATTGTTGGGATTTATGTCGTGCCATGTAATTAATTATTTAGTTTTTAATAATAATTTTTATTATTTTATTTGTAATTTAATTCTAATCCATTGTATGAAAATACAAGGTTATTAATGTAATCTTGAACCGTATGTGGTTGACATACAAGAGGATCGTGTTTAAGTAATAACCTAAAGAGTCTATAGTATATGGTTAAGGTTGGGTGCCTTATCCTGGTAACACTATTGATACGGCCCACTTTGTAATCATTACAAATAGTTTGATCCAAATCGTTTATGTGGAGACATATGAGTGGGGTATCCTATACAATGAGTTTGTATAAGACTGAACCAATATTTCACATGATAATCATATGTGACTTGATCTTAATTTTGAGTGAGTTATGAACTCCTGCCTACAAGGGTTTGTCCTTCAATTTACATGGGTGAGAATGACTCTTTTAGCCGATTCAATATGCGTACCATTTTGGGGACTTGACCAAATAGGGAGTTGGAAACATAATATCATAAGATGGAATTCACTCCCTCCCATATAAAGAAAGTAGGTGAGTTGTTCTATTAAGTACTGATTTCGAGACTTGAACAATAGGGCCCCGCCCTCTCATTGGCCCGAGAGGGACTTGGTTTATGATTTGATCATAGACAAATTGTTCATTAGAGAATTAGTGGTACATAAGGTGAAAGATGTAATTTCAGGGGTAAAACAGACTTTTGACCCAGCTGTAATTATGAAATACTCGTGAAGGATCAACTTGCTTGTAAAAGTTATATCAATGGACATAACTTGTCCTACAGTGCATGAGAGTGGAACTCTAAGTCTATAGTGGAGTGACTTATAGTTAATGAATGGAAATTGATTAATTAAAGAGTTTAATTAATTAATTTTGTATCATTAAACTTATAATCTATAGGTCCATATGGTCGCCTTGCTAGCTCATAGTAACGCTAAAAGATTCAATTTATTTGAAATTTTTTTTTAAGTGTTCTAATTGATATTTAGTATATTAAATATATTAAATATAAAGGAGAAAATAAATTTAATTGAAATGTCACAATAATATTTTATATATTAGATATATTAAATAAATAGAGAAAATATATTTAATTTGAAGGGTCAAATTAATATTTAATATATTAGATATATTAAATAAAAAATATATTTATTGTATTCGATACAACTAAATATTAAATCAATTAATGTATTTTGATACCTTAAATAAAAATATATTTAAAATTTGAATAAGAATAAAATTAATTAAATATATATTAAGATATCTTATAATATCTAAATATGATTTGTACAAGGTATTATATCATAGTATATTAAATATGCAAATATATTATTTGACAAATATTCTCCAAGAGTCCCTATAAATAGGACCCTAGGGTTGAGCCCAAGACATACGATCTCTCCCACTTTATCTGAAGAATAAAATTAAGAATTCTAGAAACTCTCTTCTCCAATCCCTTTCGGATTTTCTTTGAAGAGGCTCCCACAAGTCTTGACCTTGTGTTCGAGTCATAGTAAGGAAGATATTGTGGAATGTTCAAGAACTTCCGCATAGTTGGAATACTCCGAGGAGTCTTGCAAGCTAGGGTTTCTACAAAGGTAGAGTTCTTACTCTTGTATTTATTGCTTTGTTTTAATTCTTAATAAAAATAAAAACGGTTCATAATGCTTCCGCTACGTGGATGAAGAGTTCATTCCCTTCAAACATGCTAACATAGTATGCATGATGTGACATATGGAGGTTCATACATCATATAACTTTCATATTATAGCATAACTCATATCATATCATAAATCGTCACATAACATATCACACATCAAATATCATAACATCACAAAATATGACGCGTACAAAGGTCATAATATACGTGTTATTCATACAACATACAAGTCATTAAATCAAATTCATGGGCGTCCAATAATAGAACAGCTTACTTGGTTGGTTTAAGACAAGGTCATTATGCATCCTTGATGCTAGCTTAAAAAGTTTATCATTGAACTCAAATTTCACCTAAGGAGTCCTACCATTATAATTTAGAATTCTATTATGGTAATTGGCTCACCTCATTGGCATAAAATAATCTAAAAACTTATCTATAAGTAATTTAAATTGGTAAGTCAGTAGACATACTAACTTTAAGCGTCTTTAAAAGTGTCAAAAAAACGTATCTTGAAGAGTAAAAAATGGTAGTCAATGATCTAAACTTACCCGACCTAAATCAAATGTGTCAAGTTATAGGCCATCAGAGTATGAATTTTCTAGTTCTGAGTTGGCAAAATAGGATGAAACTGAGCAATTTTAATGACTAAGTAACCTAAGGGACCTTCTTTTATATTAGAGTTCACCTTTCGACTTTGAAAATCTAATCGATACAGAACAAATTTTTTTCCTTAATTCTCCGTCATCACATTTAACTCCTCAAAGGTCATCACAACTCATCCTCGATTATAATCCTAATGGTAAAGTTCAGGTAGAAGGTATGTGTACGTGCATGTACACAATAGAAAGAGAGATAAAATACACAAGAACACATCTAAAAACAACACAAGACCAACTTTATAGTTTTCCAAGCCCGCGCAATGGGTATGCGACATGAAGCGGCCGACTTTGTTTTCCAAGGGACACCAAAAATTCTCTTAAACTAAGCTACAAATAAAAGATTTGGTGTTCATTTGTCATTAAAGCATTAACACCCTCTTATTCTCCTTCTTTCATTCTCCAATCCCTAAAATTTCCTCACCCAAATTAAGATATATAAGTTATAGCAAGAAGAAGAAGAAAAAGAAAAGAGGCGAATAATGAAACATTCAAAGATATATAAAATACATGTGAGTGATGACAAAACTGGGCACTGAGTCATTGCAATCATTTCATAATCTATTGACATTACGAAATAGAGTATTAAACCATTTCCTATCATAATCTATTTACATTACGGAACAGAGTATTAAACCATTTCCTATTTATACTCACGTCGTTTTTCTTCAATGGTATGACATTGTCCACTTTGAGTATAAACTCTCGTGACTTTGCTTTTAGTTTCCCCAAATGGTCTCATACCAATGGAGATGTATTCATTACTTATAAACCTATGATCATTCCCTTAATTAGCCAATGTGGGATCTTCTTCGAACACTTCTGTCCTCAAACAAAGTACACCATAGAGCCTCCCCTAACTATGAATCCCTCGAATAACCTTCTCTTAATCGAGACTCGACTCCTTCTTTGGAACCCTCGAATAAAGTACACCCTTTGTTCAACACTTGAGTCACTTTTGACTACACCGTTGAGGCTCACAACTTCTTTGTTCGATATTTGAGGATTCTATTAACATAAATAAGTTAAGGGCATGAGTCTGATATGACGTTAGGAATCATGAACATCACAATGATATGATATTGTTCGGCTTTGCTTTTGATTTCCCCAAAAGGCCCCATACCAATGGAATGTATTCCTTGTTTATAAACTCATGATATCCTTTTAATTAGCCAATGTGAGACTTCTCTCCCAACAATTTTCCATAGAATATGGGGTAAAAATCCATAATGGAGGAAGGTATGAGCAAGGTTCAATATACTTAAAAAAAAAAAAAATTGCAAATATAACCAAATTGATGATACTGGGGATGAGAACGGGGATTGGCTAGAAAATGTTGAGGATTATTGGGAGTGAGTCCCGTTGGTTAATTTAGTGGATGATCATGGGTTTATAACTAAGGAATACTTTCTCCGTTCGTATGAGGCCTTTTGGGGAAGCCCAAAGTAAAGCCATTAGAGCTTATGCTCAAAGTGACAATATCATACCAATGTTGAGATCCGTGATTCTAACATGGTATCAGAGTGTTCCTGTTGAACAAAGGGGTGTACTTTGTTCGAGGGCTCCAATGGGAGTGAATCCCACATTGGTTAATTTAGTGGACCATCATGAATAAAATCTTCATTGTCTTCATATCCTTTGGAATGCTCGGAATACGATAGTGATGAACATGGTGTTAGATATCCGTTGAACCTCTTTCATGAGATCTTCAATCTTTGAGGTTGGATGGTTAATTTAGTGGAAGATCATGAATAAAATCTTCATTGTCTTCATCTCGTTTGGAATGCTCGGAATACGATAGTGATGAACATGGTGTTAGATATTCGTTGAACCTCTTTCATGCGATCTTCAATCTTTGAGGTTGGATGGTTAATTTAGTAGAAGATCACGGGTTTACAAGTGAGGAATACTATCTTTGAGGTTGAATACGATAGTGATGAACATGGTGTTAGATTCATTCATGTTACAAGCGATCTCATAAGTCCATAAATTTTTTCTTGGATTCCATGAAGATTTTCTAGGTTCTTAGTTTGTCTATGTAGTGTGATTCTCAACTATTGTTTCTAAGATGTTTAGGACTAGCTCATCGGCTAACCTATATTCTAGGTGCACGCAGGTCTAAATCTTTGATTGCTGCTTATGATCCTAAAGTGCTCAGTCTACTGAAAATGTACTAACCTAAGTTGGCTCGAAATAGCTCTAGCTTTTTTGTCCTAGTCTTAACTTGGTTCTCTTGTACATGCTTTACTAGGAAGATTATCCTCTTAAACACCTATTGCATGATATACATAATCAAAATATGCGTGCAAGTTTATTAGTGAGATATCCTATCAATCACCTAAAGCACTAAAAGTATGGTGCATCCTCCTTTTTAGCACAACTGAAAACATTTAAAACAACATTTATCTTAAATCTCATACTAGAAATTTTTTGATAATTTCTTGCGTATTTTATAAATATCTCTACCGACAAATATAAAAAAACAACATGCATCCCAAAATCTTATCCTAGGGGCATATGATAATTTTCTATCATACATACAATGCATTCACATCCAAAATTACTCTTTTGTAGTCCTAACATGTATATTCTAACCACCTAAGGTAAGAAACTCTCGCATGCTAGCACATCCTCACAATCCCTACAAGTATTAGTTGCCTAAAGACCATGCAGCTACTTATCAGGATGTAACATGCATTTTTTAGCTTGCTTTTATGCTTGTAACAATTAACACAAAAATTCATTTGTAGGACCTAATTAACATAAAAATAGGGTTGGTATGGTAATCAGAATGAAAAATAGTCAAACGAATATAATAGCATTCACGAACTACACATGAGGGAGTTCTACACTTATTGTTCTAAACTGTACAAATAGCTAAACAACTCGTTGAAAGTTGAGTTTATTATACTAGAAAAGGTTTATGTTAGTGATCACGTGAATGCTAGAAAGAGATCCCAAACCAACACTATCATTGAAGGGTGTAGACAAACTTTCGAAGTAACTCGTGTTTACTCAAGAAAACATCGAGACAAATTAAGAGAAGATCTGGTAGAAAATGTAGGCGACAGCAATGCCAAAATAGAAAGAGTTCTAATCACGCTAAGATTAGATCAGCTTCAATTTCAGAGCAATAAAAACCAACGAGTGGTGCAACAATACTATGGACCAGCCGAAGTCATTAAGAATGTCGGGAATAAATCATACATGATTCAATTTCTCTAATGGATGCAGACTAGCCCTGTTGTCCATGTCAGTAACTTGAAACGTTACAATACTGACCAGGAAAACACTACGCACAAGAAGGCAGTATGATCTCCTGCTACGAAGGAAGTAGGAGAGATTCTAGCTGAAAAGACGTGAAGAGTTGACGAAAACTTGACGAACCAAGAAGTGATTTTCAATAGTTCATGGTAGATTAGAAGAGGCTCTTTAATTTGAGATCAGCTGGAAACACATCAAGAGACTTTAAAGTCAACATTATCATACATCGCTAAGTTCACAAAGAGTTGGTTGTCAAAGGCATCAACCAATTGAGTGGGTAAAGATGTCACGGTCATGTTTGTTGAAGGCTATTGCTGTCATGACTAGTTATCAATTCTTCACCACGTTATAAGCCATCAAAGTTGTGGTTGTTGCTTATTTGCTTTTAGCATATAACATTACTTTCTTTCAAGTTGTTTTCAACTCATTTCTTCCCTCACTTTTTATGAAATATTTTATCTCAGATGTGACTCGAGGCTCAATCATACGTTAAGATTGTCCACAAAGTTCAATTCTCACATGGCTGACTTGTTCAATGGGTTAGAACAAGTGTCACACAATCGTTGTCCTGCTGCCATAAGAGTGCGATTATGATATTTGGCAATCCCAATTATTAAAGTGTTATAAACTAACTTTACTACTCTTCCAAAATCTCTCTCTTATAGATAGTTTTAAAGGCAATCAAGTTCATATGCCATCTCTATCTTCTAAGAAGAGTCTGGTAATGGCGTATATCTCAATTTTTTATGCGACCATTTCTACAAGGACTTATTTTCTTCTCTTACATCATAATTTTCACAAAATTATATTGACTCGTAGAGTTGGAATACAATATCACTGTCTCTCAATTAATCTTAGTAACAAGGTTATTATGATATGATAATAGAGTTTTTATAGATTTACCTACATGAATTTCAACTTTAATCTCACTTTTTCAAGAAAAATATTTAAACTTTCCTTGCATTTTATAAAGATACTTATACATTAAATAATTATCAATTAGATCGATGAAATATTCATAATGTTCTTTGACTTCTACATTCACCAGAACATTTAGGTCGGAAAAAATAATTTGTCATTTTATTCGTGGTTGTATAAGCATGAATATCTCATTCTTTTGTAATACCTAAAACCTATGTTCCTAGAAAAGAAGCTTCATGAATTTGAGAAAAACTTATGTTCGGGACTCAAATAAGAATTTCAATTTTGGTTTCACCCCTTCAACTCAACATTCTCATGCATCCCCCGTGACCTAATATCAGTCTAACATCCTACAAAAAGAATATGGACATGGCATTCCACCCATTGAAGTGAGAAAAACATGTGATCTTGGTGTATCGCATAGGTCGGAGGTGGGTCCCATCAGGTTGTGTACTTTCTTTTCCATACATTATACTTTCTAGTTCTATACCTAAAAACACTCCCTTAAAAAGACTAGCTAGGTCACATGACCCGTAAATATCATGAATTAAAGAAAAACCTATGTTCAAGACTCAAATCACCATTCAAATTCTGGTTTTAGCGAATAGACTGAACATTCTTATACATCCCTCATGACATAGTATGAGTCTAACATCCTACAAAAAGAATATACATGTGATCCTGGTGTATCGCATAGGTGGAGGTCTAAGATGACTGAGGGCATATAGCATGTTTGAGTCTCTTATATTTAGTGACACCTAGTTGTTTGGGCGTTGTATTTGGCTCAGGGTCGTGGATGTGTTTTTTCTCGAATCAACTTACTTGGCTTGGCTATACCCTTAGAAATAATGCATAGGTTTGTAAGTTCATGGTTCTAACTTTAGAGGGTCTATCATAAAAAGCTAATGGTATAACCTAAGCATGTGATGTGCTACTCCTGTCACAAAAAATACATATCATTTCTATGCTTCATAACATCATAACTAGATGCCATATAAAACTTCAGGTTAGTCGTAAAAGCCATAAAACATCATAGAAGGTATAGTAAGGGCATTTTTTGTTATTTTACTCGTATCATTAGTTTGTGCTCTAAACATGCTCCTATAACCTTCAAATTCAACATGCATCGTGAATTCATGGTATAAGGCCATAACACTTGTAGGCTCTCTTCAAATTTAGGGCATGAAAAGGAAGCTCTCATCGTCCTCTTTAACAGATCTAAGATCACCAGCTTTGACTTGTATAGAAGCTCCACAAATCTTCATCTAAATTTCGAGGTCTTTTCCATATTTGATTCTCGTCCCCTCCGGCAACCTCAACAATTGGATGGCTTTGTGACAATTCCGTATAGGCCTAGGTAGATTCTTTGGTTGTTACATTAAATACATGGACATTTCATATATTAGAGTTGAGATGACCAAATTGGTCTAAGGTATTTTGTTTCTTTTAATGTTTTAGCCCATCCCTTCATTCCTATACCTTTGTAAGAAATATGTGAACATTAATGTCTAGAATTTGACTATTAAGGTTGGAGTTAGTCTAAGATGCTAGATTAAGGTTTTGGTTCGAAAGGACCCGAGTTCAAATCCCACTCTCAATAATAATTTTGAAAAATTTCTTGTGGGATCCTAACAAGATTTAATAATTATATTATCTTTTGATCCCTAAACCTTTATAAAGAATACAAATGGATTAATTTTTTTCAAGCATCAAAGTTGAGATGGCCGAGTTGGTCTAAGACGCTAGATTAAGGTTCTAGTCCGAAAGGGTGTGGGTTCAAATCCCACTCTCAACAATTGTTTTTTATACCCTAAACCTTTCAAGCTCTCAAAGTTGAGATGGCCGAGTTGGTCTAAGACCCTAGATTAAGGTTTTGGTAACCAAATCCCACTCTCAACATTTATTTTGAGAAATTTCTCGAGGGTCCTTATACGATGTTTAATATGTTGATCCCTAAATCTTTATAAAGAATACGGATGGATTAATTTTTTTTTTCAAGCTTTAAAGTTGAGATGGTCGAGTGGTCTAAGGCTCTAGATTAAGGTTCTGGTCGAAAAGGGTGTGGGTTTAAATCTCACTCCCAACATTTATTTTGAGAATGTTTAATATTTTGATCCCTAAACTTTTATAAAGAATATGGATGAATTAAGATTTCTAAACAAGATTGCTCACAACTTTGATGAAGAAATTGGTTTGTATCGAGTTGCCCAACAAGGTGGAAAAATGACTTGAAAGTTGATCCTGACTCGATGAATTTGACTATAAAATTAGGAGCCTCCACCAAAAATGATTTCGAATGATTTCCTGATTTCGAATGATTTCCTAGAGCCTATAAATTGATTCCTAACTTCTTCTTGCAATCCCATCTGCCACTTTTATGTAGGAATTGCTTCAAAATAATCCAATTAAGTAATGTTAGATTAACCTACTAAATAGACTCCATTACTTATGAGATATGTCATCTTAAGGTTACACATGAAATTTGGTAATCACAGTATACATATCATGAACATTAAATGCAAAAATACTTCATTTAAACTTTCATAAAACGTCATCTTCATCTTCAAATATAGTCATGGACTTATGTATTTTGAAAACACCTTTAAAACGACGCAACAAAAGACTAAATGATATGAACCAAGAGACATCAATCATACAATATACTTCACTGAAGATGTGAAGAAAATATTGTTGAAATTATCAAAAGATATTTTAATTCATGCCGCATTGAAGAAGAATGAAGTTTCATGTTATAAATTTTAGGTGGATTACAATTTAGAATTATTGTATTTTATTAATGTATTTTAAGACTTTTTAGTTACTTTATGTTACAATTACAGAATGGTTAATTATGGCCATTAAGTATGAATGTTACCACTCTTGGAATGCCTTTAATAGTTTCATTTTGAGACTATATAAAACCATGTAGGTTGATTATATAATGGTTAATTATGGCCACTAAGTATGAAAGTTACCAGTCTTGGAATGCCTTTAATAGTTTCATTTTGAGGCTATGTAAAGCCATGTGTTGTATTTGTATGTAGACTTTGAAAATATAGTAAAAGAAGCATTTGTGCTTTTCTTTAGCCAATGGCTAAGTTTCTTTGCAATTCTATGAAGTTTAGGTTGCATGTAGAATCATTCAAGTTCGACATGATCAATCTTGCTTGTGGAGTGATTCGAATCTCAAGCAAGTGTTCTTGCGTTGAGATATTTGATCAACAAGAATCATTCAAGCTAGACATGATCGATTTTTCTTATGGAGTGATTCAAATCTCAAACAATGTTCTTGCCTTGAGATATTCGATCGACATGGTAATCCGAATCTTATTCACCTTATATTGATTCCTTATCTTATCACTAAATAAAATAAATAAACGTTTACATTCAAAACATCTTATCCTAGTCTAAGTCTAAGAAAATAAATGTGACTACCCTGTGCATGTGTCATGGTCTCGAGTTGCAATGTCGTCGTCAGCCGTACAGGAATGCCTTGCCTTAACTTGAAATAGAAGTAGCACGTGACTTGAGTATTTAAAGAAATACTCAGTAAGTGACCCCACTACTGGGGTTAAATGCAATGACGGGTCCTATCATATCAGTCTATTTTCCTCCGACACTATCCTAACGGGCAACTTGGATGTGTACCATATACTCTACACACAACCCATATGTGCGAGTATGGACTCACTAGTCAGCTCGCACACCGCTGGGCCCCATTCCTTGTCGGGCGAGCATGCTCTGGTAGCTCTTTATGTCGAACACCCGTTAGAATTAGTAACCGTCACGGCAGCATTATGTAAAACATAATGATAGTTCTCCTGCTTAGTGGTGTAGGCGTCCCTACTCTCGTGATGGAATAATGGTATCCCCCAATGCATGAACACATAATGCATGAGATCCCAATATTTTTAAATTTTCAACATTATTAAATATAATCCCGCTACCGTTTTTCATTCATATCATATCATTTCTCATTTTTCAGTTCTCATATCATGCATAATTCTAACGGGGTTATATTTCATGTCATGTATCATGATATCATGTCATTCATAATAAATATGTTTTATACATACAGTTTAGGAGACATAACATAACGTTCTATGCTTTTAACAAAACATTTCATAAAGTGTGATTTATACAACAATTACCTCAACGGTCACATAAAACAATCTAAACATAACATATCACATCATAATATATCATATCATAAACATGTCAATTTATCACATATCTCGTACCATAACATATTTCATATCATATCACAATATATATATATATATATATATATATATATATATATATATATATATATATATACGTCATTCACATTTCATATCATAATCATAACATATTGTAAACACTTCGTGGTCATATCGTTCTCGAACTTATCATAGCCTTAGCATTTGAGAATGTTTGCTTAATCCACCACACCTAAATGGTGTAAAAGTTATCTATATTATAATTTAGTACTAAATATCCTTAACACCCCCGCAAGCTAAGCGTCGGATTTGAACGAACGTGAAGCTTGAATCTGAAAAATTCAAAGAGAGGTCAAGAAAAACTTTTCGTGAGGATGTCAACAACCTGGTTCAAAGGAGGCGTAGATAAACACTTTCTTAGCCATCGAATCTGCAGAGGGATCGCCGCTCAGCGGCGATACTACCTTGGCTTCGGCGAGAATATGTCTAACCCATGAAGAGGGATCATCGCTTAGCGACGATGTTGCCTTAGCAATGGTGAGAATATGTCTAACCCAAGAAGTAGAAGGGGAAAGCTAGAGCAAGGCACAACGACAATGTTGAAGCCGTAAGAGTCGCCATAGTGGGCGAAGGGGCCAATTTTGGCAAGAAGGGCGGCGGCGACTTGGTTGACGAAGAGGCTAGTGCGGCGCCCAGATTCCAAAGGTAAATCTCTGCAGAAGGTCGATGGGCTTATCGAGATTTCGTATATTTCCGAAGAGAACACTAATGAGGATCTTGAGATTAGGGTTTCTGTGAAGGATGAAGGGAAGATTGGGAAGAAAATGAAAGAGACTATGTTGGTGGAGGGAAAATCAATTGTGTTGGAAAAGATGAGGTTGTATGTACAAAGTATGGCGAAGGGTGATTTGGAGGTCAATAGAGTGGAACCAATGAGTAATCAATCAACTCTACATGTGGCAGCCATGGAGACTGCCCCTGCGGCGTCAAAGCCCGCAGGGGTGGTGGAGAAGAAGATGGGTAGGGGATTCATAAGCCATTGAAAATAAAGGATTGGGGTTGCTAAACCAAAAGGGCTCTGATACCATGTGAATGTTTGCCTAATTCATAAGCCGTCATTCACATTTCGTATCATAATCATATCATATCATAAACACTTCGTGGTCATATCGTTCCCTAACTTATCATAGTCTTAGCGTTCTTATACATATCAGAGTCATATCATTACATGAACGTACCTTAGTCATATCGTTACAAAAACGTATCCTAATGCTATCGTTCTATCAATCTATCATAATCATATCCCTTTCTACTCATAACCTAATCGTATTCTTTTATCAATCGATCCTAGCCATATCATTTTTATCAATCTCTCATATCCATAGCACTTAGATACGTAACATAACTGTAACGCCCCGTTGGGTTTAATTATATATATATGTGTGTGTGTTAAAATAAAAATAACAAAATAAAGAAAAAAAAAATTGACCACCTCCTTTAATCTCTCCGTCCATCCCCTAAAATACCTCACTCAGTATCAATAACTCAGCCAAAAAAAACAAAAAAAAAACAAAAACAGAAAGAAAATATTTTTATGGAGGAAACTGGAAGTAAGGCAGATAATGGAGAGATGATAGACAGAGGAAGAGAGATGTCATCTCAAAAGGTTAGTAGTCAGATTTACCTTTTTTATTTTTCTCTTTCTTTCTACGAATGATATTAGCAATTATTTAGATCTGAGTTATAAATTTAAAAATGATCTGTTGCAATGATCTGAATTAGAAATTATCTATCCTGAATTAGAAATTATCTATCCTAGCTCCTAGGGAGGGTCCATGAAAATTGATCAGAAAAAAAAAAAGGAATAGATAGATAAGGAAGAGAGAAAAAAAAGAAAGATCTGGAAAACATATTCAAATAAAAATAAAATCTGGCAGCTCGTAGTGAGGGTCCATGAAAATTGATCAGAAAAAAAAAAAAAAAGAATAGATAGATAAGGAAGAGAGAAAAAAAAGAAAGATCTGGAAAATATATTCAAATAAAAATAAAATCTGGCAATAGAATTAAAATATGAGACAGAGAAAGAGAAGAGAAGAGAGAAAGATTGGAAGACAGATCAAATAAAAATAAAAAAATACCAAATTTGGAAAACATAATCAAAAGAGATTTTCACAAGAAAGGGAGGAAGATTAGATTTGGAAATAGCAAAGGTAAAGAAAATCTGGTGTGTAAAATTAAACCCCTTGCCTAAAAGAATGAAACTAATTAAAATAATTAAATTTAAATTGCTTAAAATAATTAGATACGGAAGTAGAATGGAAAGGCTAAACAGAATTAGAGTGGAAAGAAAGAAGAAAAAAAAAACAAAAGAGAGAGGATTTTAGGAAAGAAAAGAAAGTTATAACAGTTTGAAGATGGGAAGTACGGTTCATATGGCAATGGCAAAATTGAAAGGCTAAACAGGATTAAAGAAGTAAAAAAAAAAAAAAAAAAAACAAAAAAAAAAAAAACAAAAAAGAAGTAAAGAAGTAAAAAAAAAAAAAACAAAAGAGGGAGGATTTCAGAAAAGAAAAGAAAGTTAAGAACTTTTTGAAAATGGCAAGTGCTGTAAATAGAATTAAAACATGACATAGAAGAGAAATAAGTGATAGAAGAAGATATGAGAAATTGTTATATTTGTATCTATAGTATATAACATTAAATGTTGAATTATCCAAGCCACTTGAAATATTAATAATATTGACATTATTAATTTAAGTTTTAAGTTTTATTATCCTATATAATTTAGAAACAATGAAAACATGGAATTTGATTTTTATTGAGACCGTCTAGAGCCGTTTTTCAAATGGTTAGTTGGATTATTAATTAAAATGCGAAATACTAACAAAATGTGACGAACGATGCGATAGGAAGCAAACCTTGGCAACATTTTGTGTAGTTCTCGAGGAACGGGAGCTTACGTAAATAAATTAGGGAATTCTTCGGCTAAGGCCAACCAGGTAAGTGGTCTTACTATATGATAGGCTAAAAATTGTATGAGTTATGATGATGTGTGGGTTATGATACCTGATGATGTACTCAATATATATATATATATTTTGATGAATGTCGTACTTGATATGTTTGATGCACTTTGTGGCAATATGATGAGTATGATGATTGCGTGACGTTTACCTTAATATGATGATGTTTTCCATATTGAGCATGCTATATGATGATGAGTGCCATATTGCATCATGTCGTTAGATCGACATAGGACACAACCCTAAGAGCGTGAAAATGATATTAATATAAATATCCACGAGTATGTGTTACCTAGAGTAACAAAGAGATGAGACTAGAGGGTTGTGTCAGAAGAGACATTATGATGGATTTAGAGGGACCTCATGCATATTGTATGTTCATAAGCATAGGGCTACTTCCCCTAGAGATGATGAGTGCGGACGCGCACCATATGATGAGCGCGTATGCGCACAGGTGCGAAAGCACATAGATGAGGGTGTTCATGAGGTGCATGACACTATAGGGTTCCGCTGACCTCCGGACGTCGCTACAGATTAGCTTGACCAGAGGGTCCAGGGGGTGTGCGAGCGCCCTGGGGATTCACACTCGCACGTGTGAGTCGTGTGTAGGGAAGTACTACACATCCAATTTGTCCGAGACTGGAGGCCACCCCTAAGATGATTAGAGATAGGTCCCTAAATCATGATTGCATGTGTTTGCATTTGCATGGCCCCCTATAGTGGGGCCACTTACTGAGTATTCTTTGAAATACTTAGGCCGTGTGCCACATCATTTTTCAGGTAAAGGCAAGGCGCACTTGTACGGAGGACGGCGGCATCGCGAGCAGAGACTGTGGCACGTGCATAGGGTAGATTCATATTTAAATTTCTAGTCTTAAGTTAGAATAGGTTGTTTTGCATTTCATTGTTTTAAATTATTTTGTATTTGTTTTTGTTTTCTCTAAATTTCAGTATTTCATATTTAAACACGTAAGACCATGGCTGTGTTTTCCAGAGAAGAAGTTGTTTTAACGTTTTTTTTGAAGTTTACGTTATCAACTATGTTCATGTAAGAGTTATATTTCCGCATTATAGATGAGCATGAGACGTTAGTAACGACTCTGAGTATGTGGAAATTTAGGGTCGTTACAGTTGGTATCAGAGCTCTAGGTTTTAGATTCTGTAGACTAGCCTACAATGTAGGCTTGGCACGTTCCATGGTCCCGACGTCGACGCCCCGTCACCGTCAGGTACACCTTGCACAAGATAAGAAAAGAGAAACGTTTTCAAACTCGCATGCATTTTTATGTTAATGTTACTGAAATTGTTATGTATTTCACATATTTATTTAAGAGCATGATGTGATGTGTTGCATGCTGAATGATTTTGTTTGCAATATGACGTGAACTTAGTAGATGTGATGTATAGCATAATTTCATAGGTAATGAGCCTTAGACTTAAGAGATGCTATCTTGGTTTCTAGAACCATGCTGCCTAGACCATGCGAAAGAGTAAGACGAGGAAGGGGACTACCTCCTATTAGAGATAGAGGACGAGGTGAGGCTAAAGAGAGCCCACCTCGAGAGGGATCAGAGAAGGGTTTGAATTAGAACCCTTATGGTATGTATGTTCGGCAAGCAGCCCTGAGAGGTTAGACGTAGTAACTAAGGATAGAGTAAATAATGACCAAGCAATAGTAGCCGACCAAACTCTAAGCGTAGTCTTAATAGTAGTAAAGATGACCGACTTCGACGTAATACTAGGTATGGATTGACTAGCTGCAAACCATTCTAGTATAGACCGTCACAAAAAAAAAAAAAAAAAGAGAGATATTCTCACCACTGATGTGACCTAGCTTTAAATTTAAAGGCACAAGTACCGGGACTACCTCAAAGGTAGTCTCGATGATGAAAGCAAAGAGACTAGTCCAACAAGACGGTTGGACTATATTAGCATGTGCCGTAGACATAAGAGGAAAAGAAAAGACCCTAGAAAACGTGTCCAACATAAACGAGTTCCCAAATGTGTATCTGGATGACCTACCTGGAATATCCCCTTCTCGAGCGGTCGACTTCATCATCGAACTCGAGCCGGGAACTGGGCCTATTTCTAAAGCACCCTATCACATGGCGCTAGCAGAGTTGAAAGAACTCAAGGCGCAATTACAAGACTTACAGGATAAAGGGTTCATTCGACTTAGCATATTCCCTTGGGTTGCGCCAATGTTGTTTGTGCAGAAGAAAGATGGATTGAAGCGTTTGTGCATCGATTACAGAGAGTTAAATAAGAGAACCATAAAGAACAAATACCCTCTGCCTAGAATAGAAGACTTATTCGATCAACTAAGAGAAACAACGATATTTTCTAAGATAGATCTGCGGTCAGGATATCAGAATAAAGAGTAAAGAAAAAGATGCACCAAAGACAGCATTTAGGACAAGGTATGATCGCTATAAGTTCGTGGTATGTCATTTAGCCTCACCAATGCTCCAGCTGTGTTAACGGAGTGAATGAACCGAGTGTTCAAGGACTGTCTAGACACTTTTGTGATCGTGCTCATTGATGACATCCTAGTGTACTCGAAAACAGACTTGGAACACCAGGAACACCTCTGAAAAGTCCTAACCACCCTAAGAGAGAACAAGTTGTATGCCAAGTTCTCAAAGTGTGAATTTTGGTTACGATAAGTCTCTTTCCTAGGTTACATGGCGACAAAGGACGAAGTATCTGTAGATCCTACTAAGGTTAAAGCGGTCACGAAGTAGGAACGCCCAACTTCGATAACATCAGTACAGAGTTTCTTGGGACTAGCGAGATACTATCGAAGGTTCATGTAGGACTTCGCTAGAATAGCCTCGCCTTTGACACAGCTAACGAGAAAAGGGGTACCATTTATATGAAATAATGCTTGTGAGGCAAGCTTCCAAAACCTAAAAGAGAGATTGGTAATCGTCCCAGTACTCACGGTACCTGAGATCTCAGAAGAGTACGTAATCTATAGTGACGCCTTTAAAGAATGGACTAGGATGTGTGTTAATGCAACACGGTAAAGTTGTTACATACGCGTCTCGTCAACTAAAAGAATACGAAGATAATTACCCTACCCACGACCTGGAGTTGGCCGCTGTAGTGATCACGCTGAAATTTTGTGACACTACCTGTATGGAGAGAAAATTCAAAGTTTAACCGACCACAAGATTTTAAATATTTCTTCACCCAGAAAGAGTCAAATATGAGATAGAGAAGGTGGTTAGAATTGGTGAAAGACTACGATGTAAATATCCAGTATCACCCTAGAAAAGCAAATGTGGTCGCAGACGCTTTGAGTAGAAAAGTGGCCCACTCTTCGGCCCTCATTACAAGGGAAGTAAGGGTACAAAAAAAATTCAGGGTACAAAGAAAATTCGAGGGAGCCAACATAGTTGTAGCGACCGAGAGAGTCATAGCACAACTGGCCCGACTTACAGTGCAACCTACACTTTGGCAAAGAATGGTGACCTCCCAACGAGAGGATCCAAATCTACGGAAAGCCTTAAGCCAGCTAGCTGAGAGTCTAGTAAATGGATTCTCGAAGACCTAAGATGAAAGACTATTGTATCAGGGAGGCCTATGTGTCCCAGAGAAGTTAAGGAAGAAGATACTAACGAAAGCTCACAACTCGCCATTTGCCATGCACCCAGGAGGTATAAAAATGTACCAAGATTTTAAACAACATTTCTGATAGAAGAGCATGAATAGGGACATGGCCGAGTTTGTGAGTGAGTGCTTAGTTTGTCAACAAGTGAAAGTTCCTAAACAAAAGGCAGTGGGGTTGTTGTAGCCCCTAAGCATACCAGAGTGGAAGTGGGAAAACATAGCAATGGATTTCATAGTAGGATTACCCAAAACGCACAAAGCATATACAGTGATCTGGGTAGTTGTCGATAGGTTGACCAAATCGGCACACTTCCTACTTGGAAAAGCTACATATACAGTTGACAAATGGGCACAACTATATGTGAAAGAAATAGTAAGACTACCATGGAGTCCTAGTGTCTATAGTGTTGGATCGGGATTCACGCTTTACGTTAGCGTTTTGGCGCGGACTTCAAAAAGCATTGGGTACCCGCCTCGATTTTATTACCGCCTTCCACCCCCCAAACAGATGGACAAACGGAGTGTTTAAACCAAATTCTAGAGGACATGTTATGCGCTTGAGTACTAGATTTTAGGGGAAGTTGGGATTCCATACTCCACCTCATGGAATACTCGTATAATAACAACTTTCAAGCCACTATTGGTATGACACCGTTTGAGGCCTTGTATGGGAAACGGTGTAGGTCCCCACTATGTTGGGACGAAGTAGGCGAAAGAGAGTTAGTAGGACCCGAGTTGGTTCGACTCACCAACGAGGTTGTTCAGAAAAATTCGAGCGAGGATGCGTATCGCTAAAAGTCGACAGAAAAGCTACGCCGATGTAAGGCGTAGAAGCTTAGAGTTCGAGACAAGGGGCCTAGTATTCCTCAAGGTGGCACCTATTTAAGGTGTCTGGAGGTTCAGACGTACGGGCAAGTTAAGTCCTAAATTCATTGGACCATTCGAGATCCTAGAGCGAGTTGGTCTAGTAGCGTATAAGTTAGCCCAACCTATAGCCCACTTAGGAGTACACGATGCATTTCATGTGTCGATTCTGAGGAAGTACATTACGAACCCTATCCATGTAATAGACTATGAACCACTCTAACTCAATGAAGATCTGAGTTATTAGAAAAAACCAACAAGAATCTTAGCAAGAGAAGTAAAACCGTTATGCTACAGAAACATTGCGTTCATTAAGGTGTTGTGGCGAAATCACCACACTGAAGAGGCCACGTAGGAGTGTAAGGACGAAATAAAAGAAAAATTCCCTGAGTTAGTATACGAGTTGGAGACTTTCGAGGACGAAAGTTCTTCTTAGGGGTAGATAATGTAACGCCCCGTTGGGTTTAATTATATATATATGTGTGTGTTAAAATAAAAATAACAAAATAAAGAAAAAAAAAATTGACCACCTCCTTTAATCTCTCCGTCCATCCCCTAAAATACCTCCCTCAGTATCAATAACTCAGCCAAAAAAAACAAAAAAAAAACAAAAACAGAAAGAAAATATTTTTATGGAGGAAACTGGAAGTAAGGCAGATAATGGAGAGATGATAGACAGAGGAAGAGAGATGTCATCTCAAAAGGTTAGTAGTCAGATTTACCTTTTTTATTTTTCTCTTTCTTTCTACGAATGATATTAGCAATTATTTAGATCTGAGTTAGAAATTTAAAAATGATCTGTTGCAATGATCTGAATTAGAAATTATCTATCCTGAATTAGAAATTATCTATCCTAGCTCCTAGCGAGGGTCCATGAAAATTGATCAGAAAAAAAAAAAGGAATAGATAGATAAGGAAGAGAGAAAAGAAAGAAAGATCTGGAAAACATATTCAAATAAAAATAAAATCTGGCAGCTCGTAGTGAGGGTCCATGAAAATTGATCAGAAAAAAAAAAAAAAAAAGAATAGATAGATAAGGAAGAGAGAAAAAAAAGAAAGATCTGGAAAACATATTCAAATAAAAATAAAATCTGGCAATAGAATTAAAATATGAGACAGAGAAAGAAAAGAGAAGAGAGAAAGATTGGAAGACAGATCAAATAAAAATAAAAAAATACTAAATTTGGAAAACATAATCAAAAGAGATTTTCACAAGAAAGGGAGGAAGATTAGATTTGGAAATAGCAAAGGTAAAGAAAATCTGGTGTGTAAAATTAATGCCTAAAAGAATGAAACTAATTAAAATAATTAAATTTAAATTGCTTAAAATAATTAGATACGGAAGTAGAATGGAAAGGCTAAACAGAATTAGAGTGGAAAGAAAGAAGAAAAAAAAACAAAAGAGAGAGGATTTTAGGAAAGAAAAGAAAGTTATAACAGTTTGAAGATGGCAAGTACGGTTCATATGGCAATGGCAAAATTGAAAGGCTAAACAGAATTAAAGAAGTAAAAACAAAAAAAAAAAAACAAAAAAAAAAACAAAAAAGAAGTAAAGAAGTAAAAAAAAAAAAACAAAAGAGGGAAGATTTCAGAAAAGAAAAGAAAGTTAAGAACTTTTTGAAAATGGCAAGTGCTGTAAATAGAATTAAAACATGACATAGAAGAGAAATAAGTGATAGAAGAAGATATGAGAAATTGTTATATTTGTATCTATAGTATATAACATTAAATGTTGAATTATCCAAGCCACTTGAAATATTAATAATATTGACATTATTAATTTAAGTTTTAAGTTTTATTATCCTATATAATTTAGAAACAATGAAAACATGGAATTTGATTTTTATTGAGACCGTCTAGAGCCGTTTTTCAAATGGTTAGTTGGATTATTAATTAAAATGCGAAATACTAACAAAATGTGACGAACGATGCGATAGGAAGCAAACCTTGGCAACATTTTGTGTAGTTCTCGAGGAACGGGAGCTTACGTAAATAAATTAGGGAATTCTTCGGCTAAGGCCAACCAGGTAAGTGGTCTTACTATATGATAGGCTAAAAATTGTATGAGTTATGATGATGTGTGGGTTATGATACCTGATGATGTACTCAATATATATATATATTTTTTGATGAATGTCGTACTTGATATGTTTGATGCACTTTGTGGCAATATGATGAGTATGATGATTGCGTGACGTTTACCTTAATATGATGATGTTTTCCATATTGAGCATGCTATATGATGATGAGTGCCATATTGCATCATGTCGTTAGATCGACATAGGACACAACCCTAAGAGCGTGAAAATGATATTAATATAAATATCCACTAGTATGTGTTACCTAGAGTAACAAAGAGATGAGACTAGAGGGTTGTGTCAGAAGAGACATTATGATGGATTTAGAGGGACCTCATGCATATTGTATGTTCATAAGCATAGGGCTACTTCCCCTAGAGATGATGAGTGCGGACGCGCACCATATGATGAGCGCGTATGCGCACAGGTGCGAAAGCACATAGATGAGGGTGTTCATGAGGTGCATGACACTATGGGATTCCGCTGACCTCCGGACGTCGCTACAGATTAGCTTGACCAGAGGGTCCAGGGGGTGTGCGAGCGCCCTGGGGATTCACACTCGCACGTGTGAGTCGTGTGTAGGGAAGTACTACACATCCAATTTGTCCGAGACTGGAGGCCACCCCTAAGATGATTAGAGATAGGTCCCTAAATCATGATTGCATGTGTTTGCATTTGCATGGCCCCCTATAGTGGGGCCACTTACTGAGTATTCTTTGAAATACTTAGGCCGTGTGCCACATCATTTTTCAGGTAAAGGCAAGGCGCGCTTGTACGGAGGACGGCGGCATCGCGAGCAGAGACTGTGGCACGTGCATAGGGTAGATTCATATTTAAATTTCTAGTCTTAAGTTAGAATAGGTTGTTTTGCATTTCATTGTTTTAAATTATTTTGTATTTGTTTTTGTTTTCTCTAAATTTCAGTATTTCATATTTAAACACGTAAGACCATGGCTGTGTTTTCCAGAGAAGAAGTTGTTTTAACGTTTTTTTTGAAGTTTACGTTATCAACTATGTTCATGTAAGAGTTATATTTCCGCATTATAGATGAGCATGAGACGTTAGTAACGACTCTGAGTATGTGGAAATTTAGGGTCGTTACAATAACCTTAACGTTTCGTGAACATATCTGACTCCTATCGTTACATTATGTTTAGTGTATCCTTCTCGTATCCTATCTCAAACATATCATTGAGTACATCGTACCGTAAGTATTATCATACAATTCACATATTATAACATATACATATCATATCATATCATAAGCATATTGATCCATAAACATTCAAACATATCAATATATATGACACGTGTAAAATCACGAAGCATGTGTCAACATCAAATATAACCATGCCGATAGTAAAACCCATTACTTGGATGACCTTAGCCGAAGTTCTATCTAACTCCAAATTAGCTTGCTTTCGTCCCCCGAATTCGTTCTCACTTATGCCAAGGCGTTTCACCCTATTAAAGATGTTCACTGAATTCCTTCTGTAATTATAATTCCTAAATTTTGTTAACTATTTAACGAGTTTAAGTTTATTGTTTCTTGGGATATAAATATGTCTAACAATACAATTTATTAGATACTATCATTTTAGAATACGTTTTAGAATTACTTTATCTACTCGGTGTTATTTCATTATATTCTTTTTTCTGTGTTTTTATATATATATATATATATATATATATATTTTTTTTTTTTTTTTGTTATCCCTTTTTGTTTCTCTATCCATTGTGTTTTTATTTTATTATCTTTTTTGTTTTAATTATGTTGACATGAGCTAATTTTTAATTAATTCTTACTCTCAAATCTTCTCTTTTAATTTTTAATCACATCCATACTCATCATCAAAAATAGGAAAGTATTCCAATGTATATGAACACACAAAATGCATGAAGCCTCTCTAGTTTTCATCTTTAAATCATTTTTATCACATAACCCTATATATTGTTCACACATTACTCTAATAACATATAAGCATGGACCTTCATACATTCATCATCATTAATATTAACTAGGGTTGTGCCTTTAAAAACTCGTCTTCACAGTGCATCTTAACATTTAATACATGCACATCATCTTAATATATAACATCATAATGTGAAGTCATTTCATCATCATATATCTCACATCATAAAGAATAAAAATGGATAAGTTTTTTTTCAAGTATCAAAGTTGAGATGGCTGAGTTGGTCTAAGGTGCCAGATTAAGCGTGTGGGTCCAAATTCCACTCCCAACATTTATTTTGAGAAATTTCTCGAGAGTTCTTATATGGATTTAACAATTATTATTATCTTTTAAACAATGTTTAATATTTTGATCCCTAAACCTTTGTAAAGAATACATGAATTATTTTCTTCCAATCATTAAAGTTGAGATGGTTTTGTTGGTCTATGGTGCTTGATTAAGGTTTTGGTGGGCGTGGGTTTAAATCCCACTCTCAACAGTTTTGATTTGTTTTTAATTTAATTGAACCCACCCTCAACAATTTTGATTTGTTTTTAATTTAATTGTGCATATGATGTATATTTTTTATTTAATTGATTGAATGCATGAGGTATCCCAACTTAGAATAAGCATAATCATGCATTTTAATTATTTTTTGAATATAAATGTTATATTTGGAAAATTTTGGTTAGGTTGTTTCGTAATAGAATTAAGATGATTTCCTAATTAGCATGTATTTTCCATATACAACTATGTATAATTGTTTGCTCGGAAATAAATCGAAAAAATAAATTAGGATATATATTTCTTAAATTGAATGCACGATATTTACCTAATAGGATTAAGGTATGTTTTAATATGATTAGAATTTTAAGTAATCTATTAAATTTGATTTTAAAGAGTTCAAAATGCTAGAATTTTAAGATTATTCAATAACTGAATTAGTTTTAATAGGATTAAAAACCGTTTAATTCACGTATATTGATTAATCTAGTAATTAAAGATTAATGAATGATAAATAAAAATTGACTATAAGGGGACTCTGTCCAACCAAGGTTGTGGCTAGGTTGAGGTATTTAAGCTGACAAAAATGGAACACCTCTACCTGGGAATCGACCTAGAAGTTGAATTAGTCAAATTTTATTTAATTTCATTAAGCGAGGCTCATAATGTGATTAGTTTTTTAATAGTTTAAAAATTTGGCAATTCACATTAAAATGCAATCCAACCAACTAAGGGTTATGAAAGGGTAGATTGGAAACTTAGATAATTGACAAAAAAAAAAAAAAAAAAAAAAAAAAAAAAAAAAAAACATGTTCCATGTCATGACTGAAAGATAAGAAAATGACAAAAACATGTGAGATGTTCAAATCAAATAAAAGCTAAATTTAGATAGTTATCTGAATGATCTAGAAATTAAGTATTACAAAAATTGAAGAAAAATCTTATGGCTCTTATGGTAGGAAATAGTTAGTAACGAGGGAGGACAGTTATAGTGAGAGAAACTTTCAAAATTACTCTATGGAAAGAAAAATCTAAATGAAAGTAAATTTGACTTACTAGATTTAGGGGTGTACACCCAACCCGAAAATCGGAGAACCCAACCGAACCCAACCCGAAATATAAGGGTTGGGTTGGGTTGTGCTGGATTTCGGATTTGGGTTGGGTCCATTTTTTTTAACCCGATCTGATTTGGGTTGGGTTCGGGTGCCAAAAGAAAATGATTGGGTCAACCGGCCCAACTCGAAAATATATAAAAAAAAAAAGAAATTAAAGCCCAAGCCGAAGCCCAAACCTGACATTACACAACCCAATAATTACCTCAATAGTGAAAGAAATTTCTCTTTCCTTCTCTGCTGTGTACTCAATCACCTAAGAAGTTGAAAGATTTTTTAGTCAGACATTCCAATAGGGTTTGTCTTACACTGACACGTATAATGAAGTTCCAATGATATAGCTATTTCATATATTATGAGAAGGCTTAGAAGTTGGAATTCACTTGTCTTAGATGGAGAAATATTACACATGAGGTGTTGTGCTCACATAATTAATTTGATTGTGAATGAAGGGCTTAAAGAAATGCATGATTCCATTTCTAGTGTTCGTAATGTCGTGAGGTATGTTAGATCATCCCCCAAGAGATTGACAAAATTTAAAGATCGTGTTGAACAAGAAAAAATTAAATGCAGAGCACTTGTTTGTTTGGATGTAGCGACTCAATGAAATTCCACTTATTTGATGCTTGATCATGCCTTGGAATTTGAAAAAGCTTTCAAAGTATTAGAGGAGGAAGAATTCGATTATGTTGATTATTTCAAAGAGGGGGATCATAGAAACAAAAGAATAGGGCCACCAACCATTGATGATTGGAAAAATGTTGCAGTGTTTGTAAAGTTTTTGAAGGTTTTCTATGATGTCACTACGAAGATAAGTGGTTCTTTATATGTGACTTCTAATTCTTATTTTCATGAACTTTGGGGTATTCGAGAACTTTTAATTCAGTGGAGTACAAATGTGAATTCTGTTTTAAGTAGAGTTCAAATATGAAAGTTAAGTATGACAAATATTGGGGCTCAGTGGAAAGGATTAATAAGTTGATATTCATAGCGGTGGTACTCGATCCTCGTTACAAATTGGATTACATATCATTTTGCTTTTCGAATATTTATGAAGATGCTATGGCTAAAGTGATGGTGGATGGCATAAAGAATTATTTAATTGGTTTGTATGATTACTACAAGTTTTATGATAATGCTCAAGATCATCATCAATCTGAATCAAGACTCACTTCTAAGTCCATGAGTATGGAGATGGACACAATTGATGAAGAGAATTTCAGTGGTTCAATATTAGTATTATTAAGATACAAACGAAGAAGAGAAGAGCAACATTCACTCGAGTTAAAGAATGATGTGGATCGATATTTATCTAACCCTAGTGAAGAACTTGATGATAATTTTGATGTTTTGGCATGGTGGAAAGCAAATGAGTTTAAGTATAAAGTTTTATCGAAATTTGCCCAAGATGTTTTGGTCGTTCCAGTGTCGACTGTATCTTCTTAATCAGCATTTAGTACGGGTAGAGGATTCTTGACTCTTTTAGGAGTTCTTTGACACCTAAAAGAGTGGAAGCTCCGGTATGTACACAAAATTGGGTTGACAGAAAATAAGTATGGTTAGATATTCCTCAACAACTAAAAGATTTGGAGATTTGTTCTAAGATTAAGATTATTCTGTATTATTATATCACAATTTATATTTTATTTTTCCAGATGATTTAAGACATTCAAGTTCCACCAACGTCATGTAAGATTAATTATTTTTCAATGTAAATAAAATATTTGAAGTTACACTATGCTTTATCCAAACAATCTTAAAACGGTACTAACTTTCAAGATGTTATTTTTCTTTTGTAGGAATTAAGAATGCAAGAGAGGGTTGGATAATTTAAAATTTTTAAATATTTTGTGGAATGGTGTAACTTTGGAATTAATTCATTGAATATTCTTTACATATTTTTAGGTGAATTTTTAGGCATTTTGTTGAATGATTATATAGTGTGAATGTAGATAATTTAATTAGATGTGGGAACTTTAGAATTGATTCTTTGCATATTCTTTATATATTTATAGGTGATAATATGGATGCAATAGAGAGTTTGATATTTTTGATCTACAACTTAGAGGTAGTAATTGTTTTATCATTTTACGTCATACAAATTAATTTTTTTTTTAATTTTTTTTGGACCAACTCAAACCCAACCCGAACCCAACTCAAAAATAGAGGGTTGAGTTGGAATTTTTTTTGGGTTGGGTTGGGTTACTAATCCAACCAACCCAAACTTTTGGGTTGGGTCAAAAAAATCCTCCAACCCAACCCAACCCGACCATGTACACCCCTAACTAGATTTTTGGTGGAGACTAAGTGACACCACCTGGATAGTTGATATAAGATCTACTATCAAGATTTATTCTTCATTACATTTATATATAATTCTTGAAAAATACTTGATGAGGTAGAATAGATGCTACTAGTTGACACTAGGAAATCAATATGAGTGGATGTAGTGGAAGACATTAAGATGCTAAGTAAAAATTGTTACTAAATGTTGAACACTTTATAGTAACCATAAAAGAAGTTCAAGAAAAATGAGACTAAAGTTAAAATCCATTTGGGTAAATCTATCAAGACATTATGATCAAATCATAATGAATAGTACGAGAACATTGTGTACTAAAATTACTTGATAAAAGTGGAATTGATTTCCAACTTTAAACATAATACAATTTTGTAAAATTGTGAGGTAAGAGGAGAAAACAAGACTATATTAGATATTACCAAACTCTTGTTAGGATATGTAATAGGGATTGCATGGTGAACATGATTGCTTTAAAAATTATCTATTAAACACTTTTTGAGAGTCAAGTGGATCCTAGTCATTCATTCATTGGATAAGCTTCATCTTAGTGGGAGAATTATGAGATGATTCAATCCTACTAAAATTCAAATTGTCATATCGTTAGAAGTAGACTGTCTCTCATATTGTTATTGAGAGTCTATTATTATTCTATGATTCATTTTTATATGAATTATGCTAAATGAATATTTAGAATTCTTTTGTGAAAAGAAATCTAAGAATATGGCGCTACATATATTATTATATGAATTTATTATTAAAGATCAAAAGGCAAAGGTTTGCTAAAGGAGTAAAAGTTCATTTTTGAAATGAATTTAACGTATAGATTTATGAATAGAAGGTGTAACGACCCTAAATTTTACCTACTTAATCTAAAGTCATTACTATACCTTGAAATACGGAATATACATTAAATGGGTCATGTTCATAAATGCGACTTACACTCACCTTTTATTACCTCGTGAAAAGAAAAGATAATTACAAGGGAAAGAAGGGAAAAGAACATTATTGAAATAAACGGAAATGAACAAAACGGAAATGAATGTCTTATACTACCCTATGGTTTATTATGCAAATACAATTCAACCTAAACTAACCTATACAAATGATGCAAACCGAATTCAACCTAGACTATGAAATGGAAAAAAAACAACTACCCTATGCATGTCCCACGATCCCGGGGTGTACGATGTCGCCGTCGATGTCACATGGGTGTACGATCGCGGGTTATCCGGTCGCTCGCGGGTGTTGGGCCGTTTGCGGTTGACAGGTCGTTTGCGGATGACAGGTTGGCCCGGCTGAAGGAAAAATGCAGGTGGGCTGGGCTGGGCGTGTCGGCGTTGGACTGGGCTTGCGGGTCTCGGGTCGAGGCTATCGGGTTGGGCCATAATTGGGCTTACACGTTTTGGGCTGAAGTGACTGGGCCGCGGGAACCGTCGGGTACTGGACTGATCTAAGGTGATTAGGTTCGGTTCAGGTTGCAGGATCCGGCCCTCGGGTAGGACTTCGTCTTCTTCACCTGGTTGCCTGCGCGTTTCGACGTCCTTTTTCCCTCCTTTCTCCTCCGTTCTCGAGTCTCAATTGCCCTTACCCCGTTTTTGGTATAAATCTGGTTTGTAAAGGCCTCACACTCTCGGCTCTGGTGAAGTTCGAAATCCGACGTTCCGTCTCCCTTGCCGACGGTGTTCGACGTATAGGATTCGTCTAAATCTACCCCTGATGTGTGTAAAAGGTCTGGGATTACTTTTGTTTCGTAAAATGGAGGTTTGACGTCAGTTTCGTATGGTTTGACCTCGCCGGAGTTTCATCGAATTTTTCTGTTCTTCTTCGTTTTTCTCTATTTTTTGTTCTTTGCAGGTCATTTCGGGGTCAAGTTCTGTGGCATCCCAGCCTTCGGCCGCCCTTCGTGGGTCGTGTGCGAGTGAAAACTCCAGCGTTCGCTGGAGTTTTCGGTTCTGCCGATGACCTTTTTTTTTTTTTTTTTTAATCCGATCCGTTATAGAAGGTTTGATAACCTATGACTTAAAATAAATTGTAATGAGCTTGTGAAAACAAGAAAATTATTAATTAGTGGATTTTATCAAATTTTATGTTAAGGACACGTTATTATTTATGATTATGTAATCTGCCAAATCCTAATTTCGTTTTGCTTTTCCCGGTCGTCGAGCCCTGAGCGAGGTGTTACAGTGTTCTAGAATGAACTCAGCCGCTTTCAATGTAACATAAATAGACTACTTAACCAATACCAAATAAATTATTTGGGATAATTATGTATCTCCTAAAAATAAAGATTCAAGGATAAACGTTAATATTGTCTAATGTATATTATTGACAAAATTGTTGTCAAATATTTGATGGAAGACTTCAAAGAATGATAGTGATCATTGAAATATGAAGTCAAAGGAATAGTATTATAAGTAACCTCAAATGTTGAGAGTATGATTAATTATCTCGCCTGAGTGGGAGACAATTAATGTCTATATGAGAATTAACGTTAAATATACGGTTAATTAGATTATATTAGTTAAACTGATAGTAGGACCATTAAGTGAAAAATTAAAGTTTTCTATAATGAGAATTTTTTATTTTGTGTATGAAGTTAAAGATTTGATCTTGTAAGTGTTACATTAGTTACATAAATTTAGAGAAATTTATGTTAAGATCAATTTTACCTTAGATTGTGAAGTATGGTATAAAGTGGAATATATATACATATTTTTTTTTCTTTTAAAACTACAAAATGACTTGTATGACTATAATAATTTCTTAAACATTTGAAAGGTGTTTCAGATGTGATTTAGTCGGTCACTTTTCATTGTGATGATAGTGACACAAAGACTAATATTAAGGAAACTATAAAAGATCTATCTATAAAGAATGATAGTGAGAGAAAGCATCGCCGTAATGACAAAGATGACTTTTAATGATAATTATTTTGATTTGTATAAAATAGCTCTCTAGGCTAAAGTGTTCGAGGGTAACCTAGAATGTCTAGGATTACGAGACATGCTCATATTCTCTAGGGCAAGTGGGAGAACATGTTGGGTATAGAGTATGCCCTAGGACACATGTCTCACCAGCTTTAGTGCAAGTGAGAGATTGTTGGGATTTATGCCGTGTCACGTAATTAGTTATTTAGTTTTCAATAATAATTTTTATTATTTTATTTGTAATTTAATTCTAATCCATTGTATGAAAATACAAGGTTATTAATGTAATCTTGAACCGTATGTGGTTGACATACAAGAGGATCATGTTCAAGTAATAACCTAAAGAGTCTATAGTATATGGATAAGGTTGGGTTTCTTATCCTAGTAACACTATTGATACGGCCCACTTTGTAATCGTTACAAATAGTTTGATCCAAATCGTTTATGTGGAGACATATGGGTGGGGTATCCTATACAATGAGTTTGTATAAGACTGGACCAAGAAATATTTAATCTCTCTTTATAAATCCATTAATTGAGAAGATTAATATTTCACATGATAATCATATGCGACTTGATCTTAATTTTGAGTGAGTTATGAACTCCTGCCTACGAGGGTTTGTCCTTTAATTTCAATGGGTGAGAATGACTGTTTTAGCCGATTCAATATGCCTACGATTTTGGGGACTTGACCAAATAAGGAGTTGGAAACATAATATCATAAGATGGAATTCACTCCCTTCCATATAAAGAAAGTAGGTGAGTTGTTCTCTTAAGTACTGATTTCGATACTTGAACAATAAGGCCCCACCCTCTCATTGGCACGAAAGGGACTTGGTTTATGATTGAATCATAGACAAATTGTTCATTAGAGAATTAGTGGTACTTAAGGTGAAAGATGTAATTACAGGGGTAAAACGGACTTTTGACCCAGCTGTAATTATGAACAACTCATGAAGGATCTACTTGCTTGTAATAATTATATCAATGGACATAACTTGTCCTACAGTGCATAACAGTGCAACTCTAAGTCTATAATAGAGTGACTTATAGTTAATGAATGGTAATTGATTAAATAAAGAGTTTAATTAATAAATTTTGTATCATTGAACTTATAATCTATAGGTCCATAAGGTCCCGTTGCTAGCTCATAGTAACGCTAAAAGATTCAATTTATTTGAAAGAAAATTTGAATTGTTCAAATTGATATTTAGTATTTGAGATATATTAAATATAAAGGAGAAAATAAATTTAATTGAAATGCCACATTAATATTTAATATATTAAATATATTAAATAAATAAAGAAAATATATTTATAATTATATAATTAAATAAATAGAGAAAATATATTTAATTTGAAGGATCAAATTAATATTTAATATATTAGATATATTAAATAAAAAATATATTTATTGTATTCGATACAACTAAATATTAAATCAATTAATGTATTTTGATACCTTAAATAAAAATATATTTAAAATTTGAATAAAAATAAAATTAATTAAATATATATTAGGATATCTTATAATATCTAAATATGATTTGTACAAGGTATTATATCATAGTATATTAAATATGCAAATATATTATTTGACAAATATTCTCCAAGAGTCCCTATAAATAGGACCCTAGGGTTGAGCCAAAGACATACGATCTCTCCCACTTTATCTGAAGAATAAAATTAAGAATTCTAGAAACTCTCTTCTCCAATCCCTTTCGGATTTTCTTTGAAGAGGCTCCCACAAGTCTTGACCTTGTGTTCGAGTCATAGTAAGGAAGATATTGTGGAATGTTCAAGAACTTCCGCATAGTTGGAATACTCCGAAGAGTCTTGCAAGCTAGGGTTTCTACAAAGGTAGAGTTCTTACTCTTGTATTTATTGCTTTGTTTTAATTCTTAATAAAAATAAAAACGGTTCATAATGCTTCCGCTACGTGGATGAAGAGTTCATTCCCTTCAAACATGCTAACATAGTATACGTGATGTGACAAATGGAGGTTCATACATCATATAACTTTCATATTATAGCATAACTCATATCATATCATAAATCGTCACATAACATATCACAAATCAAATATCATAACATCACAAAATATGACGCGTACAAAGGTCATAATGTACGTGTTATTCATACAACATACAAGTCATTAAATCAAATTCATGGGCGTCCAATAATAGAACAGCTTACTTGGTTGGTTTAAGACAAGGTCATTATGCATCCTTGATGCTAGCTTAAAAAGTTGATCATTGAACTCAAATTTCACCTAAGGAGTCCTACCATTATAATTTAGAATTCTATTATGGTAATTGGCTCACCTCATTGGCATAAAATAATCTAAAAACTTATCTATAAGTAATTTAAATTGGTAAGTCAGTAGCCATACTAACTTTAAACGTCTTTAAAAGTGTCAAAAAAACGTATCTTGAAGAGTAAAAAATGGTAGTCAATGATCTAAACTTACTCGACCTAAATCAAATGTGTCAAGTTATAGGCCATCAGATTATGAATTCTCTAGTTCTGAGTTGTCAAAATAGGATGAAACTGAGCAATTTTAATGACTAAGTAACCTAAGGGACCTTCTTTTATATTAGAGTTCACCTTTCGACTTTGAAAATCTAATCGATACAGAACAAATTTTTTTCCTTAATTCTCCGTCATTACATTTAACTCCTCAAAGGTCATCACAACTCATCCTCGATTATAATCCTAATGGTAAAGTTCAGGTAGAAGGTATGTGTACGTGCATGTACACAATAGAAAGAGAGATAAAATACACAAGAACACATCTAAAAACAACACAAGACCAACTTTATAGTTTTCCAAGCCCGCGCAATGGGTATGCGACATGAAGCGGCCGACTTTGTTTTCCAAGGGACACCAAAAATTCTCTTAAACTAAGCTACAAATAAAAGATTTGGTGTTCGTTTGTCGTTAAAGCATTAACGCCCTCTTATTCTCCTTCTTTCATTCTCCAATCTCTAAAATTTCCTCACCCAAATTAAGATATATAAGTTATAGCAAGAAGAAGAAGAAAAAGAAAAGAGGAGAATAATGAAACATTCAAATATCTATAAAATACATGTGAGTGATGACAAAACTGGGCACTGAGTCATTGCAATCATTTCATAATCTATTTACATTACGCAATAGAGTATTAAACCATTTCCTATCATAATCTATTTACATTACGGAATAGAATACTCATGTCGTTTTTCTTGAATGGTATGACATTGTCCACTTTGAGTATAAACTCTCATGACTTTGCTTTTAGTTTCCTCAAATGATCTCATACCAATGGAGATGTATTCATTACTTATAAACCTATGATCATTCCCTTAATTAGCCAATGTGGGATCTTCTCCGAACACTTCTGTCCTCAAACAAAGTACACCATAGAGCCTCCCCTAACTATGAATCCCTCGAATAACCTTCTCTTAATCGAGACTCGACTCCTCCTCTGGAACCCTCGAACAAAGTACACTCTTTGTTTGACACTTGAGTCACTTTTGACTACACCTTTGAGGCTCACAACTTCTTTGTTCGACATTGAGGATTCTATTAACATAAATAAGTTAAGGGCATGAGTGTGATATGATGTTAGGAATCATGAACATCACAATGATATGATATTGTTCGGCTTTGCTTTTGATTTCCCCAAAAGGCCCCATGCCAATGGAATGTATTCCTTGTTTATAAACTCATGATATCCTTTTAATTAGCCAATGTGAGACTTCTCTCCCAACAATTTTCCATAGAATATGGGGTAAAAACCCATAATGGAGGAAGGTATGAGCAAGGTTCAATATACTTAAAAAAAAAAAATCGCAAATATAACCAAATTGATGATATTGGGGATGAGAATGGGGATTGGCTAGAAAATGTTGAGGATTATTGGGAGTGAGTCCCACGTTGGTTAATTTAGTGGATGATCATGGGTTTATAAGTGAGGAATACTTTCTCCGTTGGTACCATTTCACTCGCAGGTTAGTGGAAGAAGGTGATATGTGTTTGGAGAAGATAGAGGGTGCAAAGAATCCAGCAGACATGTTGACAAAATGTGTTGATGTTGGAAAATTAAAGCTATGCAAAGCCCTAATTGGTATGGTGTAGGATCAGTCTCCAAGTGGGAGAATTGTTGAGTTATGGAGTCTGCTCCCTGTATTTATAGCTTGGTCAACGGCTATATCCGGTAAAGCTATATTTGGTAAAGCAATCCGGTAAAGCTATATATGGTACATAGCTATATATAGTAGATGGTTAAATCTGGTAAAGCTATATTTAGTAGACTTAACCATATATATATCCCGTCCAGTAAAGTTTTGAAATCTACTTTCTACTCTCTGTACTCTCTCTTGTTGTACATACCATCAATAAAAAATTCTTTTAGCCAGAGTTCTCCTTGCAATTTTCTCTATCCTTTTCTTTGTGTTCATCTAGATCGAGTGTGTGCGTTGTTGTGCGATCCTAACAAAGATCACCAGCTTTGACTTGTATAGAAGCTCCACAAATCTTCATCTAAATTTCGAGGTTTTTTCCATATTTGATTCTCGTCCCCTCATGCAACCTCAACAGTTGAATGGCTTTGTGACAATTCCGTATAGGCCTAGGTAGATTCTTTAATTGTTACATTAAGTACATGGACATTTCATATATTAGAGTTGAGATGACCAAATTGGTCTAAGGTATTTGGTTTCTTTTAATGTTTTAGCCCATCCCTAATCTATTTTCATTCCTATACCTTTGTAAGAAATATGTGAACATTAATGTCTAGAATTTGACTATTAAGGTTGGAGTTAGTCTAAGATGCTAGATTAAGGTTTTGGTTCGAAAGGACCGGAGTTCAAATCCCACTCTCAATAATAATTTTGAAAAATTTCTTGTGGGATCTTAATAAGATTTAATAATTATATTATCTTTTGATCCCTAAACCTTTATAAAGAATACAAATTGATTAATTTTTTTCCAAGCATCAAAGTTGAGATGGCCGAGTTGGTCTAAGGTGCCAGATTAAGGTTCTGGTCTGAAAGGGCGTGGGTTCAAATCCCACTCTCAACAATTATTTTGAGAAATTTCTTCAGGCTCCTTATATGGATTTAGCAATTATATTATATTTGGTCTGATGTTTAATATAAGAATACTGATGGATTAATTTTTCTTTATAAAGAATACGAATGGATTATCTCTCGTGGCTTTGCTATTGGTTTCCCCAAAATGTCTCATACCAATGGAGATGTACTCATTACTTATAAACCCATAATCAGTCTCTTAATTAGTCAATGTGGGACTCCTCTCCAAACAATTCTGTCCTCAAACAAATTACACCATAGAGCCTCCCCTAAGGCCTATGAATCCCTCAAACAACCTTCTCTTAATCGAGACTCGACTCCTTCTCTGGAGCCCTCGAACAAAGTACACCTTTTGTTCGACATTTGAGTTACGTTTGACAACACCTTTGAGGCCCACAACTTCTTTGTTCGACATTTGAGGATTCTATTGACATGGCTAAGTTAAAGGCATGACTCTGATATCATGTTAGGAATCACGAACATCACAATGGTATGATATTGTTCACTCTGAGTATAACCTCTCATGACTTTCCTTTTAGTTTCAACAAAAGACCTCATACCAATAGAGATGTATTCAATACTTATAAATCATAATCACCATTTTAATTAACCAACGTGGAATTTCTCTCCCAACAATCTTCAATAGAAGAGGCTGAATTCATGAATAGAATCTTCATTGGCTTCATCTCCCCCTTAATAGTCGTTTTTGCAGCATCACTCAACAAGCATCCAATCTTCGACAAAGTTCTCGAAGAACTAGAGATACAAAATCGGATGGGTGATTATGGATATTCATTTATTTTGTTTTCTATCCTATGCACTTTGATGGTTTGGAACGCTCGAAATATGATAGTGTTGTGTTTAAACTATTCAAAAGTGGCATAAGTGTCGAGCTTCAATTTTGTTATTATTTGTTGAACCTCTTTCTTGAGATCTTTAATCTTTGAAGTTGAGTCTGATATACTTGAGCTATTCATCATCTAATCCAAGAATATGATTTCTAAACTCTTTAAAACAATAAATTAGGGATCAAATATAAAAAAATCAAGTTAAGCAAGCAAACATTTGAAGGTCATAGATAACGTTTTAGCAAAATTTCAAGACTTCTTATGTTTAGCCAAACGAATTTTCACACGATAGATCTTCATTGCTATGACTTGAACAAAAGATCAAAGATTTGTGGAAAACTCTTGAAACAATGATTTGAAGAGGAAGTTTTTCTAAGAGATTTTTTTCTCACAAGAGAAGAGACGTGTAATTTTAGTTCCGTCCATATTTGTGAAGGAAAGATCGTCTATTGGAAGAAACTATTTTCGCAAGTAGATTTGTTTTATTCAAATTGCATCCATTTTAATACAATTATGTTGATTTGGGTTAGAAAAAGAAATATCGAAATTGTTAACTTGGCCCCTTCATCCATGGTTAGGTGCGACTATGACTCATATTAAGTGCATTTCTTGGGTTTACTATTTGGATCCCGTTTTTGCTGTTCTGACTCTTTCAACCATCTTGGGCCGCTTCGAAGCCAGTTTTGACGTTAGATTCCACGTACAAATAGTGACACTTCAAGTTAACTATTTACGTAGTCTCCTGTCCCTACTCAAAGTGGGTTTACTCTACACATGATAACGACTCCTCACAATGATCTATTCATGTTACAAGTGATCTCATAAGTCCTTCAAATTTTTTCTTGGGTGCCATGAAGATTTTCTAGCTTCTTAGGATGTCTATATAGTTTTATTCTCAACTATTGTTTCTAAGACGTTTAGGACTAGCTCATCGGCTAATCTATACTCTGGGTGCACGCAGGTCTAAATCTTTGATTGCTCCTTATGATCCCAGAGTGCTTGGTCAACTGAAAATGTACTGACCTGAGTTGGCTCGAAATCGCTCTAGCTTTTATGCTCTAGTCTTAACTTGGTTCTCTTGTACACATTTTGCTAGGAAGATTATTCTCTTAAACACCTAATGCATGATATACATAATCAAAATATTCGTGCAAGTTTATTAGTGAGATATCCTATCAATCACCGAGCAACCAGAAGCTAGAACACATATCACTATAGTGCATCCTCATTTCTTACACAATGGAAAGCATTTAAAACAAAATTTATCTTAAATCTCATAATAGATAATTTTGATAATTTCTTACATCTTAAGTAGTATACTCATCCATATTACTCATATGATATTTTAGTCATGCATATTCTCTTTCTATCACTACGAAAAATTCTAAAAAACAACATGCATCCCAAAATCTTACACTAGGGGATATCGATAATTTTCTGTATCATACATACAATGCGTTCTCATCCAAAATTACTCTTTTGTAGTCCTAACATGCATATTCTGACAACCTAACGTAAGAAACACTTGCATGCTAGCACATCCTAATAATCCCTACAAATATTACTTACCTAAAGTTTATGTGGCTACTTATAAGGATGCAGTGTGCCTTTTTGAGCTTGCTTTTATTCTTGTAGGTCGTAATTAACACAAAAATTCATTTATGAAACCTAATTAACGTAAAAATAAAGTTAGTATCAAAATTGAGATGAAAAATAATCAAACAAAGGTCAAACGAATAAAATAGCATTCATGCCCTTCACATGGTGCAAGGGAGTTCTACACTCATTTTCACGCATGGCACTACAGGGGTAGTATAGCTGCTTGTTGATAGATGGGGTTGCGGTTATGGGTCAGATACAGGGGTACAGGCTGGATGGACTAGTTCCTAAACGCCCAAATAGCTAAACAACTTGTTGAAAGTTAAGTTTATTAGACCAGCAAAGGCGGGTATGAGTGATCACCTGAATGCTAGAGAGATCCCAAACCAACACTTTAATTCAAGGGTGGAGACAAATTTTTTAAGTAACTAATGTTTACTTAAGAAAAAATCTAGACGAATGAAGAGAAGATCGGATAGAAAAAGTAGGCCACAACAATTCCAATATAGAAAGAGTTCTAATCACGATAAGATTAGATCAACTTCGATTTCAAAGCAAAAAAACCCAACGAGTGGTGCAAAAATACTATGGACCAGCCGAAGTCATAAAAAGGTCGGGAAGACATCATAAATGATTCAATTTCTCTTATGGATGCAAACTAGCCCTATTGTCCATGTCAGTACTTGAAGCATTACTATCCTAACAAGGAAAACACCAGGCACAAGAAGGCAGCATGATCTCCTGCTACGAAGGAAGTAGGAGAGATTCTAGCTGATAAGACATGAAGATTTGACGAACAAAGAATGTATTTTCAATAGTTCTTGGTAGATTAGAAGAGGCTCTTTAATTTGAGATCAACTAGAAACGCATCGAGAGACTTGAAGTCAACCTTATCCTACATCGCTAAGTTCACAAAGGGTTGGTTGACAAAGACGTCAACCAACTGAGTGGGTAAGAATGTCACGGTCATGTTTGTCGAAGGCGTGTTGCTGTCAACTATAGGGGATGTGACTAGTTTTCAATTCTTCCCACCTCGTTAACGTCGTTTCGACGTCATTTTTCCCTCCTTTCTCCTCCGTTCCTGAGTCTCTTCTTCCCCTAACCCCGTTTTTGGTATAGATCTGGTTTGTAAAGGCCTCACACTCCCAGATCTGGCAAAGTTTGAAAATCCGACGTTCCGTCTCCCTTGCTGACGGTGTTCGACGTATAGGATTCGTCTAAATCTACCCCTGATGTGTGTAAAAGGTTCTGTGATTACTTTTGTTGCGTAAAATGGATGTTTTGACGTCGATTTTGTATGGTTTGGCCTCGCCGGAGTTTTGTTGGATTTTTCTGTTCCTCTTCATTTTTCTCTATTTTGTAGGTCGTTTTGGGGTGGCTGAAGGTCGGGGTCGAGTTCTGTGGCATCCCAGCCTTCGGCCGCCCTTTGTGGGTCGTGTGCGAGCGTTTTTGATTCTGCCGACGACCTTTTTTCTTTTTTTTTTATCTGATCCATTACATTACCTACCCCTAAAAAGAACTTTCATCCTCGAAAGTTTCGAACTCGTGGATCAACTCGAGATAGTTTTCCTTTTTTCCACCTCTCGTTCCCACGTAGCTTCCTCGATTTGGTGGTTATGCCACAATACCTTAACGAAACCTATATTTCTATTACGTAAGACTTTCACTTCTCGGGCTAGGATTTTAATCGGTTTCTCCTTATAACTTAAATCTTCCTCGATTTCGGGAGGTTTGTAGTCTATTACGTGCGTAGGGTCTGCAATATATTTCCTTAACATGGACACATGAAATACATCGTGTACGCTTGAAAGTGAAGGTGGTAAAGCTAGTTTGTAAGCTACCGAACCCACTCTTTCTAAAATTTTGAACGGTTCAATAAACCAGGGGCTTAGCTTCCCCTTTCGTCTGAATCTTAGAATGCCTTTCATAGGAGCTACTTTTAGGAACATTGGGTCCCCCTCTTCGAACTCTAAATTCCTATGCCTAACGTCGGCGTAGCTCTTTTGCCTACTCTATGCGGTGCGCATCCTTACTCTAATTTTTTGTACCGCCTCGTTGGTGATGCAGACCAGCTCGGGACCTACAAGTTCTCGTTCTCCTACTTCGTCCCATCACAATAAGGATCTACATCATTTTCCATACAACGCTTCAAAGGGTGCCATCCCGATGGTTGCTTGGAAGCTGTTGTTGTAAGAGAATTCCATTAAGTACCTGTGAAATCCATAACACATTCCCGAAGCATGTCTTCTAGGATTTGGTTTAATCGTTCCGTTTGGCCATCTGTTGATGGGTGAAAGGCGGTGTTAGATAAAACCTGAGGTTTTCTTATTTAGCTTGACACGTTTGTATTAGTTGATTGAATATCTTTCTTTGACCATTTGACAAACAGGTCGAATGGATTACCAACTTTTTAGATGGCCATTTTGTAGGAAGTGTCAGAGATTTAGTTGGTCACTCACGTGACTGATAAGTTAAATATTTAAATAGGTCAATCTATTCCGAAATAAATCATCACCTCATTTTAAGCAAAAGTCTTCAGCAATTCTCTCTCTCTGTTATTTTTCGCATTTTTATTTTCTTCCAACAACTTCCTGTCAAACGATTTCCTCTCACCGAAAAGGATTTCACTTGCTGATTATCCTTGCTGATTGTCGAAAAACAACAAGTGGTATCAGAGCCAGGTTGAAGCCATCGGTGGTATATCATTGCGGAGGAGCCAACCTTATCAACAGTCAAGTTGAATAGCTCAAGTGGTTAGAGCGTCGACCTAATGACGCACAGGTTTTTAGGTTCGAGTAGAGGAAGATGCAAAGCGCAAAAATACACACATCGTGTGGGGTCCATTCTCTGAGCAGGCTCGCTCAATCCTCCACGCCGACGTCATGATGACGGGTCTCGAGTTGTCGTTGAGCGAGTGATCAATACCCAATGTTGACAAGGCGTTAGGCACGCTCTAGATTCAGAGGAGAAGAGGGGGTACTAGGAGGGGAGGAATTAATCAGCTCTTGGTGACAATCCTGTCGGGTCTGGTGTTACAGTGAGTGTAGGAGCGGTGAATCCGTTGATGATTTTTCAATGCGGATCACGGGGCTCGCCAACAGCATCACCACTCTCGGTGGCAGCATTAGCGAGACAGAAATCATGAAGAAGATGCTGGAGGTCGTCCCTGATCACCTCGAGCAAGTCGCAATTTTAATTGAGACATTGCTTGACGTGACCGGAAGACTGCGTAACGTCGAGCAGTGAAAGAAATATACCGCTTCAGCTGTCGACAAGGAGGGTCCTCCTCACTGAGGAGGAATGGCTTGCACGCCTAAAGCTCCGTGACGACACTGGCGAGAGCAATGGGCCCTCCAGCCACAAAGGCGGTAAGAAGCCATGGAAATCTCGCGGGAAAGAGGCGGATCAAAAGAAGGAGCCGACTGATGACGGGCAAATCCAGTGCTTGTACTGTGGGAAGAGAGGTCATCTGAGCAAGAATTGCTGGAGCAAGCTCAGGAACAAGGAGACTGCCGAGAAGGCCCATGTGGCTCAATTCGGGGAGGACGAGCCAGCTCTTTTCATGGTGACTGCATCAGTCCTACCTTACGTCCTTAATTCCGATTCTAAATCCACGGAGGTAATCAACGATGGCATAACTGCTCCGGTGAGCGTCAAACCCGAGGAAGAGCTCCAACTGTGTATAACAAAGGCACCAACTGGAGAGCCAATTCAACTGAAGGAGGAGTGAGTGTTCGCTCAAATCGGTGAAAGAGGCAAGCAGCAAGAGCACCGGCGATGGGTCCTCGACACGGGGGCAACAAACCATATGATCGGGGCCAAGTCTGCGTTCTTCGAGCTTGACTCGGGGATTAGTGGGACGATGAAATTGGCGACGGCTCCGTCGTCGAGATCGAAGGGCGCGGCACCATCCTGTTCGTCGGCAAGGGAGGCAAGCACCACAAGCTGATCGGCGTCTACTTCATCCTGAGGCTCAAGGCTAATATTGTGAGCCTGGGTCAACTCGATGAGGCCGGCTGCCACACTTCCATCAAGCGCGGGCTACTTAGAATCTGTGATGATCGACGAGGTTGCTCACGCAAGTTCGGTGCACGGCAAACCGCCTTTACATCCTAGAGTTGGAGATAGAGCAACTAGTCAGCCTCTCGGCCAGGTACCGGAGGATGGAGGACCTATTAGAAAGAGGTGAACCACCTTGAATGGCGGCGTGCCAGCTCGAAGAAGAGGTGGCCGAATAAGAGTTGGAGTCTGGAGGACATGAGCCATAGGGTTGAGATCGGAGTTCAAATTATAAGGTAGATATACAACAGGTTTTAGGAGGAGATTGTTAGATAAAACTGAGGTTTTGTATTAGTTGATTGAATATCTTTCTTTGACCATTTGACAAACACGTCGAATGGATTACCAACTTTTTAGATGGTCATTTTGTAAGAAGTGGCACAGATTTAGTTGGCGACTCTAGTATCCTTTTTAGGATAAGTTAAATATTTAAATAGGCGAATTTGTTCATAAATAAATATTCACCTCATTTTAAGCAAAAGTCTTCAGCAATTCTCTCTCTCTGTTATTTTTCGCATTTTTATTTTCTTCCAACAACTTCCCGTCAAACGATTTCCTCACCAAAAAGGATTTCACTTGCCGATTATCCTTGCTGATTGTCAAAAAACAACAGGCGGTGCTAAAGACGAGGCGGGTACCCATTGCTTTTTGGAGTCCGCGCCAGAAGGCCGACGTAAAACGCGGGTCCCGATCCGACACAATTGACATGGGTACTCGATGCAACCTCACAATTTCTTTCACATACAGTTGGGCCCAATTGTCTACTGTATATGTTGCCTTACCCGATAGGAAGTGAGCCGACTTTGTCAGACGATCGACGACCACCCAGATTACCGTATAGCTCTTTAATGTTTTGGGTAGGCATACTATGAAATCCATGGCAATGTTTTCCCATTTCCATTCCAGTATACTTAGAGGTTGTAGTAGCCCGGCGTTTTTCTCCCTAGGGGCTTTTACTTGTTGGCACACCAGACACTTACTCACGTACTCCGCGATATCCCTTTTCATACTTGGCCACCAGAAGTGTTGTTTCAAGTCCTGATACATCTTTGTTCCACCTAGATGTATCGAGAAGGGTGAGTTGTGTGCCTTAGTTAGGATTTCATTCTTTAAACGTCCTTGATATAATAATCCGTCATTCGTTGACTTAGAAAATTCGTCCACTAGGCCTACTTTCAATTGGTCTAGGATTTTGCTTAGGCTTGGATCCCCACGTTGTAAGTCTATGATCCTTTGTCTAAGCATTGGGACGCACTGTCAGTCGGGCTATTTGGGCTGCCACTTCTTCGGTTACTACCGTTATGTCAGCTCATTTGAAATCAGTTCGCACTCGTGGCTCCCTTGTGATGAGGGCCGACGAGTGTACATCTTTTCGACTCAGTGCATCAGCGACTACGTTTACTTTTCCAGGGTGGTACTGGATATCTATGTCATAATCTTTTACCAGCTCTTACCATCTACATTGCCTCATGTTCAATTCTTTTTGTGTGAAGAAGTATTTTAGGCTTTTATGGTCTGTATAGATTTGGGTCTTTTCGCCATACAGGTAGTGTCACCAAATTTTTAACGCGAACACCACCGCTGCGAGCTCCAAATCATGTGTAGGATAGTTTTTCTCGTAATACTTTAGTTGGCGTGACGCATACACAACAACCTTGCCATGTTGCATCAGTACACAACCTAACCCCTTTTTGGATGCATCACTGTAAATCACGTATCCCACAGAACTCTCTGGAACTGTGAGCACTAGGGCGGATACTAGTCTTTGTTTTATCTCTTGAAAGCTAGCCTCACAAGTAGCATCCCAAACGAAAGGTACACCTTTTTTTGTAAATTGGGTGAGAGGCGTGGCTATTCTAGCGAAGTCCTGGACAAACCTTCGATAGTAACCCATAAATCCCAAGAAACTTCGTATCTCGGTGACCGTTGTTGGGCGTTTCCACTTTGTGACAGCTTCTATCTTATTGGGGTCTACGAAAATTCCATCTTTAGACACTACGTGCCCCAGAAACGAAACCTGTCGTAGCCAAAATTCGCACTTGGAGAATTTGGCATACAACTTGTTCTCCCTTAGGATAGTTAAGGCTTTACGAAGGTGCTCTTGGTGTTCTAGGTCCGTTTTCGAGTATATCAAGATGTCGTCTATGAACACGATCACAAACGAGTCTAAGCACTCCTTAAATATTCGGTTCATTAATTCCATAAATACCGTTGGGGCGTTGGTGAGACCAAAAGACATCACCACAAACTCGTAGTGACCATATCTGGTTCGAAAGGCTATTTTCGGTATGTCTTCATTTTTAATCTTAATTTGATGATATCCTGATCGAAAATCTATTTTAGAAAACACTGTCGCCCCTCGCAATTGGTCAAATAGGTCCTCGATATAGGGTAACGGGTATTTGTTCTTTACCGTCCTCTTGTTTAATTCCCTATAATCAATGCATAAACACATTAAGCCGTCTTTCTTTTTGACAAACAACACTGGCGCACCCCAAGGGGACACGCTAGGTCGAATGAAGCCTTTATCTAATAGGAATTGCAGCTGTGATTTAAGTTGTTTTAGTTCTGCTGGTGCCATGCAGTACGGGGCCTTAGAGATGGGTCCGTTCCTGGTTCCAGTTCTATTCCGAAGTCTACCTCTCGCGATGGAGGGATTCCCGGGAGGTCCTCCAGGAAGACATCCATAAATTTGTTTACTATGGATACTTTATCTATTGGTTTTTTTTTTCCTTTTGTGTTTACTGTACAAGCTAGAAACGCCCAGCCCCCTTGTTGTACCAGGCGTCTCGCTTTCATCATCGATATTATTTTTGGGGTGGTACCTGTGAAGGTCCCTTTAAACTTAAAGGTAAGTCCGTTTGGAGGTGTGAATATCACCTCTTTCTTATGGCAGTCTATGCTAGCAAAGTTTTCGGCCAGCCAGTCCATTCCTAGTATGACGTCAAAATTTGTCATATCCACTACTTTTAAGTCTACGGTGGATGGTTTGTCCAGCTATTACCACATGTCCGTCTTTTACTCTATTTTTCGTAACTAAGTCTATCCCTGCTGGGGTACCGACCGACAATACATGCATTAAACGTTCTACTACGTACCCTGCTTGTTTAACAAATGGTAAGGAAACAAACGAATGGGTAGAACAAGAATCAAACAATGTCAACGCAAAGTGTTCTAGGATAGAAAGCGTACTTGTCACCACGGTGCCAGACGTTCCCACCTCTTTACTGGTCGTTGCATATGCCCTGGTCTGTGGGCGGGTTTGTATGGTGAGCTCTCGAATGACCGGTCCTCTAAGGGGTTCCCTTGGATTTCCCGAGCTCCTTGTAGGGCAAGTTCTAGCCACATGACCTGCATGACCACAGATATAACACATACCTGAGCCCGCCAAACATCTCCCAACATGTTTTCCACAGTTACGGCAAAGGGGCTTCTTTAGTGTTAGGTATCGGGCTATTGGGGGTGGAGCAGGTGGCCTACTATGATATCGAGGTCTCTAGAGCGGTGGTTGGAATTCTGTGGTTTCGACCTCGACAGGGCGTTTCCTCCCTGTGACAACCGTTGGCTCCGTTGTTTTCTCCTCCGGGGGTTCCTCTAGGGCCTTGGCCGTCCTTAGGGCCTCTTCATAGGTTTTTGGGTTAAAAGCCTCCAACATGCGGCGGGTCTTCGGGTTCAATCCCAACACAAATTTTTCTGTCTGTTTCTCTTCAGTATCAGTTAATGACGGTGCAAACCTTCTTAATCTCATGAATTCATGATCATACTGATCCACCGTGCAATCACCTTGGGTTAAATGGTTAAACTTTTATTGTTTCTTTATACAGGTTTTCTTTGGATAATAATATTTTAGAAAGGCTTCCTTAAAGGTTTCCCACGTAGTAATCCCCTCACCCTAGTTGATGCTTTGTTTATTATCCGACCACCACACTTCTGCATCTTTTTGTAATACATACGTCGCACACGCCACCTTATGTTCATCAGGGCATCTCATTGATTCAAAGATCGTTTCCATGTTTGCGATCCACATCTGAGCTGCCATGGGATCTTCCTTTGAACCGACAAAAGAACGGGGGTTATACCGTCTGAAATCCTTTAACCAACTCGCACCCCTATCCAGATGCGGGTTGTTGGCCGGTTGTATAGCTACCGCATCCATTGGTTGCGTGGCCGCCGCGTTGGCTGGTTGCGTGGCCACCGCATTGGTGGGTTGCTTGGCCACCCCGTTGGCTGGTTGCGTGGCCATTGCTGCGACTTGTTGCGTAGCTAACAACGTGGCCTGTTGTGTGGCTAGCATGGTTTGCATTGTCGTTTGGAGGGATTCCAACATTAACCTTGTGGCGGGGTCTAACCCGACCTGTGGTGCAGCTTGAGGGGGCGGTGCGTATTCGGAAGGGGGTACAACTTATGGGGGAAGTGCATATTCAGGAGGTGGTACAGTTGGGGGAGGTGCGTTTTCAGGTGGTGGTATAGTTTGTGGGGGAGATGCATATTCAGGAGGTGGTACAAACGCATATGGTCCGGTAGTCGACCCCTCTTGGAAAGAGCTTCTATCGCCTTCTCCTCTTCCCCCTCTCCAAATGGGAGGTCGTCCTCTCCCTCTCCTACCTCTTCTACGTCCTCTGTGCGGCATGGTTCTAGAAATGCGGAATATACATTAAATGGGCCCTGTTCATAAATGCGACTTACACTCGCCTTTTATTACCTCGTGAAAGAGAAGATGATTACAAGGGAAAGAAGGAAAAAGAACATTATTGAAATAAAGGAAAAGAAACAAAACGGAAATGAATGTCTTTTAGTACCCTATGGTTTATTATGAAATACAATTCAATCTAAACTAACCTATACTAATGGTGCAAACTGAATTCAACCTAGACTATGAAATGAAAAAAAACAACTACCCTATGCATGTGCCACGGTCCCGGGGTGTACGATGCCGCCGTCGATGTCACATGGGTGTCTTGCCCTTATTTGAAAAAGTAAAGTAGCACGAGGCTTGAGTATTTCTAAAATACTCAGTAAGTGACCCCCTATCGGGGTTATGCAACAATCACATGCAATGAAATGATGGGACCTATCTTTCCTTTCGTTTTGTTTTCCCTACCGGTGCTATCCTAACGGATAATCGTGGACGTGTACCATATACTTTACACACAGCCCATACGTGCGAATATGGGCTCACCAGCTAATTCGCACACCGCTGGGCCACTTTCCTTATCCCATGGGCATACTCTGGGAGCCCCTTATGCCGAGACCTGTTAAGCTAACAGAGCCGAGAATGGTGACAAACGGGCTGGAAATAGGTTTCCCGATCCGAATAAGCCGCCGCCGAGCCGATTAAGCCACCGGACTCGAGGGGAGCAGGGCTACAGACGTGCCACGTGGCACAATCACAGGGCGACGCGTGTGCAGGAGTCTCAGGTCGAGGCGCGGGTTATCGGATTACTCGCGGGTCTCTGGCCGTTCGTGGGTGATGGGTCGTTTGCGGGTGACAGGCCGGCCCGGCTGAAGGAAAAATGCAGGTGGGTTGTGCTGGGCGTGTCGGCGTTGGACTGGGCTTGCGGGTTTCGGGTCGAGGCTATCGGGTTGGGCCGTAACTAGGCTTACGTGTTTTGGGTTGAAGCGACTCGGCCACGGGAATCGTCGGGTACTAGGCTGATCTAAGGTGATTGGGTCCGGTTCGGGTTGCGGGATCTGGCCCTCGGGTCGGACTTCGTCTTCTTCACCCGGTTGCCTGCGCGTTTTTTTGGTGACTTTTTTCTCTCCTTGTTAACGTCGTTTTGACGTCCTTTCTCCCTCCTTTCTCCTCCGTTTTCGAGTCTCTTCTTCCCCTAACCCCATTTTTGGTATAGATCTGGTTTATAAAGGCCTCACACTCTCGAATCTGGCGAAGTTCAGAAATCCGACGTTCCGTCTCCCTTGCTGACGGTGTTCGACGTATAAGATTCGTCTAAATCTACCCCTGATGTGTGTAAAAGGTCTGGGATTACTTTTGTTTCGTAAAATGGAGGTTTTGACGTCAATTTCGTAATGGTTTTACCTCGCTGGAGTTTCGTCGGATTTTTCTGTTCCTCTTTGTTTTTCTCTATTTTTTGTTCTTTGCAAGTCGTTTTGGGGTGGCTAAAGGTCGGGGTCGTGTGCGAGCGAAAACTCCGGCGTGCCGGAGTTTTCAGTTCTTCCGACGACCTTTTTTTTTTTTTTTTTTTTTTTATCCGATCCGTTATAGAAGGTTTGATAACCTATGACTTAAAATAAATTGTAATGAGCTTGTGAAAACAAGAAAATTATTAATTAGTTGATTTTATCAAATTTTATGTTAAGGACACGTTACTCATTATGATGATGTAATCTTTCAATCTAACATAAATAGACTACTTAACCAATACCAAATAAATTATTTGGGATAATTATGTATCTCCTAAAAATAAAGATTTAAGGATAAATGTTAATATTGTCTAATGTATATTATTGACAAAATTTTTGTCAAATATTTGATGGAAGACTTCAAAGAATGATAATGATCATTGAAATATGAAGTCAGAGGAATAGTATTATAAGTAACCTCAAATGTTGAGAGTATGATTAATTAGCTCTCCTGAGTGGCAGACAATTAATGCCTATATGAGAATTAACGTTAAATATAGGGTTAATTACATTATATTAGTTCAACTAATGGTATGACCATTAAGTGAAAAATTAAAGTTTTCTATAATGAGAATTTTTTATTTTGTGTATGAAGTTAAAGATTTGATCGGGTAAGTGTTACACTAGTTACATAAATTTAGAGAAATTTATGTTAAAGATCAATTTTACTTTTTTTTTTTTTTTTTTTTCCCTCTCTTTTAAAACAACAAAATGACTTGTATGACTATAATAATTTCTTAAACATTTCAAAGGTGTTTCAATGTGATTTAGTCCTTCACTTTTCATTGTGATTGATAGTGACACAAAGACTAATATTAAGGAAACTATAAAAGATCAATCTTAAGAATGATATTGAGAGAAAGCATCGCAGTAGTGACAAAGATGACTTTTAATGATAATTATTTTGATTTGTATAAAATAGCTCTCTAGGCTAAAGTGTTCGAGGGTCACCTAGAATGTCTAGGATTACGAGACCTGCTCATATTCTCTAGGGCAAGTGGGAGAACATGTTGGGTATAGAGTATGCCCTAGGACACATGTCTCACCAGCTTTAGTGCAAGTGAGAGATTGTTGGGATTTATGTCGTGCCATGTAATTAATTATTTAGTTTTTAATAATAATTTTTATTATTTTATTTGTAATTTAATTCTAATCCATTGTATGAAAATACAAGGTTATTAATGTAATCTTGAATCGTATGTGGTTGACATACAAGAGGATCGTGTTCAAGTAATAACCTAACGAGTCTATAGTATATGGTTAAGGTTGGGTGCTTTATCCTGGTAACACTATTGATACGGCCCACTTTGTAATAATTACAAATAGTTTGATTCAAATCGTTTATGTGGAGACATATGAGTGAGGTATTCTATACAATGAGTCTGTATAAGACTGGACCAATATTTCACATGATAATCATATGTGACTTGATCTTAATTTTGAGTGAGTTATGAACTCCTGCCCACGAGGGTTTGTCCTTTAATTTACATGGGTGAGAATGACTCTTTTAGCCGATTCAATATGCCTACCATTTTGGGGACTTGACCAAATAGGGAGTTGGAAACATAATATCATAAGATGGAATTCACTCCCTCCCATATAAAGAAAGTAGGTGAGTTGTTCTATTAAGTACTGATTTCGAGACTTGAACAATAGGGCCCCGCCCTCTCATTGGCCCGAGAGGGACTTGGTTTATGATTTGATCATAGACAAATTGTTCATTAGAGAATCAGTGGTACATAAGGTGAAAGATGTAATTTCAGGGGTAAAACAGACTTTTGACCCAGCTGTAATTATGAAATACTCGTGAAGGATCAACTTGCTTGTAATAGTTATATCAAATGGACATAACTTGTCCTAAAGTGCATGAGAGTGTAACTCTAAGTCTATAGTGGAGTGACTTATAGTTAATGAATGGAAATTGATTAATTAAAGAGTTTAATTAATTAATTTTGTATCATTGAACTTATAATCTATAGGTCCATATGGTCGTCTTGCTAGCTCATAGTAACGCTAAAAGATTCAATTTATTTGAAATTTTTTTTGAAGTGTTCTAATTGATATTTAGTATATTAGATATATTAAAATATAAAGGAGAAATAAATTTAATTGAAATGTCACATTAATATTATATATATTAGATATATTAAATAAATAGAGAAAATATATTTATAATTATATATATTAAATAAATAGAGAAAATATATTTAATTTGAAGGGTCAAATTAATATTTAATATATTAGATATATTAAATAAAAAATATATTTATTGTATTCGATACAACTAAATATTAAATCAATTAATGTATTTTGATACCTTAAATAAAAATATATTTAAAATTTGAATAAGAATAAAATTAATTAAATATATATTAGGATATCTTATAATATCTAAATATGATTTGTAAAAGGTATTATATCATAGTATATTAAATATGCAAATATATTATTTGACAAATATTCTCCAAGAGTCCCTATAAATAGGACCCTACAGTTGAGCCAAAGACATAGGATCTCTCCCACTTTATCTGGAGAATAAAATTAAGAATTCTAGAAACTCTCTTCTTCAATCCCTTTCGGATTTTCTTTAAAGAGGCTCCCACAAGTCTTGACCTTGTGTTCGAGTCATAGTAAGGAAGATATTGTGGAATGTTCAAGAACTTCCGCATAGTTGGAATACTCCGAGGAGTCTTGCAAGCTAGGGTTTCTACAAAGGTAGAGTTCTTACTCTTGTATTTATTGCTTTGTTTTAATTCTTAATAAAAATAAAAACGGTTCATAATGCTTCCGCTACGTGGATGAAGAGTTCATTCCCTTCAAACATGCTAACATAGTATACATGATGTGACATATGGAGGTTCATACATCATATAACTTTCATATTATAGCATAACTCATATCATATCATAAATCGTCACATAACATATCACACATCAAATATCATAACATCACAAAATATGACACGTACAAAGGTCATAATGTACGTGTTATTCATACAACATACAAGTCATTAAACCAAATTCATGGGCGTCCAATAATAGAACAGCTTACTTGGTTGGTTTAAGACAAGGTCATTATGCATCCTTGATGCTAGCTTAAAAAGTTGATCATTGAACTCAAATTTCACCTAAGGAGTCCTACCATTATAATTTAGAATTCTATTATGGTAATTGGCTCACCTCATTGCATAAAATAATCTAAAAACTTATCTATAAGTAATTTAAATTGGTAAGTCAGTAGCCATACTAACTTTAAACGTCTTTAAAAGTGTCAAAAAAACGTATCTTGAAGAGTAAAAAATGGTAGTCAATGATCTAAACTTACCCGACCTAAATCAAATGTGTCAAGTTATAGGCCATCAGAGTATGAATTCTCTAGTTCTGAGTTGTCAAAATAGGATGAAACTGAGCAATTTTAATGACTAAGTAACCTAAGGGACCTTCTTTTATATTAGAGTTCACCTTTCGACTTTGAAAATCTAATTGATACAGAACAAATTTTTTTCCTTAATTCTCCGTCATCACATTTAACTCCTCAAAGGTCACCACAACTCATCCTCGATTATAATCCTAATGGTAAAGTTCAGGTAGAAGGTATATGTACGTGCATGTACACAATAGAAAGAGAGATAAAATACACAAGAACACATCAAAAAACAACACAAGACCAACTTTATAGTTTTCCAAGCCCGCGCAATGGGTATGCGACATGAAGCGGCCGACTTTGTTTTCCAAGGGACACCAAAAATTCTCTTAAACTAAGCTACAAATAAAATATTTGGTGTGCATTTGTCGTTAAAGCATTAACGTCCTCTTATTCTCCTTCCTTCATTCTCCAATCTCTAAAATTTCCTCACCCAAATAAAGATATATAAGTTATAGCAAGAAGAAGAAGAAGAAGAAAAAGAAAAAGAAAAAGAAAAAGAAAAAGAAAAGAGGAGAATAATGAAACATTCAAAGATATATAAAATACATGTGAGTGATGACAAAACTGGGCACTGAGTCGTTGCAATCATTTCATAATCTATTGACATTACGAAATAGAGTATTAAACCATTTCCTATCATAATCTATTTACATTACGGAACAGAGTATTAAACCATTTCCTATCATAATCTATTTACATTACCAAATAGAGTATTAAACCATTTCTTATTTATACTCGTCGTTTTTCTTCATTGGTATGACATTGTCCACTTTGAGTATAAACTCTCATGAGGCTTTCAGTTTCCCCAAATGATCTCATACCAATGGAGATGTATTCATTACTTATAAACCTATGATCATTCCCTTAATCAGTCAATGTGGGATCTTCTCCGAACACTTCTGTCCTAAAAAAAAGTACACCATAGAGCCTCCCCTAACTATGAATCCCTCGAATAACCTTCTCTTAATCGAGACTCGACTCCTTCTTTGGAACTCTCGAACAAAGTACACCCTTTGTTCGACACTTGAGTCACTTTTGACTACACCTTTGAGGCTCACAACTTCTTTGTTCGATATTTGAGGATTCTATTAACATAAATAAGGCATGAGTCTGATATGACGTTAGGAATCATGAACATCACAATGATATGATATTGTTCGGCTTTGCTTTTGATTTCCCCAAAAGGCCCCATACCAATGGAATGTATTCCTTGTTTATAAACTCATGATATCCTTTTAATTAGCCAATGTGAGACTTCTCTCCCAACAATTTTCCATAGAATATGGGGTAAAAATCCATAATGGAGGAAGGTATGAGCAAGGTTCAATATACTTAAAAAAAAAAATTGCAAATATAACCAAATTGATGATATTGGGGATGAGAACGGGGATTGGCTAGAAAATGTTGAGGATTATTGGGAGTGAGTCCCACATTGGTTAATTTAGTGGATGATCATGGGTTTATAACTAAGGAATACTTTCTCCGTTGGTATGAGGCCTTTTGGGGAAGCCCAAAGTAAAGTCATTAGAACTTATGCTCAAAGTGACAATATCATACCAATGTGGAGATCCGTGATTCTAACATGGTATTAGAGTGTTCCTGTTGAACAAAAGGGGTGTACTTTGTTCGAGGGCTCCAATGGGAGTGAATCTCACATTGGTTAATTTAGTGGACCATCATGAATAAAATCTTCATTGTCTTCATATCCTTTGGAATGCTCGGAATACGATAGTGATGAATCTCACATTGGTTAATTTAGTGGACCATCATGAATAAAATCTTCATTGTCTTCATATCCTTTGGAATGCTCGGAATACGATAGTGATGAACATGGTGTTAGATATTCGTTGAACCTCTTTCATGCGATCTTCAATCTTTGTGTTCCTGTTGAACAAAGGTGTGTACTTTGTTCGAGGGCTCCAATGGGAGTGAATCTCACATTGGTTAATTTAGTGGACCATCATGAATAAAATCTTCATTGTCTTCATATCCTTTGGAATGCTCGGAATACGATAGTGATGAACATGGTGTTAGATATCCGTTGAACCTCTTTCATGAGATCTTCAATCTTTGAGGTTGTATGGTTAATTTGGTGGAAGATCATGAATAAAATCTTCATTGTCTTCATCTCCTTTGGAATGCTCGGAATACGATAGTGATGAACATGGTGTTAGATATTCGTTGAACCTCTTTCATGCGATCTTCAATCTTTGAGGTTGGATGGTTAATTTAGTGGAAGATCATGGGTTTACAAGTGAGGAATACTATCTCCATTGGTATTGTTCGAGGGCTCCAGTAGGAGTGAATCCCACATGGTTAATTTAGTGGAACATCTTGAATAAAATCTTCATTGGCTTCATCTCCTTTGGAATGCTCGGAATACGATAGTGATGAACATGGTGTTAGATCCATTCATGTTACAAGCGATCTCATAAGTCCATAAATTTTTTCTTGGATTCCATGAAGATTTTCTAGGTTCTTAGTTTGTCCATGTACTATGATTCTCAACTATTGTTTCTAAGATGTTTAGGACTAGCTCATCGGATAATCTATACTCTGGGTGCACGCAGGTCTAAATCTTTGATTGCTGCTTATGATCCTAAAGTGCTCAGTCTACTGAAAATGTACTAACCTAAGTTGGCTCGAAATAGCTCTAGCTTTTTTGTCCTAGTCTTAACTTGGTTCTCTTGTACATACTTTACTAGGAAGATTATCCTCTTAAACACCTATTGCATGATTTACATAATAAAAATATGCGTGCAAGTTTATTAGTGAGATATCCTATCAATCACCTAAAGCACTAAAAGTATAGTGCATCCTCCTTTTTAGCACAACTGAAAGCATTTAAAACAACATTTATCTTAAATCTCATACTAGAAATTTTTTGATAATTTCTTGCGTATTTTATAAATATCTCTACCGAAAAATATAAAAAAACAACATGCATCCCAAAATCTTATCCTAGGGGCATATCGATAATTTTCTATCATACATACAATGCATTCACATCCAAAATTACTCTTTTGTAGTCCTAACATGTATATTCTAACCACCTAAGGTAAGAAACGCTCGCATGCTAGCACATCCTCACAATCCCTACAAGTATTAGTTGCCTAAAGTCCATGCAGCTACTTATCAGGATTTAACATGCATTTTTTAGCTTGCTTTTTATGCTTGTAACGCCTAATTAACACAAAAATTCATTTGTAGGACCTAATTAACATAAAAATAGGGTTAGTATGGTAATCAGAATGAATAATAGTCAAACGAATATAATAGCATTCACGAACTTCATAGGAGGGAGTTCTACACTTATTGTTCTGAACTGTACAAATAGCTAAACAACTCGTTGAAAGTTGAGTTTATTATACTAGAAAAGGTTTATGTTAGTGATCGCGTGAATGCTAGAAAGAGATCCCAAACCAACACTATCATTGAAGGGTGTAGACAAACTTTCGAAGTAACTCGTGTTTACTCAAGAAAACATCGAGACAAATTAATAGAAGATCTGGTAGAAAATGTAGGCGACATCAATGCCAAAATAGAAAGAGTTCTAATCACGCTAAGATTAGATCAGCTTCAATTTCAAAGCAATAAAAACCAACGAGTAGTGCAACAATACTATGGACCAGCCGAAGTCATTAAGAATGTCGGGAATAAATCATACATGATTTAATTTCTCTAATGGATGCAGACTAGCCTGTTGTCCATGTCAATAACTTGAAACGTTACAATCCTGACCAGGAAAACACTAGGCACAAGAAGGCAAGTATGATCTCCTGCTACGAAGGAAGTAGGAGAGATTCTAGCTAAAAAGACGTGAAGAGTTGACGAAAACTTGACGAACCAAGAAGTGATTTTCAATAGTTCATGGTAGATTAGAAGAGGCTCTTTAATTTGAGATCATCTGGAAACACATCAAGAGACTTTAAAGTCAACATTATCATACATCGCTAAGTTCACAAAGAGTTGGTTGTCAAAGGCATCAACCAATTGAGTGGGTAAAGATGTCACGGTCATGTTTGTTGAAGGCGTATTGCTGTCATGACTAGTTATCAATTCTTCACCACGTTATAAGCCATCAAAGTTGTGGTTGTTGCTTATTTGCTTTTAGCATATAACATTACTTTCTTTCAAGTTGTTTTCAACTCATTTCTTCCCTCACTTTTTATGAAATATTTTATCTCAGATGTGACTCGAGGCTCGATCATACGTTAAGATTGTCCACAAAGTTCAATTCTCACATGGCTGACTTGTTCAATGGGTTAAAATATGTGTCACACAATCGTTGTCCTGCTGCTATAAGAGTGCGATTATGATATTTGGCAATCCGAATTATTAAAGTGTTATAAACTAACTTTACTACTCTTCCAAAATCTCTCTCTTATAGATAGTTTTAAAGGCAATCAAGTTCATATGCCATCTCTATCTCCTAAGAAGAGTCTGGTAATGGCGTATATCTCAGTTTTTTATGCGACCATTTCTATAAGGACTTATTTTCTTCTCTTACATCATAATTTTCACAAAATTATATTGACTCGTAGAGTTGGAATACAATATCACTGTCTATCAATTAATCTTAGTAACAAGGTTATTATGATATGATAATAGAGTTTTTATAGATTTACCTACATGAATTTCAACTTTAATCTCACTTTTTCAAGAAAAATATTTAAACTTTTGTTGCATTTGATAAAGATACTTATACATTAAATAATTATCAATCAGATCGATGAAATATTCATAATGTTCTTTGACTTCTACATTCACCAGAACATTTAGGTCGGAAAAAATAATTTGTCATTTTATTCGTGGTTGTATAATCATGAATATCTCATTCTTTTGTAATACCTAAAACCAATGTTCCTAGAAAAGAAGCTTCATGAATTTGAGAAAAACTTATGTTCGGGACTCAAATAAGAATTTCAATTTTGGTTTCACCCCTTCGACTCAACATTCTCATGCATCCCCCGTGACCTAATATGAGTCTAACATCCTACAAAAAGAATATGGACATGGCATTCCACCCATTGAAGTGAGAAAAACATGTGATCTTGGTGTATCGCATAGGTCGGAGGTGGGTCCCATCAGGTTGTGTACTTTCTTTTCCATGCATTATACTTTCTAGTTCTATACCTAAAAACACTCCCTTAAAAAGACTAGCTAGGTCACATGACCGGTAAATATCATGAATTAAAGAAAAACATATGTTCAAGACTCAAATCACCATTCAAATTCTGGTTTTAGCGAATAGACTGAACATTCTTATACATCCCTCATGACATAGTATGAGTCTAACATCCTACAAAAAGAATATACATGTGATCTTGGTGTATCGCATAGGTGGAGGTCTAAGATGACTGAGGGCATATAGCATGTTTGAGTCTCTTATATTTAGTGACACTTAGTTGTTTGGGCGTTGTATTTGGCTCAGGGTCGTGGATGTGTTTTTTCTCGAATCAACTTACTTGGCTTGGCTATACCCTTAGAAATAATGCATAGGTTTGTAAGTTCATGGTTCTGACTTTAGAGGGTCTATCATAAAAAACTAAGGGTATAACCTAAGCATGTGATGTGCTACTCCTGTCACAAAAAATACATATCATTTCTATGCTTCATAACATCATAACTAGATGCCATATAAAACATCAGGTTAGTTGTAAAAGCCATAAAACATCATAGAAGGTATAGTAAGGGCATTTTTTGTTATTTTACTCGTATCATTGGTTTGTGCTCTAAACATGCTCCTATAACCTTCAAATTCAACATGCATCGTGAATTCATGGTATAAGGCCATAACACTTGTAGGCTCTCTTCAAATTTAGGGCATGAAAAGGAAGCTCTCATCGTCCTCTTTAACAGCTCTAAGATCACCAGCTTTGACTTGTATAGAAGCTCCACAAATCTTCATCTAAACTTCGAGGTCTTTTCCATATTTGATTCTCGTCCCCTCAGGCAACCTCAACAATTGGATGGCTTTGTGACAATTCCGTATAGGCCTAGGTAGATTCTTTGGTTGTTACATTAAGTACATGGACATTTCATATATTAGAGTTGAGATGACCAAATTGGTCTAAGGTATTTTGTTTCTTTTAATGTTTTAGCCCATCCCTTCATTCCTATACCTTTGTAAGAAATATGTGAACATTAATGTCTAGAATTTGACTATTAAGGTTGGAGTTAGTCTAAGATGCTAGATTAAGGTTTTGGTTCGAAAGGACCCGAGTTCAAATCCCACTCTCAATAATAATTTTGAAAAATTTCTTGTGGCATCCTAATAAGATTTAATAATTATATTATCTTTTGATCCCTAAACCTTTATAAAGAATACAAATGGATTAATTTTTTTCCAAGCATCAAAGTTGAGATGGCCGAGTTGGTCTAAGGCGCCAGATTAAGGTTCTGGTCTGAAAGGGCGTGGGTTCAAATCCCACTCTCAACAATTATTTTGAGAAATTTCTTTAGGCTCCTTATATGGATTTATCAATTATATTATCTTTGGTCCAATGTTTAATATAAGAATACCGATGGATTAATTTTTCTGTTTTGGTCCCAATTTCCACTCTCAATATTTATTTTGAGAAATTTCTTGAGGGTCCTTGTATGGATTTAGCAATGACATTATCTTTTAACTTTAATATTTTTATCCCTATACCTTTATAAAGAATACGGATGGATTATCTCTCGTGGCTTTGCTATTGGTTTCCCCAAAATGTCTCATACCAATGGAGATGTACTCATTACCTATAAACCCATAATCAGTCTCTTAATTAGTCAATGTGGGACTCCTCTCCAAACAATTCTGTCCTCAAACAAAGTACACCATAGAGCCTCCCCTAAGGCCTATGAATTCCTCAAACAACCTTCTTTAATCGAGACTCGACTCCTTCTCTGGAGCCCTCGAACAAAGTACACCTTTTGTTCAACATTTGAGTTACGTTTGACAACACCTTTGAGGCCCACAACTTCTTTGTTCGACATTTGAGGATTCTATTCACATGGCTAAGTTAAAGGCATGACTCTGATGTCATGTTAGGAATCACGAACATCACAATGGTATGATATTGTTCACTCTAAGTATAACCTCTCATGACTTTCCTTTTAGTTTCAACAAAAGACCTCATACCAATAGAGATGTATTCAATACTTATAAATCATAATCACCATTTTAATTAACCAACGTGGAATTTCTCTCCCAACAATCTTCAATAGAAGAGGCTGAATTCATGAATAGAATCTTCATTGGCTTCATCTCCCCCTTAATAGTCGTTTTTGCAGCATCACACAACAAGCATCCAATCTTCGACAAAGTTCTCGAAGAACTGGAGATACAAAATCGGATGGGTGATTATGGATATTCGTTTATTTTGTTTTCTATCCTATGCACTTTGATGGTTTGGAACGCTCGAAATATGATAGTGTTGTGTTTGAACTATTCAAAAGTGGCGTAAGTGTCGAGCTTCAATTTTGTTATTATTTGTTGAACCTCTTTCATGAGATCTTTAATCTTTGAAGTTGAGTCTGATATGCTTGAGCTATTCATCATCTAATCGAAGAATATGATTTCTAAACTCTTTAAAACAATAAATTTGGGATCAAATATAAAAAATTCAAGTTAAGCAAGCATACATTTGAAGGTCATAGAGAACGTTTTAGCAAAATTTCAAGACTTCTTATGTTTAGCCAAACGAATTTTCACACGATAGATCTTCATTGCTATGACTTGAACAAAAGATCAAAGATTTGTGGAAAACTCTTGAAACAATGATTTGAAGAGGAAGTTTTTCTAAGAGATTTTTTTCTCACAAGAGAAGAGACGTGTAATTTTAGTTCAGTCCATATTTGTGAAGGAAAGATCGTCTATTGGAAGAAACTATTTTCCCAAGTAGATTTGTTTTATTCAAATTGCATCCATTTTAATACAATTATGTTATTTTGGGTTAGAAAAAGAAATATCGAAATTGTTAACTTGCGCCCCTTCATCCATGGTTAGGTGCGACTATGACTCATATTAAGTGCATTTGGCTTGGGTTTACTATTTGGATCTCGTTTTTGCTGTTCTAACTCTTTCCAACCATCTTGGGCCGCTTCGAAGCCAGTTTTGACATTAGATTCCACGTACAAATAGTGACACTTCAAGTTAACTATTTACGTAGTCTCCTGTCCCTACTCAAAGTGGGTTTACTCTACACATGATAACAACTCCTCACAATAATCTATTCATGTTACGAGCGATCTCATAAGTCCTTCAAATTTTTTCTTGGGTGCCATGAAGATTTTCTAGCTTCTTAGGATGTCTATATAGTTTGATTCTCAACTATTATTTCTAAGACGTTAGGACTAGCTCATCGGCTAATCTATACTCTGGGTGCACGCAGGTCTAAATCTTTGATTGCTCCTTATGATCCCAGAGTGCTTGGTCAACTGAAAATGTACTGACCTGAGTTGGCTCGAAATTGCTCTAGCTTTTATGCTCTAGTCTTAACTTGGTTCTCTTGTACATATTTTGCTAGGAAGATTATCCTCTTAAACACCTAGTGCATGATATACATAATCAAAATATTCGTGCAAGTTTATTAGTGAGATATCCTATCAATCACCGAGCAACCAGAAGCTAGAACACATATCACTATAGCGCATCCTCCTTTCTTACACAATGGAAAGCATTAAAACAAAATTTATCTTAAATCTCATAATAGATAATTTTGATAACTTCTTACATCTTAAGTAGTATACTCATCCATATTACTCATATGTTATTTTATTCATGCATATTCTCTTTCTATCACTACGAAAAATTCAAAAAAACAACATGCATCCCAAAATCTTACACTAGGGGATATCAATAATTGTCTGTATCATACATACAATGCGTTCTCATCCAAAATTACTCTTTTGTAGTCCTAACATGCATATTCTGACCACCTAACGTAAGAAATACTTGCATGCTAGCACATCCTAATAATCCTGACAAATATTACTTACCTAAAGTTTATGTGGCTACTTATAAGGATGCAATGTGCCTTTTCGAGCTTGCTTTTATTCTTGTAGGTCGTAATTAACACAAAAATTCATTTATGAAACCTAATTAACGTAAAAAATAAAGTTAGTATCAAAATTGAGATGAAAAATAATCAAACAAAGGTCAAACGAATAAAATAGCATTCATGCCCTACACATGGTGCAAGGGAGTTCTACACTCATTTTCACGCATGGCACTACAGGGGTAGTATAGCTGCTTGTTGATAGATGGGGTTGCGGTTATGGGTCAGATACAGGGGTACAGGCTGGATGGACTAGTTCCTAAACGCCCAAATAGCTAAACAACTTGTTGAAAGTTAAGTTTATTAGACCAGCAAAGGCGGGTATGACTGATCGCCTGATGCTAGAGAGATCCCAAACCAACACTTTAATTCAAGGGAGGAGACAAATTTTTTAAGTAACTCATGTTTACTTAAGAAAAAATCTAGACAAATGAAGAGAAGATGGGATAGAAAAAGTAGGCCACAACAATTCCAATATAGAAAGAGTTCTAATCACGATAAGATTAGATCAACTTCGATTTCAAAGCAAAAAAAACCAACGAGTGGTGCAAAAATACTATGGACCAGCCGAAGTCATAAGAAGGTCGGGAAGACATCATACATGATTCAATTTCTCTTATGGATGCAGACTAGCCCTATTGTCCATGTCAGTACTTGAAGCATTACTATCCTAACCAGGAAAACACTAGGCATAAGAAGGCAGCAAGATCTCCTGCTACGAAGGAAGTAGGAGAGATTCTAGCTGATAAGACATAAAGATTTGACGAACAAAGAAGTGATTTTCAATAGTTCTGGGTAGATTAGAAGAGGCTCTTTAATTTGAGATCAACTAGAAACACATCGAGAGACTTGAAGTCAACCTTATCCTACATCGCTAAGTTCACAAATGGTTGGTTGACAAAGACGTCAACCAACTGAGTGGGTAAGAATGTCACGGTCATGTTTGTCGAAGGCGTGTTGCTGTCAACTATAGGGGATGTGACTAGTTTCAATTCTTCCTACCTCGTTAACGTCGTTTCGACGTTCTTTTTCCCTCCTTTCTCCTCCGTTCCCGAGTCTCTTCTTCCCCTAACCCCATTTTTGGTATAGATCTGGTTTGTAAAGGCCTCACACTCCCGGATCTGGCGAAGTTTGGAAATTCGACGTTCCGTCTCCCTTGCTGACGGTGTTCGACGTATAGGATTCGTCTAAATCTACCCCTGATGTGTGTAAAAGGTTCTGAGATTACTTTTGTTGCGTAAAATGGATGTTTTGACGTCGATTTCGTATGGTTTGTCCTCGCTGGAGTTTCATCGAATTTTTCTGTTCCTCTTCGTTTTTCTCTATTTTGCAGGTCATTTTGGGATGGCTGAAGGTCGGGGTCGAGTTCTGTGGCATCCCAGCCTTCGGCCGCACTTTGTGGGTCGTGTGCGAGCGTTTTCGATTCTGCCGACGACCTTTTTTTTTTTTTTTTTTTTTTATCCAATCCATTACATTACCTACCCCTAAAAAGAACTTTCATCCTCGAAAGTTTTGAACTCGTGGATCAACTCGAGATAGTTTTTCTTTATTTCCTCCTCTCGTTCCCACGTAGCTTCCTCGATTTGGTGGTTACGCCACAATACTTTAACGAAACCTATATTTCTATTACGTAAGACTTTCACTTCTCGGGCTAGAATTTTAATCGGTTTCTCCTTATAACTTAAATCTTCCTCGATTTCGAGAGGTTTGTAGTCTATTACGTGCGTAGGGTCTGCAATATATTTCCTTAACATGGACACATGAAATACATCGTGTACACTTGAAAGTGAAGGTGGTAAAGCTAGTTTGTAAGCTACCGAACCCACTCTTTCTAAAATTTTGAACGGTCCAATAAACCGGGGGCTTAGTTTCCCCTTTCGTTTGAATCTTAGAATTCCTTTCATAGGAGCTACTTTTAGGAACATTGGGTCCTCTTCTTCGAACTCTAAATTCCTACGCCTAACGTCGGCGTAGCTCTTTTGCCTACTCTGTGCGGTGCGCATCCTTACTCTAATTTTTTGTACCGCCTCGTTGGTGATGCAGACCAGCTCGGGACCTACAAGTTCTCGTTCTCCTACTTCGTCCCAGCACAATGAGGATCTACGTCATTTTCCATACAACGCTTCAAAGGGTGCCATCCCGATGGTTGCTTGGAAGCTGTTGTTGTAAGAGAATTCCATTAAGTACTTGTGAAATCCATAACGCATGTCCGAAGCATGTCTTCTAGGATTTGGTTTAATCGTTCCGTTTGGCCATCCGTTTGTGAGTGAAAGGCGGTGTTAGATAAAACCTGAGGTTTCCTTATTTAGCTTTACACGTTTGTATTAGTTGATTGAATATCTTTCTTTGACTATTTGACAAACACGTCGAATGAATTACCATCCTTTTAGATGGTCATTTTGTAGGAAGTGGCAGACATTTAGTTGGCCACTCACGTGGCAGGATAAGTTAAATATTTAAATAGGCGAATCTATTAAGAAATAAATCATCACCTCGTTTTAAGCAAAAGTCTTCAGCAACTCTCTCTCTCTCTCTCTCTCTGTTATTTTTTCACATTTTTATTTTCTTCCAACAACTTCCCGTCAAACGATTTCCTCTCACCGAAAAGGATTTCAGATTATCTTTGCTGATTGTCGAAAAACAACAAGTGGTATCAGAGCTAGGCCAGGTTGAAGCCATCGGTGGTATATCATTGCGGAGGAGCCAATCTTATCAACAGTCAAGTTGAATAGCTCAAATGGTTACACACATCGAGTCATTGCTTGACGTACACACATCGAGTCATTGCTTGACGTACACACATCGAGTCATTGCTTGACGTACAAACATCGAGTCATTGCTTGACGTACACACATCGAGTCATTGCTTGACGTACACACATCGAGTCATTGCTTGACGTACACACATCGAGTCATTGCTTGACGTACACACATCGAGTCATTGCTTGACGTACATGTTGAGTTATGGAGTCTGCTCCCTATATTTATAGCTTGGTCAATGGCTATATCCGGTAAAGCTATATTTGGTAAAGCCATATATGGTAAAGCTATATCCGGTAAAGCTATATATGGAACATAGCTATATATAGTAGATGGTTGAATCTGGTAAAGCTATATTTAGTAGACTGAACCATATATATATCCCGTCCACTAAAGCTTTGAAATGTACTTTCTATTCTCTGTACTCTCTTGTTGTACATGCCTGAAGTCATCAATAAAAAATTCTTTTAGCCAGAGTTCTCCTTGCAATTCTCTCTATCCTTTTCTTTGTGATCATCTAGATCGAGCGTGTGCGTTGTTGTGCGATCCTAACAACTGGTATCAGAGCAAGGCAAAATTCACCACGATCTATGAAGATGGAAAGTTCAAAGATTGGAATTGAGAAGTTCGATGGATCCGATTTCGGTTTCTAGAAAATGCAGATTGAAGATTATCTGTACCAGAAAGATCTTCACGAACCTTTATTGGGTGTGAAGCTGGAAACCATGACCACGGAACAGTGGAAGCTCAAGGATCGACAAGCCTTGGGGCTGATCCGATTGACGCTATCCAGAAACGTGGCGTTCAATATTATCAAGGAGAAGACAACGTCAGGTCTATTGAAGACGCTGTCAAATATGTACGAAAAACCGTCGGCTATGAACAAGGTATATTTGATGCGGAGATAAGCTTGATGCTAAGGCTGTGAAATGCTACTTCATAGGCTATGGCTCTGACATGTTCGGGTATAGGTTTTGGGATGAGAAAAATATGAAGATCCTAAGACACTGTGATGTGACCTTTGATGAAAATGTCATGTACAAGAACAGAGAGAAGATAAACTCTGAGACTACGAAGCAAGTGGGAGTTGAATTTGAGTGGCAAGAAAATTCACACAGTGATGATACAACAGAAGCTCAAGAAACTCCTAATCCTATTGCTGAAGAACCAGACGTGGCTGATCCTATTGCTGAAGAACCAGACGTGGAGCAAGTTGCACCTGAGCAGGTGTTGAGAAGATCATCCAGAACTACCAGAGCACCAGATAGATATTCAACCTCATTACATTATCTGTTGCTGACTGACGAAGGAGAACCAGAGTTCTTTGATGAGGCCCTACAAGTGGAAGATTCAACTAAGTGGGAGCAAGCCATGGATGATGAGATGAGCTCACTTGAAAGGAATAATACGTGGGTGCTGACTGAGTTGCCTACAGGAAAGAGAGCTCTGTTGAACAAATGGGTGTTCAAAATCAAGGTTGAACCAGATGGCAGAAGGAGGTTTAAGGCTCGGTTAGTAGTTAAAGGATATTCACAAAGAAAAGGCATTGATTATGCTGAGATCTTTTCTCCAGTTGTGAAATTAACTACTATCCGAATTCTACTGAGTATTGTTGCATCGGAGAATTTGCACCTTGAGCAAATGGATGTAAAAACGGCATTTTTACATGGAGATCTAGATGAGGAGATCTATATGCAACAACCCGAAGGATTTGCAGCTCCAAGCAAGGAGCACATGGTGTGTAAGCTCAATAAGAGCTTGTATGGACTGAAACAAGCACCGAGACAATGGTACAAGAAGTTTGACTCCTTCATGAGCAAGAGTGGTTTCCACAGAAGTGAAAAGGATCAGTGTTGCTACCTCAATAAATACACTGATTCTTACGTGTTTCTACTCCTGTATGTGGATGATATACTAATTGCTGGATCAAGTATGAGGGAGATAAACCACCTGAAGGCAAGCTTGTCTTCAGTATTTGAGATGAAAGATTTAGGTGCAGCGAAGCAGATCCTTGGGATGAGGATTTCTCGAGATAGATCTGCTGGCACATTAAATCTATCCCAAGAGCAGTACATTGAGAAGGTGTTGTCCAAATTCAAGATGAATAACGCTAAACCCAGGACTACCCCCTTGGCAAATCATATTAAATTGTCAAAGGGGCAATCTCCCAAGACAGTTGAGGAACGTGAGCACATGGCATCAGTTCCGTACGCTTCTGCAGTTGGGAGTTTGATGTATGCTATGGTCTGCACTAGACCTGACATAACACATGCAGTGGGAGTTGTTAGCAAGTACATGGCAAATCCAGGGAAGGAACATTGGGCAGCTGTGAAGTGGCTTCTAAGATATCTGAGAGGTACATCCAATACTACACTTTGTTATGGCAATGGCAAAGTAGTTCTGCAAGGTTTTGTGGATGCTGATCTGAGTGGAGATGTAGACTCCAGCAAGAGCACATCTGGGTATATCTACACTATAGATGGAACAGCAGTGAGTTGGATGTCCAAGCTTCAGAAATGCGTTGCTCTTTCATCTACTGAAGCTGAGTACGTGGCCATAGCTGAAGCTGGAAAGGAGATGATATGGATGACAGACTATCTAGAAGAATTAGGCCGGAAGCAGTGCAAGAAGATCCTTTATACAGATAGTCAGAGTGCCATACAGTTGGTGAAAAACCCAGTCTATCATTCAAGGACAAAACACATTAGAAGACGGTACCATTTCACTCGCAGGTTAGTGGAAGAAGGCGATATGTCTTTGGAGAAGATAGAGGGTGCAAAGAATCCAGCAGACATGTTGACAAAATGTGTTGATGTTGGAAAATTAAAGCTATGCAAAGCCCTAATTGGTATGGTGTAGGATCAGTCTCCAAGTGGGAGAATTGTTGAGTTATGGAGTCTGCTCCCTGTATTTATAGCTTGGTCAATGGCTATATCCGGTAAAGCTATATTTGGTAAAGCCATATATGGTAAAGCTATATCCGGTAAAGCTATATATGGTACATAGCTATATATAGTAGATGGATAAATCTGGTAAAGCTATATTTAGTAGACTGAACCATATATATATCCCGTCCAGTAAAGCTTTGAAATGTACTTTCTATTCTCTGTACTCTCTTGTTGTACATGCCTGAAGTCATCAATAAAAAATTCTTTTAGCCAGAGTTCTCCTTGCAATTCTCTCTATCCTTTTCTTTGTGATCATCTAGATCGAGCGTGTGCGTTGTTGTGCGATCCTAACAGTACACACATGAAGGAGACGGCTGAGAAGGCCCATGTGGCTCAATTCGAGGAGGACAAGCCAGCTCTTTTCATGGTGACTGCATCAGTCCTACCCGACGTCCCTAATTCTGATTCTAAATCCACGGAGGTTCAACGATGGCATAACTGCTCCAGTGAGGCTTGTGCGTAACAAATGCACCAGCTGGAGAGCCAATTCAACTAAAGGAGGAGTGAGTGTTCGCTCAAATCGGTGAAAGAGGCAAGCAGCAAGAGCACCAAATCCACGGAGGTTCAACGATGGCATAACTGCTCCAGTGAGGTTTGTGCATAACAAAGGCACCGGCTGGAGAGCCAATTCAACTGAAGGTGGAGTGAGTAAGGCACCGGCTGGAGAGCCAATTCAACTGAAGGAGGAGTGAGCAAGGCACCGGTTGGAGAGCCAATTCAACTGAAGGAGAGTGAGCAAGGCACCGGTTGGAGAGCCAATTCAACTGAAGGAGAGTGAGCAAGGCACCGGCTCGAGAGCCCGACTGGAGAGCCAATTCAACTGAAGGAGGAGTGAGTAAGGCACTGGCTGGAGAGCCAATTCAACTGAAGGAGGAGTGAGTGTTCGCTCAAATCGGTGAAAGAGGCAAGCAGCAAGAGCACCGGCGATGGGTCCTCGACACGGGGGCAACAAACCATATGATCGGGGCCAAGTCTGCATTCTTCGAGCTTGACTCCGGGGAATCGCGGGACAATGAAATTGGCGACGGCTCCGTCGTCGAGATCGAAGGGCGGCACCATCCTGTTTGTCGGCAAGGGAGGCAAGCATCACAAGCTGATCGACCTCTACTTCATCCCAGGCTCAAGGCTAATATTGTGAGCCTAGGTCAACTCGATGAGGTCGGTTGCCACACTTCCATCAAGCGCTTTTTGGAGTTCGCGCCAAAAGGCTGACGTAAAATGCGGGTCTCGATCTGACACAATTGACATGGGTACTCCATGCAACCTCACAATTTCTTTCACATACTGTTGGGTCCAATTGTCTACTGTATATGTTGCCTTACCCGGTAGGAAGTGAGCCGACTTTGTCAGACGATCGACGACCACCCAGAATATTGTATAGCCCTTTAATGTTTTGGGTAGGCATACTATGAAATCCATGGCAATGTTTTCCCATTTCCATTTCAGTATACTTAGAGATTGTAGTAGCCCGGCGTTTTTCTGCCTAGGGGCTTTTACTTGTTGGCACACCAGACACTTACTCACGTACTCCGCGATATCCCTTTTCATACTTGGCCACCAGAAGTGTTGTTTCAAGTCTTGATACATCTTTGTTCCACCTGGATGTATCGAGAAGGGTGAGTTATGTGCCTCAGTTAGGATTTCATTCTTTATTTCGCTCATGGGTGGCACACATAAACGTCCTTGATATAATAATCTGTCATTTGTTGACTTAGAAAATTCGCCCACTGGGCCTACTTTCAATTGGTCTAGGATTTTGCTTAGGCTTGGATCCCCACGTTGTAAGTCTATGATCCTTTGTCTAAGCGTGGGATGCACTGTCGTCGTCGAGATCGAAGGGCGGCACCATCCTGTTCGTCGGCAAGGGAGGCAAGCATCACAAGCTGATCGGCCTCTACTTCATCCCGAGGCTCAAGGCTAATATTGTGAGCTTGGGTCAACTCGATGAGGCCGGTTGCCATACTTCCATCAAGCACTTTTTGGAGTTCGTGCCAAAAGGCTGACGTAAAACGCGGGTCTCGATCCGACACAATTGACATCGGTACTCCATGCAACCTCACAATTTCTTTCACATACAGTTGGGTCCAATTGTCTACTGTATATGTTGCCTTACCGGGTAGGAAGTGAGCCGACTTTGTCAGACGATCGAAGACCACCCAGATTACCGTATAGCCCTTTAATGTTTTGGGTAGGCATACTATGAAATCCATGGCAATGTTTTCCCATTTCCATTTCAGTATACTTAGAGGTTGTAGTAGCCCGGCGTTTTTCTGCCTAGGGGCTTTTACTTGTTGGCACACCAGACACTTACTCACATGCTCCGCGATATCCCTTTTCATACTTGGCCACAAGAAGTGTTGTTTCAAGTCTTGATACATCTTTGTTCCACATGGATGTATCAAGAAGGGTGAGTTGTGTGCCTCAGTTAGGATTTCATTCTTTATTTCGCTCATGGGTGGCACACATAAACGCCCTTGATATAATAATTCGTCATTTGTTGACTTAGAAAATTCGTCCACTAGGCCTACTTTCAATTGGTCTAGGATTTTGCTTAGGCTTGGATCCCCACGTTGTAAGTCTATGATCCTTTGTCTGAGCGTGGGACGCACTATCAGTCGGGCTATTTGGGCTGCCACTTCTTCGGTTACTACCGTTATATCAGCTGATTTGAAATCAGTTCGCACTCGTGGCTCCCTTGTGATGAGGGCCGATGAGTGTACATCTTTTCGACTCAGTGCATCAGCGACTACGTTTGCTTTTCCAGGGTGGTACTGGATATCTATGTCATAATCTTTTACCAGCTCTTACCATCTACATTGCCTCATGTTCAATTCTTTTTGTGTGAACAAGTATGTTAGGCTTTTATGGTCTGTATAGATTTGGGTCTTGTCGCCATACAGGTAGTGTCGCCAAATTTTTAATGCGAACACCACCGCTGCCAGCTCCAAATCATGTGTAGGATAGTTTTTCTCCTAATACTTTAGTTGGCGTGATGCATACACAACAACCTTGCCATGTTGCATCAGTACACAACCTAATCCCTTTTTGGATGCATCACTGTAAATCACGTATCCCACAGAACTCTCTGGAATTGTGAGCACTAGGGCGGATACTAGTCTTTGTTTTATCTCTTGAAAGCTAGCCTCACAAGTAGCATCCCAAACGAAAGGTACACCTTTTTTTGTCAATTGGGTGAGAGGCGTGGCTATTCTAGCGAAGTCCTGGACAAACCTTCGATAGTAACCCATCAATCCCAAGAAACTTCGTATCTCGGTGACCGTTGTTGGGCGTTTCCACTTTGTGACAGCTTCTATCTTATTGGGGTCTACGAAAACTCTGTCTTTAGACACTACGTGCCCAAGAAACGAAACCTGTCGTAGCCAAAATTCGCACTTGGAGAATTTGACATACAACTTGTTCTCCCTTAGGATAGTTAAGGCTTTGCGAAGGTGCTCTTGGTGTTCTAGGTTCGTTTTCGAGTATATCAAGATGTCGTCTATGAACACGATCACAAACGAGTCTAAGCACTCCTTAAATACTCGGTTCATTAATTCCATAAATACCGTTGGGGCATTGGTGAGACCAAAAGACATCACCACAAACTCGTAGTTGTTGGGTTTTATGTCCTAAAACTCATAGTTTGTAAACAAAGATATATTCTATTTTCAATAAAGTTATTATTGATGTTTATTCAGTAATAAATTGTTATTGAATAAAGTGAACTTTACGATCATTAATCTAAATCCAATAAACTAAGAACACTCTGGCTATAGTATGATTACTTGAACTATATGTAGAGACATAAGAGTGGATCAAGTTCAAGTATATAGTCAAAATGATCTATAGTATAAGGATAAGGCTGAGTACCTTATTCTGGGGACACTATGGATGCGGCCCACTTTTGTATATGATATAAACAATGTGATCACTAAATTGTGCATGTGGAGACATGTGAGTGGGGGCGTCCTATGCAATGAGTATTGCATAAGATCGGACCATGAAGAAAACCACTCTCACTTTATAAAGTCGTTTACTGTTGAGACTGATTTTCTTTTCATTCGATAACCTAGGTAACTCGGTTTTAATCCTGAGCTAACCATGAACTCCTGTTTATTCGGAATTATCCTTAGATTTGCATGGGTGAGAGTGGCTCTAGTTCGCCGACTCAACAGGCCTCCCATTTCAGGGGTAAGACTGGGTGAATGGCTGGGGACATGGGGTGCAAGACGGAATTCACTCCTACCCACTTTTAGGGATAGAAGAAAGGTAGTTCCCTTAAGCACTGACTCCATGTCTTGAACAAGGGGCCCCACCCTCTCATTGGCCTGAGAGGGATTCGGTTTACTGGTTGGACCACAAACCAATTGTTCATTAGAGGATCAGTGAGACATAAGGAACAAGAAATAACTTCAGGGGTAAAACGGTAAATTGACCCAGCTCTAGTTACGAACAACCTGTGAAGGATCGACTTACTAATCATGGTTATATCAGATGGACAGAAATATATCTATAGTGAGGGGAGTGCAACTACTAGGCTATAGTGGAGTGTCCTAGTAGTTAACGAATGTTGGTTAACCAGGTTAATGAGTTTAATCGGTTAATCTTGGATCGTTGGAGCCCATGATCTATAGGTCCATTAGGTCCCTCTGCTAGCTCATATCGGACTAAACCATAGAACAGTGTGACGAGTGAGTTCGAAGTGTTCGAATTCAAATTAGGGAATATGCGTTACATATATACGATATATTTAACCGCAATTTTGTTTTATTTACGAATTAAACGAAAAGAGAGAATCTGAGATATTTAAATAAGATTTAAATATCTTAAATCAATTATGTGTCGGAATTGATTGGGATTGACATTTGAATTAATATTAAATATTAATTAAATAGTTTAATTAATCATTTAATGTTACTTTAATTTGAAATTCATTATTCAAATTAATTGTTGAATTAAAATGAAGAAAGTCAAAATGTTGACTTTCATCTAATGGAAAAATCCATGTTAGTGGAATTTTGAGGTGTCAAAATTTGGTTTAACCAAACTTGCATGTTTGCCAAATAAACCCCACAAGTTTGAGTGGAATTTTGAGTGTCAAAATTTGGTTAACTCAAACATGCATGCTTGCCACATAATCCCAAACATTTGAGTGGAATTTTAAGTGTCAAAATTTGGTGATCTCAAGTTTGCATGAACATGCAAACTTGACTCTTTAAATAGAGTGATCATGATACTTGGAAGGGATTCTTCTTCATCTTGATGAAAAAACCTTGAAACAAACACTCTCTTTCACATATACAAAATCCCTCCCAAGTTTAGTCACTCACCGGATTCCACAATCCCGTTCTAAGGCCGGAGGATAGTGGAGAAGACACTAGTGGTGGTTCGAAACCGGTTCGTGAGGCAAAAGGAGTTTGAACTACAAAAGGTTAGTATTTAAACCCATTAAGTTTTAATACTTATGAACATGCTAGTTATTTACAATAATTGATGTTCTAAAAGTGCCTAAGATCCAAATTGCTTCCGCATGTGTTATATTAACACCAACAATTGGTATCAGAGCAAGTTTTAGGCACTTTATTTACATTAATTTGATCATGGTGGGTACCATTTCATGCATGAAATTTGTGGTTGCTAAAGTGGATGGTTTTGGTTTTGGCATTTTTTTTATGCTTCCATTTGATACAATTATTGTAATAAGCCTAAGGTGTATGGGCTTTAATGAATGAAGAAAGGTCTGTAATTTTTATGGAGTCATTAGAGTCCATTTTAGGTTGTAATTGATCGAAAATGGAAGAGATAAGCAAGCTGAACCGAAGAAGATGGAAGAGGCGGTTCGGGTGTTTTTTCTGTCGTTGGGGACCGATTGAACATTTTTAAGGGTTGGTTTGTCCAGTTCGTGATCCTCGGGAGCGGCTCAAGTTATTTTTAATTATTAATGTAATAATTTAGTTAATTGCTTGCTTTAAAATGCCAAAACCAACCCACTTTAGTGTGTTTAATTAATTATGCATTATGAATGTATGTTTTAATTAAATAGAAAATGTATATGCATAAAGTATGTCATATAGATTTAAAATCCCACCATAGGCTAAGCATGTTTCATGCATTCCAAGTATGTTATAAGTGTTATAATGTATAGTATGCATGTCTTAGGGTTCCATGAGTGATAGATATAAATTGTTATATTATTGCATGGAATGGATGATTATATAAATTGTTATATAAATCATGTTATAGGTTATTTTCAACGTCATAAAATGAGGTAGACGTTAAAATCTATAATAAAGATAAGTGCATGCTCACTAAGGGTTAAGAACCGAGCACGATCAATTTTAACAGTTAAAAAGGGTCGATGTCTTATAAAATTGCGGTTACGAGAAAGCTCAACTGGCACGATCTTGTCTAAGGCTGAAGGTACTTAAGTTGACGGTTTACGGAACACCTACTACCTGGAGATCGGACCAGTACTTGAGCTTAGTTAGCCCAGTTTTATGAGCATGCTTAAGTGATGTAAGATTTAGAAAAATCGAATAGACTTAAGTTATATTTAATTAGCCGGAATATACTTAAGTAATGAGTATACCCAAACATCTAAAATACTTAGTGGGAGGAAAAAGGTGTATAAGATACATCGTTTTCTCTTCACGCTCTCCGTAAAATTCACACAGTGAGATTCATGCTCGGCCTCGTGTCGCCCTGGGAGCGTCCTCCATTCGGAAGGTATTTGCATGAATAACAAGGTGAATTGAGAAAGTATTTATAGTAAGTGGGAGAAGGAAGTCAACACGTCCTATGGTCTCCACCACTAGGTTGCACTGTGAGATTCCCATGTTCCGCCTGCATGTTGCCCTAGAGCAACTACCCATTCGGAAGGTCGTAACATGGGAGTCGGAACAACGCAAACTCCAGAAATGGATAGGATTTCTTAGGTCCATTCCTAACTTTGGCTTTTTCATTCGATAGCGTTGTTGGGACCGATTTCTGAGGTCTGAAATTGGTGGGTCACACTTGCGAAGAATTACTAAGAGTTAGTATATTCTTGACCAAAATAGCGATAACTAAAACACTATAGGAACAAGAGTTATTTTGGAATTAGTGTTTAAGTCAAGAATGTCTTGGTTTAGTGAATGAGTGATTGACTGCCCCTCGGTAGCAGTTGCTCTAACTCACTAAAGTATCGTTGCAAATTAATAATGATTTGGGTACATTATTACATTTGCTAAAACTGATTGGATTAAACAGGATTAAGTCAAATCACTAATAGAATTTTCTTTATATCACAGCATGACAAACTCAATAGTACAATTACTCGCTTCTGAGAAATTAAACGGCGACAACTACTCAACTTGGAAATCAAACCTAAACACAATACTGGTCATTGATGATTTAAAGTTTGTTTTAACTGAGGAGTGTCCTCCAAACCCAAACTCAAATGCAAATCGAATAGCTCGGGATGCATATGACAGATGGATAAAGGCAAATGATAAAGCCCGAGTGTACATTCTAGCCAGCATATCTGATGTTTTGGCTAAGAAACACGATGTTATGGGTACTGCTAAAGAGATTATGGAATCTCTAAAAGGGATGTTTGGACAACCGTCCTTCTCCCTTAGACATGAAGCCATAAAATACATTTACAACTGCCGTATGAAAGAAGGGACCTCAGTAAGAGAACATGTCCTGGACATGATGGTCCATTTCAATGTGGCAGAAGAAAATGAAGCTGTCATTGATGAGAAGAGTCAAGTCAGTTTTATCATGATGTCTCTTCCGAAGAGCTTCTTCCAGTTCCGCACCAATGTGGTTATGAACAAAATAGAATATAACTTGACTGCTCTTCTCAATGAGCTACAGACTTATCAGTCCCTCTTAACAAACAAGGGACAAACAGGAGAAGCAAATGTTGCTATCTCCAAGAAATTACAACGAGGATCGTCCTCCAAAAATAAGTCTGGACCTTCAACTTCTAAAAGTGTTTTGATGAAAAAGAAGGGAAAAGGGAAAAATAAGATTCCTACTAACCGCAAGAACAAGGTTCAAAAAGCAGATAAAGGAAAATGTTTCCATTGCAACGAAAACGGGCACTGGAAGAGAAACTGCCCAAAATACCTTGCAGAGAAGAAAGCCGAAAAGACACAACAAGGTAAATATGATTTACTCGTTGTAGAAATGTGTTTAGTAGAGTATGACAACTCAACTTGGATACTAGATTCAGGGGCGACTAATCATATTTGTTCTTTTTACCAGGAAACTAGCTCCTGGAGAAAGCTTGCGGATGGCGAGATAACACTCAGGGTTGGAACAGGAGAGGTTGTCTCAGCAAGATCAGTAGGAAATTTAAAGTTGTTTTTTGGAGATAGATTCATTATATTAGATAATGTACTTTTTGTTCCTGGAATGAAAAGAAATCTAATATCCATCTCTTGTTTATTAGAACAGTTGTATAAAGTATCTTTTGAAATCAATGAAGTGTTCATTTGCAAAAGAGGTATTCATATTTGTTCTGCAAAACTAGAAAACAACTTATATATGTTAAAACTGAGCAAAACAAAAGCTATTTTAAATACTGAGATGTTTAAAACAGTTGAAACTCAAAATAAACGACAAAAGATTTCTCCTAATACCTATCTTTGGCACTTAAGACTAGGCCACATTAATCTCAATAGGATTGAGAGATTGGTTAAAAGAGGACTTCTAAATAAGTTAGAAGACAATTCTTTACCTCCATGTGAGTCTTGTCTTGAGGGTAAAATGACTAAACGATCATTTTGCGAAAAAGGTTATAGAGCCAAAGAAACCTTAGAACTCGTGCATACAGATCTCTGTGGTCCAATGAATGTCAAAGCACGAGGAGGGTATGAATATTTCATCAGTTTTATTGATGATTATTCAAGGTATGGCTATCTTTACCTAATGCATCACAAGTCCGAAGCTCTTGAAAAATTCAGAGACTATAAGATTGAGGTTGAGAATCTATTAGGTAAAACTATTAAAACACTTCGATCAGATCGAGGAGGAGAGTACATGGATTTAAGATTTCAGGACTATATGATAGAACATGGAATAAGGTCTCAACTCTCAGCCCCTGGTATGCCTCAACAAAATGGTGTATCAGAAAGGAGAAATAGAACTCTATTAGACATGGTTCGGTCTATGATGAGTTTCGCTCAATTACCTGATTCGTTTTGGGGATATGCAGTGGAGACTGCTACATACATTTTGAACATGGTTCCTACTAAGAGTGTTTCAGAAACACCTTATGAGTTATGGAAAGGGCGTAAAGGTAGTTTACGTCACTTCAGAATTTGGGGATGTCCAGCACATGTGTTGTTGCAAAATCCCAAGAAATTAGAACGTCGTTCAAAATTATGTCTATTTGTAGGATACCCCAAAGAGACGAAAGGTGGTTTGTTTTATGATCCTCAAGAAAATAGAGTGTTTGTATCAACGAACGCTACATTCTGAGAGGAAGACCACGTAAGAAATCATCAACCTCGTAGCAAACTAGTATTAAGTGAGATTTCTAAAGAAGCTACTCATAAAACAACAAGAGTTGTTGATCAAGCTGGTCCTTCAACCAGAGTTGTTGATGGAGCTGACACTTCTGGTCAATCACATCCTTCTCAAAAGTTGAGAATGCCTCGACGTAGTGGGAGGGTTATAACTCAACCCGATCGTTACTTGGGTTTGATAGAAACTCAAGTCATCATACCTGATGATGGCGTTGAGGATCCATTGTCCTATAAACAGGCAATGAATGATGTAGATAGAGATCAGTGGATTAAAGCCATGAATCTTGAAATGGAGTCAATGTACTTCAATTCAGTCTGGGAACTTGTAGATCAACCAGATGGGGTAAAACCTATTGGTTGCAAATGGATCTATAAGAGGAAACGAGACCAAACCGGTAAGGTACAGACCTTTAAAGCACGACTAGTAGCAAAGGGTTATACCCAAAGAGAGGGGGTGGACTATGAAGAAACCTTCTCACCTGTTGCTATGCTTAAATCAATTAGAATACTCTTGTCTATTGCCACATTTTATGATTATGAAATTTGGCAAATGGATGTTAAGACAGCTTTTCTAAACGGCGATCTTGAAGAGAGTATCTATATGGCTCAACCAGAGGGGTTCATTGAACAGGATCACGAGCAAAGGGTTTGCAAGCTTAAAAGATCCATTTATGGGTTGAAGCAAGCATCTCGATCCTGGAACATAAAGTTTGATACTGCGATCAAATCTTATGGCTTTAAACAGAATGTTGACGAACCTTGTGTTTATAAAAGGATAGTCAACTCTACAGTAGCTTTCCTGGTGTTGTACGTTGACGATATCCTACTCATTGGAAATGATGTGGGAATTCTGACTGACATTAAGCATTGGCTGGCGACACAATTCCAAATGAAAGATTTGGGAGAGGCTCAGTTTGTTCTTGGAATCCAAATTGTTCGGAATCGCAAGAACAAAACACTAGCATTGTCTCAAGCATCGTACATCGACAAAATGTTGATTCGATATAAGATGCAGGACTCCAACAAAGGATTATTACCTTTCAGGCATGGAGTTCATTTGTCGAAGGAACAAAGTCCTAAGACACCTCAAGAAGTTGAGGATATGAAACACATTCCCTATGCATCAGCAGTCGGTAGTCTGATGTATGCCATGCTATGTACCCGACCCGACATATGCTATGCTGTGGGAATTGTCAGCAGATATCAGTCCAATCCGGGACGTGCTCATTGGACTGCTGTTAAGAATATCCTCAAGTATCTTAGGAGAACGAGGGACTATATGCTAATGTACGGTGCTAAGGATCTGATCCTTACAGGGTACACTGACTCAGATTTTCAGACCGATGTAGATTCGAGGAAATCGACATCAGGATCTGTCTTCACTCTGAACGGAGGAGCAATAATATGGAGAAGCATAAAGCAAGGTTGCATTGCTGATTCCACCATGGAAGCTGAGTATGTTGCTGCTTGTGAAGCAGCGAAAGAATCTGTATGGCTTAGGAAGTTCTTAACTGATTTGGAAGTCGTTCCAAATATGCATCTTCCCGTCACTCTTTATTGTGATAACAGTGGAGCAGTTGCAAATTCAAAAGAACCAAGAAGCCATAAGCGAGGAAAACATATTGAGCGCAAATATCATCTCATAAGGGAGATTGTGCAACGAGGAGATGTGATCGTCACACAGATAGCTTCAGAACACAACATTGCTGATCCATTTACAAAGCCCCTCACGGCTAAAGTGTTTGAAGGGCACCTAGTGAGTCTAGGACTACGAGTTATGTAATCTAGGGCAAGTGGGAGAAAAGGCATGAAGTATGTGATGCCCAAGTTTATTGTATTTCTCTCTACTCAACGTTATAAAACCCCACTAGAGTTTTAGTCCAAGTGGGAGTTTGTTGGGTTTTATGTCCTAAAACTCATAGTTTGTAAACAAAGATATATTCTATTTTCAATAAAGTTATTATTGATGTTTATTCAGTAATAAATTGTTATTGAATAAAGTGAACTTTACGATCATTAATCTAAATCCAATAAACTAAGAACACTCTGGCTATAGTATGATTACTTGAACTATATGTAGAGACATAAGAGTGGATCAAGTTCAAGTATATAGTCAAAATGATCTATAGTATAAGGATAAGGCTGAGTACCTTATTCTGGGGACACTATGGATGCGGCCCACTTTTGTATATGATATAAACAATGTGATCACTAAATTGTGCATGTGGAGACATGTGAGTGGGGGCGTCCTATGCAATGAGTATTGCATAAGATCGGACCATGAAGAAAACCACTCTCACTTTATAAAGTCGTTTACTGTTGAGACTGATTTTCTTTTCATTCGATAACCTAGGTAACTCGGTTTTAATCCTGAGCTAACCATGAACTCCTGTTTATTCGGAATTATCCTTAGATTTGCATGGGTGAGAGTGGCTCTAGTTCGCCGACTCAACAGGCCTCCCATTTCAGGGGTAAGACTGGGTGAATGGCTGGGGACATGGGGTGCAAGACGGAATTCACTCCTACCCACTTTTAGGGATAGAAGAAAGGTAGTTCCCTTAAGCACTGACTCCATGTCTTGAACAAGGGGCCCCACCCTCTCATTGGCCTGAGAGGGATTCGGTTTACTGGTTGGACCACAAACCAATTGTTCATTAGAGGATCAGTGAGACATAAGGAACAAGAAATAACTTCAGGGGTAAAACGGTAAATTGACCCAGCTCTAGTTACGAACAACCTGTGAAGGATCGACTTACTAATCATGGTTATATCAGATGGACAGAAATATATCTATAGTGAGGGGAGTGCAACTACTAGGCTATAGTGGAGTGTCCTAGTAGTTAACGAATGTTGGTTAACCAGGTTAATGAGTTTAATCGGTTAATCTTGGATCGTTGGAGCCCATGATCTATAGGTCCATTAGGTCCCTCTGCTAGCTCATATCGGACTAAACCATAGAACAGTGTGACGAGTGAGTTCGAAGTGTTCGAATTCAAATTAGGGAATATGCGTTACATATATACGATATATTTAACCGCAATTTTGTTTTATTTACGAATTAAACGAAAAGAGAGAATCTGAGATATTTAAATAAGATTTAAATATCTTAAATCAATTATGTGTCGGAATTGATTGGGATTGACATTTGAATTAATATTAAATATTAATTAAATAGTTTAATTAATCATTTAATGTTACTTTAATTTGAAATTCATTATTCAAATTAATTGTTGAATTAAAATGAAGAAAGTCAAAATGTTGACTTTCATCTAATGGAAAAATCCATGTTAGTGGAATTTTGAGGTGTCAAAATTTGGTTTAACCAAACTTGCATGTTTGCCAAATAAACCCCACAAGTTTGAGTGGAATTTTGAGTGTCAAAATTTGGTTAACTCAAACATGCATGCTTGCCACATAATCCCAAACATTTGAGTGGAATTTTAAGTGTCAAAATTTGGTGATCTCAAGTTTGCATGAACATGCAAACTTGACTCTTTAAATAGAGTGATCATGATACTTGGAAGGGATTCTTCTTCATCTTGATGAAAAAACCTTGAAACAAACACTCTCTTTCACATATACAAAATCCCTCCCAAGTTTAGTCACTCACCGGATTCCACAATCCCGTTCTAAGGCCGGAGGATAGTGGAGAAGACACTAGTGGTGGTTCGAAACCGGTTCGTGAGGCAAAAGGAGTTTGAACTACAAAAGGTTAGTATTTAAACCCATTAAGTTTTAATACTTATGAACATGCTAGTTATTTACAATAATTGATGTTCTAAAAGTGCCTAAGATCCAAATTGCTTCCGCATGTGTTATATTAACACCAACAGTAGTGACCATATCTGGTTCGAAAGGCTGTTTTCGGTATGTCTTCATTTTTAATCTTAATTTGATGATATCCTGATCGAAAATCTATTTTAGAAAACACTGTCGCCCCTCGCAGTTGGTCAAATAGGTCCTCGATATAGGGTAACGGGTATTTGTTCTTTACCGTCCTCTTGTTTAATTCCCTATAATCAATGCATAAACACATTGAGCCGTCTTTCCTTTTTACAAACAACACTGGCGCACCCTAAGGGGACACGCTAGGTCGAATGAAGCCTTTATCTAATAGGAATTGCAGTTGTGATTTAAGTTGTTTTAGTTCTGCTGGTGCCATGCAGTACGGGGCCTTAGAGATGGGTCCGTTCCTGGTTCCAGTTCTATTCCGAAGTCTACCTCTCGCGATGGAGGGATTCCCGGGAGGTCCTCCGGGAAGACATCCATAAATTTGTTTACTATGGATATTGTATCTATTGGTTTTTTCTTTCCTTTTTTGTTTACTGCACAAGCTAGAAACGCCCACCCCCCTTGTTGTACCAGGCGTCTCGCTTTCATTATCGATATTATTTTTGGGGTGGTACCTGTGAAAGTCCCTTTAAACTTAAAGGTAAGTCCGTTTGGAGGTGTGAATATCACCTCTTTCTTATGGCAGTCTATGCTAGCAAAGTTTTCGGCTAGCCAGTCCATTCCTAGTATGACGTCAAAATTCGTCATATCCACTACTTTTAAGTCTACGGTGGATGGTTTGTCTAGCTATTACCACATGTCCGTCTTTTACTCTATTTTTGGTAACTAAGTCTACCCCTGCTGGGGTACCGACCGACAATACATGCATTAAGGGTTCTACTACGAACCCTGCTTGTTTAACAAATGGTAAGGAAACAAACGAATGGGTAGAACCAGAATCAAACAATGTCAACACAAAGTGTTCTAGGATAGAAAGCGTACCTGTCACCACGGTGCCAGACATTCCCACCTCTTTACTGGTCGTTGCATATGCCCTGGTCTGTGGGCGGGTTTGTATGGTGAGCTCTCGAATGACTGGTCCTCTAAGGGGTTCCCTTGGATTTCCCGAGCTCCTTGTAGGGCAAGTTCTAGCCACATGACCTGCATGACCACAGATATAACACATATCTGAGCCCGGCAAACATCTCTCAACATGTTGTTTTCCACAGTTACGGCACAGGGGCTTCTCCAGTGTTAGGTATCGGGCTATTGGGGGTGGAGCAGGTGGCCTACCCTGATATCGAGGTCTCTAGAGCGATGGTTGGAATTCTGTGGTTTCGACCTCGACAGGGCGTTTCCTCCCTGTGACAACCGTTGGCTCCGTTTTTTTCTCCTCTGGGGGTTCCTCTAGGGCCTTGGCCGTCCTTAGGGCCTCTTCAAAGGTTTTTGGGTTAAAAGCCTCCAACATGCGGCGGGTCTTCGGGTTCAATCCCAACACAAATTTTTTTGTCTATTTCTCTTCAATATAAGCTAATGACGGTGCAAATCTTCTTAGTCTCATGAATTCCTGATCATACTGATCCACCGTGCAATCACCTTGGGTTAAATGGTTAAACTCTTATTGTTTTTTTATACCGGTTTTCTTTGGATAATAATATTTCAGAAAGGCTTCCTTAAAGGTTTCCCACGTAGTAATCCCCTCACCCGGATTGATGCTTTGTTTATTATCCGACCACAACACTTCTGCATCTTTTTGTAATACATACGTCGCACACGCCACCTTATGTTCATCAGGGCATCTCATTGATTCAAAGGTCGTTTCCATGTTTGCGATCCACATCTGAGCTGCCATGGGATCTTCCTTTGAACCGACAAAAGAACGGGGGTTATATCTTCTGAAATCCTTTAACCAACTCGCACCCCTATTTAGATGCAGGTTGTTGGCCGGTTGTATAGCTACCGTATCCACCGGTTGCGTGGCCGCCACGTTGGTGGGTTGCTTGGCCACCCCGTTGGCTGGTTGCGTGGTCATTGCTGCGACTTGTTGGAGCTAACAACGTGGCTTGTTGTGTGGCTAGAATAGTTTGCATTGTCGTTTGGAGGGATTCCAATATTAACCTTGTGGCGGGGTCTAACCCGACCTGTGGTGCAGCTTGAGGGGGCGGTGCGTATTCGGGAGGGGGTACAGCTTATGGGGGAGGTGCATATTCAGGAGGTGGTACAGTTTGTGGGGGAGGTGCGTTTTCAGGTGGTGGTACAGTTTGTGGGGGAGGTGAATATTCAGGAGGTGGTACAAACACATATGGTCCGGTAGTCGACCCCTCTTGAAAAGAGCTTCTATCGGCTTCTCCTCTTCCCCCTCTCCAAATGGGAGGTCGTCCTCTCCCTCTCCTACCTCTTCTACGTCCTCTGTGCGGCATGGTTCTAGAAATGCGGAATATACATTAAATGGGCCCTGTTCATAAATGCGACTTACACTTGCCTTTTATTACCTCGTGAAAGAGAAGATGATTAGAAGGGAAAGAAGGGAAAAAAACATTATTGAAATAAAGGAAAAGGAACAAAACGGAAATGAATGTCTTTTACTACCCTATGGTTTATTATGAAATACAATTCAATCTAAACTAACGTATACGAATGATGCAAACCGAATTCAACCTAGACTATGAAATGGAAAAAAAACAACTACCCTATGCATGTGCCACGGTCCCGGGGTGTACGATGCCGCCGTCGATGTCACATGGGTGCCTTGCCCTTATCTGAAAAAGTAAAGTAGCACGAAACCAATTCCCTAAATCTATGGAGTTCCCCCAAAAATTGATTTATCTTATTATTAATCAAGAATTTCGTATAGAGCTAGAACGACCCTCAGAAATTGCAAATACTAATTTGTTAAGAATTAATCGGATTGAAGCTATAGCATCATCATTCGCTGGAATCGAAATATCTGCGAGATCCGGGTCACAATTTGTATCAATTAAACAAATAGTTGGAATTCCCAACGTGATACATTCTTGAAGAGCCCGATATTCTTCTTGTTGATCAACGATTATTACAATATCGGGTAACCTCGTCATATATTTAATCCCGCCCAGATATGTTTGCAAGTGAGATAATTGTCTCTTCAACATAGCTGCATCCCTTTTCGGAAGACGGTTGAGTCCCCCCGTCTTTTGTTCCGCATATAACAAGAGGAAATATTCGCCCGCGAACATTTCAATTTTATGAGATTTATAAATTTGGGTCGATCAAATATAAGACTAGATAAAAAAAGAAAAGGCAAAACAAAATAAAAGTTTATTATAACTTTATAATAAAAGAAAAAAATAACAAAACGAGATTATATTATATATTATTTTTTAGAAAACTATAAAAAAAAAATGATTCTATTATTCATTCTAGAATCTATAAAGAGTTTAGTTTTCTATCGAAAGAAGATATTAAAATTTCTAATAGATTAATTAAATTAAATCTCAAAGAATCCCATGATTCAATCTATTATTCAGTAAATACATGTACATTTTTTTGAATCGTTTCATTCGCGAGGAAACATACAAGTCATTAAACCAAATTAATGGGCGTCCAATAATAGAACTGCTTACTTGGTTGGTTTAAGACAAGGTCATTATGCATCCTTGATGCTAGCTTAAAAAGTTGATCATTGAACTCAAATTTCACCTAAGGAGTCATACAATTATAATTTAGAATTCTATTATGGTAATTGGCTCACCTCATTTACATAAAATAATCTAAAAACTTATCTATAAGTAATTTAAATTGGCAAGTCAGTAGCCATACAAACTTTAAACGTCTTTAAAAGTGTCAAAAAAATGTATCTTGAAGAGTAAAAAATGGTAGTAAATGATCTAAACTTACCAGACCTAAATCAAATGTGTCAAGTTATAGGCCATCAGAGTATGAATTCTCTAGTTCTGAGTTGTCAAAATAGGATGAAACTGAGTAATTTTAATGACTAAGTAAGCTAAGGGACCTTCTTTTATATTAGAGTTCACCTTTCGACTTTGAAAATCTAATCGATACATAACAAATTTTTTTCCTTAATTCTCCGTCATCACGTTTAACTCCTCAAAGGTCACCACAACTCATCCTCGATTATAATCCTAGTGGTAAAGTTCAGGTAGAAGGTATGTGTACGTGCATGTACACAATAGAAAGAGAGATAAAATACACAAGAACACATCTAAAAACAACACAAGACCAACTTTATAGTTTTTCAAGCCCGCGCAATGGGTATGCGACATGAAGCGGCCGACTTTGTTTTCCAGGGGACACAAAAAATTCTCTTAAACTAAGCTACAAACAAAAGATTTGGTGTTCGTGTGTTGTTAAAGCATTAACGACCTCTTATTCTCCTCCTTTCATTCTCCAATCTCTAAAATTTCCTCACCCAAATTAAGATATACAAGTTATAGCAAGAAGAAGAAGAAGAAGAAGAAAAAGAAAACGAAAAGAGGAGAATAATGAAACATTCAAGATGTATTTGATGACAAAACTGGGAAACTGGGCACTGAGTCGTTGCAATCATTTCATAATCTATTTACATTACGAAATAGAGTATTAAACCATTTCCTATCATAATCTATTTACATTACGGAATAGAATACTCATGTCGTTTTTCTTGAATGGTATGACATTGTCCACTTTGAGTATAAACTCTCATGACTTTGCTTTTAGTTTCCTCAAATGATCTCATACCAATGGAGATGTATTCATTACTTATAAACCTATGATCATTCCCTTAATTAGCCAATGTGGGATCTTCTCCGAACACTTCTGTCCTCAAACAAAGTACACCATAGAGCCTCCCCTAACTATGAATCCCTCGAATAACCTTCTCTTAATCGAGACTCGACTCCTCCTCTGGAACCCTCGAACAAAGTACACTCTTTGTTTGACACTTGAGTCACTTTTGACTACACCTTTGAGGCTCACAACTTCTTTGTTCGACATTGAGGATTCTATTAACATAAATAAGTTAAGGGCATGAGTCTGATATGATGTTAGGAATCATGAACATCACAATGATATGATATTGTTCGGCTTTGCTTTTGATTTCCCCAAAAGGCCCCATGCCAATGGAATGTATTCCTTGTTTATAAACTCATGATATCCTTTTAATTAGCCAATGTGAGACTTCTCTCCCAACAATTTTCCATAGAATATGGGGTAAAAACCCATAATGGAGGAAGGTATGAGCAAGGTTCAATATACTTAAAAAAAAAATCGCAAATATAACCAAATTGATGATATTGGGGATGAGAATGGGGATTGGCTAGAAAATGTTGAGGATTATTGGGAGTGATTCCCACGTTGGTTAATTTAGTGGATGATCATGGGTTTATAAGTGAGGAATACTTTCTCCGTTGGTACCATTTCACTCGCAGGTTAGTGGAAGAAGGTGATATGTGTTTGGAGAAGATAGAGGGTGCAAAGAATCCAGCAGGCATGTTGACAAAATGTGTTGATGTTGGAAAATTAAAGCTATGCAAAGCCCTAATTGGTATGGTGTAGGATCAGTCTCCAAGTGGGAGAATTGTTGAGTTATGGAGTCTGCTCCCTGTATTTATAGCTTGGTCAACGGTTATATCCGGTAAAGCTATATTTGGTAAAGCAATATATGGTAAAGCTATATCCGGTAAAGCTATATATGGTACATAGCTATATATAGTAGATGGTTAAATCTGGTAAAGCTATATTTAGTAGACTGAACCATATATATATCCCGTCCAGTAAAGCTTTGAAATCTACTTTCTATTCTCTGTACTCTCTCTTGTTGTACATACTGAAGTCATCAATAAAAAATTCTTTTAGCCAGAGTTCTCCTTGCAATTTTCTCTATCCTTTTCTTTGTGTTCATCTAGATCGAGTGTGTGCGTTGTTGTGCGATCCTAACAAAGATCACCAGCTTTGACTTGTATAGAAGCTCCACAAATCTTCATCTAAATTTCGAGGTATTTTCCATATTTGATTCTCGTACCCTCAGGCAACCTCAACAATTGGATGGCTTTGTGACGATTCCGTATAGGCCTAGGTAGATTCTTTGGTTGTTACATTAAGTACATGGACATTTCATATATTAGAGTTAGAGATGACCAAATTGGTCTAAGGTATTTTGTTTCTTTTAATGTTAGCCCATCCCTAATCTATTTTCATTCCTATATCTTTTTAAGAAATATGTGAACATTAATGTCTAGAACTTGACTATTAATGTTGGAGTTAGTCTAAGATGCTAGATTAAGGTTTTGGTTCGAAAGGACTCGAGTTCAAAAAATTTCTTGTGGGATCCTAATAAGATTTAATAATTATGTTATCTTTTGATCCCTAAACCTTTATAAAGAATACAAATGGATTAATTTTTTTCCAAGCATCAAAGTTGAGATGGCCGAGTTGGTCTAAGGCGCCAGATTAAGGTTCTGGTCTGAAAGTGCATGTGTTCAAATCCAATTCTCAACAATTATCTTTTATACCCTAAACCTTTATAAAGAATAGATATTGATTAATTTTTTTTTTATGCTCTCAAAGTAGAGATGGCCGAGTTGGTCTAAGGCGCCAGATTAAGGTTCTGGTTCGAAAGGGCGTGGGTTCAAATCCCACTCTCAATAATTATCTTTTATACCCTAAACCTTTATTAAGAATACATATTGATTAATTTTTTTTTTTATGCTCTCAAAGTTGAGATGACCGAGTTGATCTAAGGCGCCAGATTAAGGTTCTGGTCCGAAAGTCCCACTCTCAACAATTATTTTTTATACCCTAAACCTTTATAAAGAAAACATATCGATTAATTTTTTTTCAAGCTTTCAAAGTTGAGATGGCCGAGTTGGTCTAAGGCCCTAGATTAAGGTTTTGGTAACCAAATCCCACTCTCAACATTTATTTTGAGAAATTTCTTTAGGGTCCTTATACGATGTTTAATATGTTGATCCCTAAAGAATATGCATGGATTAATTTTTTTTTTCAAGCATTAAAGTTGAGATGGTCGAGTGGTCTAAGGTGCTAGATTAAGGTTTTGGTCAAAAAGGGTGTGGGTTCAAATCCCACTCCCAACATTTACTTTGAGAATGTTTAATATTTTGATCCCTAAACTTTTATAAAGAATATGGATGAATTAAGATTTCTAAACAAGATTGCTCACAACTTTGATGAAGAAATTGGTTTGTATCGAGTTGCCCAACAAGGTGGAAAAATGACTTGAAAGTTGACCCTGACTCGATGAATTTGACTATAAAATTAGGAGCCTCCACCAAAAATGATTTCCTACCTACTTTGAGAGCCTATGACTCGATGAATTTGCCTATAAAATTAGGAGCTTCCACCAAAAATGATTTCCAATGATTTCCTAGAGCCTATAAATTGATTCCTAACTTCTTCTTGCAATCCCATCGGCCACTTTTATGTAGGAATTGCTTCGAAATAATCCAATTAAGTAATGTTAGATTAACCTACTAAATAGACTCCATTACTTATGAGATATGACATCTTAAGGTTACACATGAAATTTGGTAATCACAGTATACATATCATGAACATTAAATGCAAAAATACTTCATTTAAACTTTCATAAAACGTCATATTCATCTTAAAATATAGTCATGGACTTATGTATTTTGAAAACACCTTTAAAACGACACAACAAAAGACTAAATGATATGAACCAAGAGACATCAATCATACAATATATTTCACTGAAGATGTGAAGAAAATATTGTTGAAATTATCAAAAGATATTTTAATTCATGCCGCATGGAAGAAGAATGAAGTTTCATGTTATAAATTTTAGGTGGATTACAATTTAGAATTATTGTATTTCATTAATGTATTTTAAGACTTTTTAGTTACTTTATGTTACAATTACAGAATGGTTAATTATGGCCATTAAGTATGAATGTTACCACTCTTGGAATGCCTTTAATAATTTCATTTTGAGACTATATAAAACCATGTAGGTTGATTATATAATGGTTAATTATAGCCATTAAGTATGAAAGTTACCGGTCTTGGAATGCCTTTAATAGTTTCATTTTGAGGCTATGTAAAGCCATGTGTTGTATTTGTATGTAAACTTTGAAAATATACTAAAAGAAGCATTTGTACTTTTCTTTAGCCAATGGCTAAGTTTCTTTACAATTCTATGTAGTTTAGGTTGCATGTAGAATCATTCAAGTTCGACATGATCAATCTTGCTTGTGGAGTGATTCAAATCTCAAGCAAGTGTTCTTGCGTTGAGATATTTGATCAACAAGAATCATTCAAGCTAGACATGATCGATTTTGCTTATGGAGTGATTCGAATCTCAAACAATGTTCTTGCCTTGAGATATTCGATCGACATGGTAATCCGAATCTTATTCACCTTATATTGATTCCTTATCTTATCACTAAATAAAATAAATAAACGTTTACATTCAAAACATCTTATCCTAGTCTAAGTCTAAGAAAATAAATGTGACTACCCTGTGCATGTGTCATGGTCTCGAGTTGCAATGTCGTCGTCAGCCGTACAGGAATGTCTTGCCTTAACTTGAAATAGAAGTAGCACGTGACTTGAGTATTTAAAGAAATACTCAGTAAGTGAACCCACTATTGGGGTTAAATGCAATGACGGGTCCTATCATATCAGTCTATTTTCCTCCGACACTATCCTAACGGGCAACTTGGATATGTACCATATACTCTACACACAACCCATATGTGCGAGTATGGACTCACCAGTCAGCTCGCACACTGCTGGGCCTCATTCCTTGTCGGGCGAGCATGCTCTGGTAGCTCTTTATGTCGAACACCCGTTAGAATTAGTAACCGTCACGGCAGCATTATGTAAAACATAGTGATAGTTCTCCTGCTTAGTGGTGTACGCGTCCCTACTCTCGTGATGGAATAATGGTATACCCCAATGCATGAACACATAATGCATGAGATCCCAATATTTTCAATTTTCAACATTATTAAATATAATGCCGCTACCGTTTTTCATTCATATCATATCATTTCTCATTTTTCAGTTCTCATATCATGCATAATTCTAACGGGGTTATATTTCATGTCATGTATCATGATATCATGTCATTCATAATAAATATGTTTTATACATATAGTTTAGGAGACATAACATAACGTTCTATGCTTTTAACAAAACATTTCATAAAGTGTGATTCATACAACAATTACCTCAACGGTCACATAAAATAATCTAAAAATAACATATCACATCATAATATATCATATCATAAACATGTCAATTTATCATATATCTCGTACCATAAACATGTCAATTTATACATACAGTTTAGGAGAAACACTTTTTTGGCCATCGAATCTGCAGAGGGATCGCCGCTCAGCGGCGATACTACCTTGGCTTCGGCGAGAATATGTCTAACCCATGAAGAGGGATCATCGCTTTGCGAAGATGTTGCCTTAGCAATGGTGAGAATATGTCTATCCCAAGAAGTAGAAGGGGAAAGCTAGAGCAAGGCACAACGACAATGTTGAAGCCGTAAGAGTCGCCATAGTGGGCGAAGGGGCCAATTTTGGCAAGAAGGGCGGCAGCGACTTGGTTGATGAAGAGGCCAGTGCGGCACCTAGATTCCAAAGATAAATCTCTGCAGAAGGTCGATGGACTTAACGAGATTTCGTATATTTCCGAAGAGAACACTAATGAGGGTCTTGAGATTAGGGTTTCTGTGAAGGATGAAGGGAAGATTGCGAAGAAAATCAAAGAGACTATGTTGGTGGAGGGAAAATCAATTGTGTTGGAAAAGATGAGGTTGTATGTACAAAGTATGGCGAACGGTGATTTGGAGGTCAATAGAGTGGAACCAATGAGTAATCAATCAACTCTACATGTGGTAGCCATGGAGACTGCCCCTGCGGCGTCAAAGCCAGCAGGGGTGGTGGAGAAGAAGATGGGTAGGGGATTCATAAGCCATTGAAAATAAAGGATTGGGTTGTTAAGGGCTCTCATAACAGGTGAATGTTTGCCTAATCCACCACACATAAATGGTGTGAAAGTTATCTATTTATAATCAAATAAATTACAAGGATATGGAGGAGTAATAAATAGAAATAATAAGAAATGGAAAGATACCTATGGAAAAGATATTTGCCTTATAATAAATTATACATATATGGTAAATTATAATTTAGTACTAAATATTATTGTATCCTTCTCGTATCCTATCTCAAACATATCATTGAATACATCGTACCGTAAGTACTATCATACAATTCACATTTCCGTCATTCACATCGTATCATAATCATATCATATCATAAATACTTCGTGGTCATATCGTTCCCTAACTTATCATAGTCTTAGCGTTCTTATACATATCACAGTCATATCATTATATGAACGTACCTTAGGCATATCGTTACAAAAACGTATCCTAACGCTATCGTTCTATCAATCTATCATAATCATATCCCTTTCTACCCATAACCTAATCGTATTCTTTTATCAATCGATCCTAGCCATATCATTTTTATCAATCTCTCATATCCATAGCACTTATGTACGTAACATAACTTTAACATTTCATGAACATATCTGACTCCTATCGTTAAATTATGTTTAGTGTATTCTTCTCGTATCCTATCTCAAACATATCATTGAGTACATCGTACCGTAAGTATTATCATACAATTCACATATTATAACATATACATATCATATCATAAGCATATTGATCCATAAACTTTCAAACATATCAATATATATGACACGTGCAGATTCACGAAGCATGTGTCAACATCAAATATAACCATGCCGATAGTAAAAGCAATTACTTGGATGACCTCAGCCGAAGTTCTATCTAACTCCAAATTAGCTTGCTTTCATCCCCCGAATTCGTTCTCACTTATGCCAAGGTGCTTCACCCTATTAAACATGTTCACTGAATTCCTTCCGTAATTATAATTCCTAAATTTTGTTAACTATTTAACCAATTTAGATTTAATGTTTCTTGGGATATAAATATGTCTAACAATACAATTTATTAGATACTATCATTTTATAATACATTTTAGAATTACTTTATTTACTCGGTGTTATTTCATTATATTCTTTTTCCTGTGTTTTTATATCTTCATTTTTTCTTTTTTTTTTTATCTTCATTTTATCTTTTTTTTTTATCCCTTTTTGTTTCTCTATCCATTATACCTATGTGGTTATTATTCTATTTTCTTATTCTATTTTCTTTTTGTGTTTTTATTTTATTATCTTTTTTTGTTTTAATTACGTTGACATGAGCTAATTTTTAATTAATTCTTACTCTCAAATCTTCTCTTTTGATTTTTAATCACATCCATACTCATCATAAATAGGAAAGTATTCCAATGTAGATGAACACACAAAATGCATGAAGCCTCCCTAGTTTTCTTCTTTAAATCATTTTTATCACATAACCCTATATATTGTTCACACATTACTTTAATAACATATAAGCATGGACCTTCATACATTCATCATCATTAATATTAACTAGGGCTGTGCCTTTAAAAACTCGTCTTCATAGTGCATCTTAACATTTAATACATGCACATCATCTTAATATATAACATCATAATGTGAAGTCATTTCATCATCATATATCTCACATCATAAAGAATAAAAATGGATTAGTTTTTTTCAAGTATTAAAGTTCAAATGACTTGGTTTAAGGTGCAAGATTAAGGGTTTGGTTCACAAGGGTGTGGGTCCAAATCCCACTCCCAACATTTATTTTGAGAAATTTCTCGAGAGTTCTTATATGGATTTAACAATTATATTATCTTTCAACTAATGTTTAATATTTTGATCCCTAAACCTTTGTAAAGAATACAGATGGATTATTTTGTAACAATTATATTATCTTTTAACCAATGTTATTAGTTTTTTAATAGTTTAAAAATTTGGCAATTCACATTAAAAGCAATCCAACCAACTAACGGTTATGAAAGGGTAGATTGGAAATTTAGATAAATGACAAACATTTTCCATGTCATGCCTGAAAGATAAGAAAATGACATAAACATGTGAGATGTTTAAGTCCATAAAAGCTAAATTTAGATAGTTATCTGAATGATCTAGAAATTAAGTATTACAAAAATTGAAGAAAAATCTTATGACTAAAGTTATAATAGGAAATAGTTAGTAAGGAGGGAGGACAGTTATAGTGAGAGAAATTTTCAAAATTACTCTATGGAAAGAAAAATCTAAATGAAAGTAAATTTGACTTAGTAGATTTAGGGGTGTACACCCAACCCGGAAATCTGAGAACCCAACTCGACCCAACTCGAAATATAAGGGTTGGGTTGGGTTGTGTTGGATTTCGAGTTTGGGTTGGGTCCATTTTTTTTAACTCGATCTGATTTGGGTTGGGTTCGGGTATCAAAAGAAAATGATTTGGTCAACCCGGCCCAATCCGAAAGTTTGGGTTGGGTTGGGTTGGAGGATTTTTTTGACCCAACCCAAAAGTTTGGGTTGGTTGGATTAGTAACCCAACCCAACCCAAAAAAATTTCCAACCCAACCCTCTATTTTTGGATTGGGTTTGAGTTGGTCCAAAAAAATTTTTAAAAAAATTAATTTGTATGACGTAAAATGATAAAACAATTACTACCTCTAAGTTGTAGATCAAAAATATCAAACTCTCTATTGCATCCATATTATCACCTATAAATATATAAAGAATATGCAATGAATCAATTCTAAAGTTACCACATCTAATTAAATTATCTACATTCACACTATATAATCATTCATATAAATGCCTAAAAATTCACCTATAAATATGTAAAGAATATTCAATGAATTAATTCCAAAGTTACACCATTCCACAAAATATTTAAAAATTTTAAATTATCCAACCCTCTCTTGCATTCTTAATTCCTACAAAAAAAAATAGCATCTTGAAAGTTAGTACCGTTTTAAGATTGTTTGGATAAAGCATAGTGTAACTTCAAATATTTTACTTACATTGAAAAATAATTATTCTTGCATGACGTTGGTGGAACTTGAAGGTCCTAAATCATCTGAAAAATAAAATAGTCTTAAATCATCTCAAAAATAAAATATAAATTGTGATATAACAACATATCTTCAAAATAGGACTCATAACAAAGAGTTGAACTTAATGGGAGAGAGTAGCTAGAAGTAGACTTTCTCATATTGTTATTTAGAGTCTATTATTATTCTATGATTCATTTTTATATGAATTATGCTAAATGAATATTTAGAATTTTTTGTGAAAAGAAATCTAAGAATATGCCGCTATACATATTATTATATGGATTTATTATTAAAGATCAAAAGGCAAAGGTTTGCTAAAGGAGTAAAAGTTCATTTTTGAAATGAATTTAACGTATAGATTTATGAATAGAAAGTGTAACAACCCTAAATTTTACCTATTTAATCTAAGGTCATTACTATACCTTGAAATACGGAATATACATTAAATGGGTCATGTTCATAAATGCGACTTACACTCACCTTTTATTACCTCGTGAAAGAAAAGATAATTACAAGGGAAAGAAGGGAAAAGAACATTATTGAAATAAACGGAAATAAACAAAATGGAAATGAATGTCTTATACTACCCTATGGTTTATTATGCAAATACAATTCAACCTAAACTAACCTATACTAATGATGCAAACCGAATTCAAACTAGACTATGAAATGAAAAAAAACAACTACCCTATGCATGTGCCACGATCCCGGGGTGTACGATGTCGCCATCGATGTCACATGGGTGTGCGATCGCGGGTTATCCGGTCGCTAGCGGGTGTTGGGCCGTTTGCGGGTGACAGGTCGTTTGCGGGTGACAGGCTGACCCGGCTGAAGGAAAAATGCAGGTGGGCTGGGCTGGGCGTGTCGGCGTTGGACTGGGCTTGCGGGTCTCGGGTCGAGGCCATCGGGTTGGGCCATAACTGGGCTTACGCGTTTTGGGCTGAAGTGACTTGGCCGCAGGAACCGTCGGGTACTAGACTGATCTAAGGTGATTAGGTTCGGTTCAGGTTGCAGGATCCGGCCCTTTGGTCGGACTTCATCTTCTTCACCCGGTTGCCTGCGTGTTTCGACGTCCTTTTTCCCTCCTTTCTCCTCCGTTCCCGAGTCTCTTCTTCCCCTACCCCGTTTTTGGTATAGATCTGGTTTGTAAAGGCCTCACACTCCCAGATCTGGTGAAGTTCGAAATCCGACGTTCCGTCTCCCTTGCCGACGGTGTTCGACGTATAGGATTCGTCTAAATCTACCCCTGATGTGTGTAAAAGGTCTGGGATTACTTTTTTTTTTTCGTAAAATGGAGGTTTGACGTCAGTTTCGTATGGTTTGACCTCGCTGGAGTTTCGTCGAATTTTTCTGTTCTTCTTCGTTTTTCTCTATTTTTTGTTCTTTGCAAGTCGTTTTGGGGTTGCTGAAGGTCGGGGTCAAGTTCTGTGGCATCCCAGCCTTCGGCCGCCCTTTGTGGGTCGTGTGCGAGTGAAAACTCCAGCGTTCGCTGGAGTTTTCGATTCTGCCGATGACCTTTTTTTTTTTTTTTTAATCCGATCCGTTATAGAAGGTTTGATAACCTATGACTTATCTTTCAATCTAACATAAATAGACTACTTAACCAATACCAAATAAATTATTTGGGATAATTATGTATCTCCTAAAAATAAAGATTTAAGGATAAACGTTAATATTGTCTAATGTATATTATTGACAAAATTGTTGTCAAATATTTGATGGAAGACTTCAAAGAATGATAGTGATCATTGAAATATGAAGTCAAAGGAATAGTATTATAAGTAACCTCAAATGTTGAGAGTATGATTAATTATCTCTCCTGAGTGGGAGACAATTAATGTCTATATGAGAATTAACGTTAAATATACGGTTAGTTAGATTATATTAGTTAAACTGATGGTATGACCATTAAGTGAAAAATTAAAGTTTTCTATAATGAGGATTTTTTATTTTGTGTATGAAGTTAAAGATATGATCTTGTAAGTGTTACCTTAGTTACATCTAAATTTATGTTAAGATCAATTTTACCTTAGATTGTGAAGTATGGTATAAAATGGAATATATATATATATATATATTTTTCTTTTAAAACAACAAAATGACTTGTATGACTATAATAATTTCTTAAACATTTGAAAGGTGTTTCAGATGTGATTTAGTCGGTCACTTTTCATTGTGATGATAGTGACACAAAGACTAATATTAAGGAAACTATAAAAGATCTATCTATAAAGAATGATAGTGAGAGAAAGCATCGCCGTAATGACAAAGATGACTTTTAATGATAATTATTTTGATTTGTATAAAATAGCTCTCTAGGCTAAAGTGTTCGAGGGTCACCTAGAATGTCTAGGATTAGGAGACATGCTCATATTCTCTAGGGCAAGTGGGAGAACATGTTGGGTATAGAGTATGCCTAGGACACATATCTCACCAGCTTTAGTGCAAGTGAGAGATTGTTGGGATTTATGCCGTGTCACGTAATTAATTATTTAGTTTTCAATAATAATTTTTATTATTTTATTTGTAATTTAATTCTAATCCATTGTATGAAAATACAAGGTTATTAATGTAATCTTGAACCGTATGTGGTTGACATACAAGAGGATCGTGTTCAAGTAATAACCTAAAGAGTCTATAGTATATGGATAAGGTTGGGTGCCTTATCCTGGTAAAACTATTGATACGGCCCACTTTGTAATCGTTACAAATAGTTTGATCCAAATCGTTTATGTGGAGACATATGGGTGGGGTATCCTATACAATGAGTTTGTATAAGACTGGACCAAGAAATATTTAATCTCTCTTTATAAATCCATTAATTGAGAAGATTAATATTTCACATGATAATCATATGCGACTTGATCTTAATTTTGAGTGAGTTATGAACTCCTGCCTACGAGGGTTTGTCCTTTAATTTCAATGGGTGAGAATGACTGTTTTAGCCGATTCAATATGCCTACCATTTTGGGGACTTGACCAAATAGGGAGTTGGAAACATAATATCATAAGATGGAATTCACTCCCTTCCATATAAAGAAAGTAGGTGAGTTGTTCTCTTAAGTACTGATTTCGATACTTGAACAATAGGGCCCCGCCCTCTCATTGGCACCAAAGGGACTTGGTTTATGATTGAATCATAGACAAATTGTTCATTAGAGAATCAGTGGTACTTAAGGTGAAAGATGTAATTACAGGGGTAAAACGGACTTTTGACCCAGCTGTAATTATGAACAACTCGTGAAGGATCTTCTTGCTTGTAATAATTATATCAATGGACATAACTTGTCCTACAGTGCATAAGAGTGCAACTCTAAGTCTATAATAGAGTGACTTATAGTTAATGAATGGTAATTGATTAATTAAAGAGTTTAATTAATAAATTTTGTATCATTGAACTTATAATCTATAGGTCCATAAGGTCCCGTTGCTAGCTCATAGTAACGCTAAAAGATTCAATTTATTTGAAAGAAAATTTGAAGTGTTCAAATTAATATTTAGTATATGAGATATATTAAATATAAAGGAGAAAATAAATTTAATTGAAATGCCACATTAATATTTAATATATTAAATATATTAAATAAATAAAGAAAATATATTTATAATTATATAATTAAATAAATAGAGAAAATATATTTAATTTGAAGGGTCAAATTAATATTTAATATATTAGATATATTAAATAAAAAATATATTTATTGTATTCGATACAACTAAATATTAAATCAATTAATGTATTTTGATACCTTAAATAAAAATATATTTAAAATTTGAATAAGAATAAAATTAATTAAATATATATTAGGATATCTTATAATATCTAAATATGATTTGTACAACGTATTATATCATAGTATATTAAATATGCAAATATATTATTTGACAAATATTCTCCAAGAGTTCCTATAAATAGGACCCTAGGGTTGAGACAAAGACATACGATCTCTCCCACTTTATCTCGAGAATAAAATTAAGAATTCTAGAAACTCTCTTCGCCAATCCCTTTCGGATTTTCTTTGAAGAGGCTCACACAAGTCTTGACCTTGTGTTCGAGTCATAGTAAGGAAGATATTGTGGAATGTTTAAGAACTTCCGCATAGTTGGAATACTCCGAGGAGTCTTGCAAGCTAGGGTTTCTACAAAGGTAGAGTTCTTACTCTTGTATTTATTGCTTTGTTTTAATTCTTAATAAAAATAAAAACGATTCATAATGCTTCCGCTACGTGGATGAAGAGTTCATTCCCTTCAAACATGCTAACATAGTATACATGATGTGACATATGGAGGTTCATACATCATATAACTTTCATATTATAGCATAACTCATATCATATCATAAATCGTCACATAACATATCACACATCAAATATCATAACATCACAAAATATGACACGTACAAAGGTCATAATGTACGTGTTATTCATACAACATACAAGTCATTAAACCAAATTCATGGGCGTCCAATAATAGAACAGCTTATTTGGTTTAAGACAAGGTCATTATGCATCCTTGATGCTAGCTTAAAAAGTTGATCATTGAACTCAAATTTCACCTAAGGAGTCCTACCATTATAATTTAGAATTCTATTATGGTAATTGGCTCACCTCATTGGCATAAAATAATCTAAAAACTTATCTAGAAGGTATGTGTACGTGCATGTACACAATAGAAAGAGAGATAAAATACACAAGAACACATCTAAAAACAACACAAGACCAACTTTATAGTTTTCCAAGCCCGTGCAATGGGTATGCGACATGAAGCGGCCGACTTTGTTTTCCAAGGGACACCAAAAATTCTCTTAAACTAAGCTACAAATAAAAGATTTGGTGTTGGTTTGTGGTTAAAGCATTAATGCCCTCTTATTCTCCTTCTTTCATTCTCCAATCTCTAAAATTTCCTCACCCAAATTAAGATATATAAGTTATAGCAAGAAGAAGAAGAAAAAGAAAGAGGAGAATAATTTAACATTCAAAGATCTATAAAATACATGTGAGTGATGACAAAACTGGGCACTGAGTCATTGCAATCATTTCATAATCTATTTACATTACGGAATAGAGTATTAAACCATTTCCTATTTATACTCACGTCGTTTTTCTTCAATGGTATGACATTGTCCACTTTGAGTATAAACTCTCATGACTTTGCTTTTAGTTTCCCATGACGGTCTCATACCAATGGAGATGTACTCATTACTTATAAACCTATGATCATTCCCTTAATTAGCCAATGTGGGATTTTCTCCGAACACTTCTGTCCTCAAATAAAGTACAAGAGCCTCCCCTAACTATGAATCCCTCGAATAACCTTCTCTTAATCGAGACTCGACTCCTTCTCTGGAACCCTCGAACAAAGTACACCCTTTGTTCGACACTTGAGTCACTTTTGACTACACCTTTGAGGCTCACAACTTCTTTGTTCGACATTTGAGGATTCTATTAACATAAATAAGTTACGGGCATGAGTCTGATATGAGGTTAGGAATCATGAACATCACAATGGTATGATATTGTTCGGCTTTGCTTTTGATTTCCCAAAAGGGCCATACCAATAGAATGTATTCTTTATTTATAAACTCATGATATTCTTTTAATTAGCCAATGTGAGACTTCTCTTCCAACAATCTTCCATAGAATATGGGGTAAAAACCCATAATGGAGGAAGGTATGAGAAAGGTTCAATATATTTAAAAAAAAAATCCAAAATATAACCAAATTGATGATATTGGGGTAAGAATGGGGATTGGCTAGAAAATGTTGAGGATTATTGGGAGTGAGTCCCACATAGGTTAATTTAGTGGATGATCATGGATTTACAAGTGAGGAATACTTTCTCGGTTGGTATGAGACCTTTTGGGGAAGTCCAAAGTAAAGCCATGAGAGCTTATGCTCAAAGTGACAATATCATACCATTGTGGAGATCCGTGATTCCTAACATGGTATCAGAGTGTTCTTGTCGAACAAAGGGGCGAGGGCTCCAGTGGGAGTGAGTCCGACATTAGTTAATTTAGTGGAAGATCATGGGTTTATAAGTGAGGAATACTATCTCCATTGTTATTGTTCGAGGGTTACAGTGGGAGTGAGTCCCACCTTAGTTAATTTAGTGGAATATCATGAATAAAATTTTTATTGGCTTCATCTCCTTTAGAATGCTTGGAATAAGATAGTGTGAACATGGTTGAGATCAAATATAAAAAATGCAAGTTAAGCAAGCTTACCTTTGAAGGCCACAAAGAAAGTTTTGGCAAAACTTTCAGCCCATCAAATTTTCAAAAGATAGATCTTGGTTGCTATGACTTAAATAAAGAAGTTTTTCTAAGAGATCTTTTTTGTAATTTTGGTTCAATCCATTCATGTTACAAGCGATCTCATAAGTCCATAAATTTTTTTTTTTTGGATGCCATGAAGATTTTCTAGGTTCTTAGGATGTCTATGTAGTGTGATTCTCAACTATTGTTTCTAATACGTTTAGGATTAGCTCATCGGCTAATCTATACTCTAGGTGCACGCAGGTCTAAATCTTTGATTGCTACTTATGATCCTAAAATGCTCAGTCTCCTGAAAATGTACTAACCTGAGTTGGCTCGCAATCGCTCTAGCTTTTATGCCCTAGTCTTAACTTCGTTCTCTTGTACATGCTTTACTAGGAAGATTATCCTCTTAAACACCTATTGCATGATATACATAATCAAAATATTCTTGCAAGTTTATTAGTGAGATATCCTATCAATCACCTAAAGCACTAAAAGTAGAAACTTAAACATTTGCATGTTTTAGCACAATTGAAAGCATTTAAAACAACAATTATCTTAAATCTCATACTAGAAAAATTTTGATAATTTCTTGAGTATTTTATTTCTATCTCTACGGAAAAATATAAAAAAACAACATGCATCCCAAAATCTTATCCTAGGGGCATATCAATAATTTTCTATCATACATACAATGCATTCACATCCAAAATTACTCTTTTGTAGTTCTAACATGTATATTCTAACCACCTAAGGTAAGAAACGCTCGCATGCTAGCACATCCTAACAATCCCTACAAGTATTAGTTGCCTAAAGTCCATGCAGCTACTTATCAGGATGTAGCATGCATTTTTTAGCTTGCTTCTATGCTTGTAACTCCTAATTAACACAAAAATTCATTGGTAGGACCTAATTAACATAAAAATAGGGTTAGTATCAAAATCAGAATGAAAAATAGTCAAACGAATATAATAGCATTCACGAACTTCACATGAGGGAGTTCTACACTAATTGTTCTTAACTGTACAAATAGCTAAACAACTCGTTGAAAGTTGAGTTTATTAGACCAGAAAAGGTTTATGTAGTGATCACCTGAATGCTAGAAAGAGATCCCAAACCAACACTATCATTGAAGGGTGTAGACAAACTTTTGAAGTAACTCGTGTTTACTCAAGAAAACATGGAGACAAATTAAGAGAAGATCTCGTAGAAAATGTAGGCCACAGCAATGCCAAAATAGAAAGAGTTCTAATCACGCTAAGATTAGATCAGCTTCAATTTCAAAGCAATAAAAACCACGAGTGGTGCAAAAATACTATGGACTAGCCGAAACCATTAAGAATGTCGGGAATGCATCATACATGATTCAATTTCTCTAATGGATGCAGACTAGCCCTGTTATCCATGCCAGTAACTTGAAACGTTATAATCTTGACCGGGAAACACTAGGCACAAGAAGGCAGTATGATCTCCTGCTACGAAGGAAGTAGTAGAGATTCTAGCTGAAAAGACGTGAAGAGTTGACGAACCAAGAAGTTATTTTCAATAGTTCATGGTAGATTAGAAGAGGCTCTTTAATTTGAGATCAGCCGGAAACACATCGAGAGACTTAAAGTCAACATTATCCTACATCGCTAAGTTCACAAAGAGTTGGTTGTCAAAGGCATCAACCAATTGAGTGGGTAAAGATGTCACGGTCATGTTTGTTGAAGGCGTATTGCTGTCATGACTAAAATACCTAAGAACTGTAGGGGATGTGACGTTATCAATTCTTCACCACGTTATAAGCCATCAAAGTTGTGGTTGTTGCTTATTTGCTTTTAGCATATAACATTACTTTCTTTCAAGTTGTTTTCAACCCATTTCTTCCTTCACTTTTTATGAAATATTTTATCTCAAATGTGACTCGAGGCTCGATCATACTTTAAGATTGTCCACAAAGTTCAATTTTCACATGGCTGACTTGTTCAATGGGTTAGAACAAGTGTCACACAATCGCTGTCCTGCTCCCACTGCGATTATGATATTTGGCAATCCCAATTATTAAAGTGTTATAAACTAACTTTACTACTCTTCCAAAATCTCTCTCTTGTAGATAGTTTTAAAGGCAATCAAGTTCATATGCAGTCTCTATCTCCTAAGAAGAGTCTGTTAATGGCGTATATCTTAGTTTTTTATGCGACCATTTATACAAGGACTTATTTTCTTCTCTTACATCATAATTTTCACAAAATTATATTGACTCAGATGGAATACAATATCACTATCTATCAATTAATCTGAGTAACAAGGTTATTATGATATGATAATAGTGTTTTTATAGATTTTTATAGATTTACCTACATGAATTTCAACTTTAATCTCACTTTTTCAAGAAAAATATTTAAACTTTAGTTGCATTTGATAAAGATACTTATACATTAAATAATTATCAATCAGATCGATGATATATTCATAATGTTCTTTGACTTCTACATTCACCAGAACATTTGGGTCGAAAAAAATAATTTGTCGTTTTACTCGTGGTTCTATAATCATGAATATCTGAGTCTTTTGTAATACCTAAAACCTATGTTCCTAGAAAAGAAGCTTCATGAATTTGAGAAAAACTTATGTTCGGGACTCAAATAAGAATTTCAATTTTGGTTTCACCCCTTCCAATCAACATTCTCATGAATCCCCTGTGACCTAATATGAGTCTAACATCCTACAAAAAGAATATGGACATAGAATTCCACCCATTGAAGTGAGAAAAACGTGTGATCTTGGTTTATCGCATAGGTCGGAGATGGGTCCCATCAGGTTGTATACTTTCTACTTCTATACCTAAAAACACTCCCTTAAAAAGACTAACTAGGTCACATGATCCGTAAATATCATGAATTTTAGAAAAACCTATGTTCAAGACTCAAATCAGAATTCAAATTTTGGTTTTAGCCAATAGACTGAGCATTCTTCTCCATCCCTCATGTCATAGTATGAATCTAACATCCTACAAAAAGAATATACATGTGATAATGGTGTATCGCATAGGTGGAGGTCTAAGATGACTGAGGGCATATAGCATGTTTGAGTCTCTTATATTTAGTGACACCTAGTTGTTTGGGCGTTGTATTCGGCTCAAGTTCGTGGATGTGTTTTTTCTTGAATCAACTTACTTGGCTTGGCTATACCCTTAGAAATAATGTATAGGTTTGTAAGTTCATGGTTCTGAATTTAGAGGGTCTATCATAAAAAGCTAAGGGTATAACCTAAGCATGTGATGTTCTACTCCTATCACAAAAAATACATATCATTTCTATGCTTCATAACATCATAACTAGATGCCATATAAAACTTCAAGTTAGTCGTAAAAGCCATAAAACATCATAGAAGGTATAGTAAGGGCATTTTTCGTTATTTTACTCGTATCATTGGTTTGTGCTCTAAACATGCCCCTATAACCTTCAAATTCAACATGCATCGTGAATTATGGTATAAGGCCATAACACTTGTAGGCTCTCTTCAAATTTAGGGCATGAAAAGGAAGCTCTCATCGTCCTCTTTAACAGCTCTAAGATCACCAGCTTTGACTTGTATAGAAGCTCCACAAATCTTCATCTAAATTTCGAGGTCTTTTCCATATTTGATTCTCGTCCCCTCAGGCAACCTAAACAATTGGATGGCTTTGTGACAATTCCGTATAGGCCTAGGTAGATTCTTTGGTTGTTACATTAAGTACATGGACATTTCATATATTAGAGTTGAGATGACCAAATTGGTCTAAGGTATTTTGTTTCTTTTAATGTTTTAGCCCATCCCTTCATTCCTATACCTTTGTAAGAAATATGTGAACATTAATGTTTGACTATTAAGGTTGGGGTTAGTCTAAGATGCTAGATTAAGGTTTTGGTTTGAAAGGACCGGAGTTCAAATCCCACTCTCAATAATAATTTTGAAAAATTTCTTGTGGGATCCTAATAAGATTTAATAATTATGTTATCTTTTGATCCCTAAACCTTTATAAAGAATACAAATAGATTAATTTTTTTCCAAGCATCAAAGTTGAGATGGCCGAGTTGGTCTAAGGCGCCAGATTAAGGTTCTGGTCCGAAATGGCGTGGGATCAAATCCCACTCTCAACAATTATTTTCTATACCCTAAACCTCTGTAAAGAATACAGATGGATTAATTTTTTTTCAAGCTAACAAAGTTGAGATGGATGAGTTGGTCTAAGGCGTCTGATTAAGGTTCTTGTCCGAAAGAGCGTGGGTTCAAATCCCACTCTCAACAATTATTTTTTATACTTTTTATACGATGTTTAATATGTTGATCTCCAAATCTTTATAAAGAATACGGATGGATTAATTTTTTTTTTCAAGCATTAAAGTTGAGATGGCCGAGTGGTCTAAGGAGCTAGATGAAGGTTATGGTCAAAAAGTGCGTGGGATCAATCTAAACTTTTATAAAGAATATGGATGAATTAAGATTTCTAAACAAGATTGCTCACAACTTTGATGAAGAAATTGGTTTGTATCGAGCTGCCCAACAAGGTGAAAAAATGACTTGAAAGTTGACCCTGACTCGATGAATTTGACTATAAAATTAGGAGCCTCCACCAAAAATGAAAGTTGACACTGACTCGATGAATTTGACTATAAAATTAGGAGCCTCACCAAAAATGATTTCCTACCTACTTTGAGAGCCTATAACCACTTTTATGAAGAAGAACTTTTAGGAGCCTCACCAAAAATGATTTCCTACCTACTTTGAGAGCCTATAACCACTTTTATGAAGAAGAACTTCCTTTAGTCTTTCACCATATTTGTAGGAATTGCTTTGAAATAATCCAATTAAGTAATGTAGATTATATCTTAAGGTTACACATGAAATTTGGTAATCACAGTATACATATCATGAACATTAAATGCAGAAATACTTCATTTAAACTTTCATAAAACGTTATCTTCATCTTAAAATATGGTCATGGATTTATGTATTTTGAAAACACCTTTAAAACGACGCAACAAAAGAGTAAATGATATGAACCAAGAGACATCAATCATACAATATACTTCAATGAATATGTGAAGAAAATAATGTTGAAATTATCAAAAGATATTTCAGATATGACATCTTAAGGTTACACATGAAATGTGATTATATCTTAAGGTTACACATGAAATTTGGTAATCACAGTATACATATCATGAACATTAAATGCAGAAATACTTCATTTAAACTTTCATAAAACGTTATCTTCATCTTAAAATATGGTCATGGACTTATGTATTTTGAAAACACCTTTAAAACGACGCAACAAAAGAGTAAATGATATGAACCAAGAGACATCAATCATACAATATACTTCAATGAAGATGTGAAGAAAATAATGTTGAAATTATCAAAAGATATTTCAGTTCATGCCACATTGAAGAAGAATAAAGTTTCATGTTATAAATTTTAGGTGGATTACAATTTAGAGTTATTGTATTTCATTAATGTATTTTAAGACTTTGTAGTTACTTTAGGTTACAATTACAGAATGGTTATTTATGACCATTAAGTATGAATGTTACCGCTCTTGGAAATGCCTTTAATAGTTTCATTTTGAGACTATATAAAACCATGTAGGTTGATTACATAATGGTTAATTATGGCCATTAAGTATGAAAGTTACAAGTCTTGGAATGCCTTTAATAGTTTCATTTTGAGGCTATGTAAAAGCATGTGTTGTATTTGTAGGTAGACTTTGAAAATATAGTAAAAGAAGCATTTCTGCTTTTCTTTAGGCAATGGCTAAGTTTCTTTGCAATTCTATGTAGTTTAGGTTGCATGTAGAATAATTTAAGCTCGACATGATCAATCTTGCTTGTGGAGTGATTCGAATCTCAAGCAAGTGTTCTTGCGTTGAGATATTTGATCAACAAGAATCATTCAAGCTAGACATGATCGATTTTGCTTATGGAGTGATTCGAATCTCAAACAATGTTCTTGCCTTGAGATATTCGATCGACAAGGTAATCCGAATCGTATTCCCCTTGTATTGATTCCTTATCTTATCACTAAATAAAATAAATAAACGTTTACATTCAAAACATCTTATCCTAGTCTAAGTCTAAGAAAATAAATGTGACTACCCTGTGCATGTGTCATGGTCTCGAGTTGCAATGTCGTCGTCAGCCGTACAGGAATGCGTTGCCTTAACTTGAAATAGAAGTAGCACGTGGCTTGAGTATTTAAAGAAATACTCAGTAAGTGACCCCACTATTGGGGTTAAATGCAATGACGGGTCCTATCATATCAGTCTATTTTCCTACGATACTATCCTAACGGGCAACTTGGATGTGTACCATATACTCTAGACACAACCCATATGTGCGAGTATGGACTCACCAGTCAGCTCGCACACCGCTGGGCCCCTTTCCATGTCGGGCGAGCATGCTCTAGTAGCTCTTTATGTCGAACACCCGTTAGAATTAGTAACCGTCACGGCAGCATTATGTAAAACATAATGATAGTTCTCCTGCTTAGTGGTGTACACGTCCCTACTCTCGTGATGGAATAATGGTATCCCCCAATGCATGAACACACATAATGCATGAGATCCCAATATTTTTCAATTTTCAACATTATTAAATATAATCCCGCTACCGTTTTTCATTCATATCATATCATTTCTCATTTTTCAGTTCTCATATCATGCATAATTCTAACGGGGTTATATTTCATGTCATGTATCATGATATCATGTCATTCATAATAAATATGTTTTAAACATATAGTTTAGGAGACATAACATAACGTTCTATGCTTTTAACAAAACATTTCATAAAGTGTGATTCATACAACAATTACCTCAACGGTCACATAAAACAATCTAAACATAACATATCACGTCATAATATATCATATCATAAACATGTCAATTTATCACATATCTCGTACCATAACATATTTCATATCATTTTCATATCATATCGCAACATATATATATATATATATATATATATATATACGTCATTCACATTTCGTATCATAATCATAACATATTGTAAACACTTCGTGGTCATATCGTTCTCTAACTTATCCTAGCCTTAGCGTTTAAGAATGTTTGCTTAATCCACCACACCTAAATGGTGTGAAAGTTATATATATTATAATTTAGTACTAAATATCCTTAACACCCTCGCAAGCTAAGCATCGGATTTGAACGAACGTGAAGCTTGAATCTGAAAAATTCAAAGAGAGGTCAAGAAACACTTTTCGTGAAGATGTCAACAACCTGGTTCAGAGGAGGCGTAGAGAAACACTTTCTTGGCCATCGAATCTGCAGAGGGATCGCCGCTCAGCGGCGATACTACCTTGGCTTCGGCGAGAATATGTCTAACCCATGAAGAGGGATCGTCGCTTAGCGACGATGTTGCCTTAGCTCTGGTGAGAATATGTCTAACCCAAGAAGTAGAAGGGGAAACCTAGAGCAAGGCACAACGACAATGTTGAAGCCGGAAGAGTCGCCATAGTGGGCGAAGGGGCCTATTTTGGCAAGAAGGGCGGCGACGACTTGGTTGACGAAGAGGCCAGTGCGGTGCCCAGATTCCAAAGGTAAATCTCTGAAAAAGGTCGATGGGCTTATCGAGATTTCGTATATTTCCGAAGAGAAAACTAATGAGGATCCTGATATTAGGGTTTCTGTGAAGGATGAAGGGAAGATTGGGAAGAAAATCAAAGAGCTATGTTGGTGGAAAGAAAATCAATTGTGTTGGAAAAGATGAGGTTGTATGTACAAAGTATGGCGAAGGGTGATTTGGAGGTCAATAGAGTGGAACCAATGAGTAATCAATCAACTCTACATGTGGCAGCCATGGAGACTGCCCCTGCGACGTCAAAGCCAGCAAGGGTGGTGGAGAAGAAGATGGGTAGGGGATTCATAAGCCATTGAAAATAAAGAATTGAGGTTGGTAAACCAAAAGGGCTCATACTATGTGAATGTTTACCTAATCCACCACACATAAATGGTGTGAAAGTTATATATTTATAATCAAATAAATTACAAGGATATGAAAGAGTAATAAATAGAAATAATAAGAAATGGAAAAACATGGAAAGATACCCATGGAAAGAAGATATTTTCCTTATAATAAATTATACATATATGGTAAATTATAATTTAGTATTAAATATCATTGTATCTTTCTCGTATCCTATCTCAAACATATCATTGAATACATCGTACCGTAAGTACTATCATACAATTCACATTTTCGTCATTCACATTTCGTATCATAATCATATCATATCATAAACACTTCGTGGTCATATCGTTCCCTAACTTATCATAGTCTTAGCGTTCTTATACATATCACAGTCATATCATTACATGAACGTACCTTAGTCATATCGTTACAAAAACGTATCCTAACGCTATCGTTCTATCAATCTATTATAATCATATCCCTTTCTACCCATAACCTAATTGTATTCTTTTATCAATCGATCCTAGCCATATCATTTTTATCAATCTCTCATATCTATAGCACTTAGATACGTAACATAACTTTAACATTTCATGAATATATCTGACTCCTATCGTTACATTATGTTTAGTGTATCCTTCTCGTATCCTATCTCAAACATATCATTAAGTACATCGTACCGTAAGTATTATCATACAATTCACATATTATAACATATTCATATCATATCATATCATAAACATATTGATCCATAAACATTCAAACATATCAATATATATGACACGTGCAGAATCATGAAGCACGTGTCAACATCAAATATAACCATGCTGATAGTAAAACCAATTACTTGGATGACCTTAGCCGAAGTTCTATCTAACTCCAAATTAGCTTGCTTTCGTCCCCCGAATTCGTTCTCACTTATGCCAAGGCACTTCACCCTATTAAAGATGTTCACTGAATTCCTTCCGTAATTATAATTCTTAAATTTTGTTGACTATTTAACCAATTTAGATTTAATGTTTCTTGGGATATAAATATGTCTAACAATGCAATTTATTAGATACTATCATTTTATAATACATTTTATAAACATTTTAGAATTACTTTATCTACTCGGTGTTATTTCATTATATTCTTTTTTCTGTGTTTTTATATCTTTTTTTTTTTTTTTTTTTTGTTATCCCTTCTTGTTTCTCTATCCATTATACCTCTGTGGTTATTATTCTATTTTCTTCTTGTGTTTTTATTTTATTATCTTTTTTGTTTTAATTATGTTGACCTGAGCTAATTTTTAATTAATTATTACTCTCAAATCTTCTCTTTTAATTTTTAATCACATCCATACTCATATCATAAATAGGAAAGTATTCCAATGTATATGAACACACAAAATGCATGAAGCCTCCTTAGTTTTCATCTTTAAATCATTTTTATCACATAACCCTATATATTGTTCACACATTACTCTAATAACATTATAAGCATGGACCTTCATACATTCATCATCATTAATATTAACTAGGGTTGTGCCTTTAAAAACTCGTCTTCACAGTGCATCTTGACATTTAATACATGCACATCATCTTAATATATAACATCATAATGTGAAGTCATTTCATCATCATATATCTCACATCATAAAGAATAAAAATGGATTAGTTTTTTTCAAGTATTAAAGTTGAGATGGATTGGTCTAAGGTGCCAGATTAAGGGTTTGGTAGATTAAGGGTTTGGTTCAAAAGGGTGTGGGTCCAAATCCCACTCCCAACATTTTTTGAGAAATTTCTCGAGAGTTCTTATATGGATTTAACTATTATATTATCTTTTAACCAATGTTTAATATTTTGATCCCTAAACCTTTGTAAAGAATACAGATGGATTTTGTTGGTGTATGGCGCTTGATTAAGGTTTTGGTGGGAAACTCACACTCAACAATTTTGATTTGTTTAAAATTGATTTTTGGCTAGGCTGAGGTATTTAAGCTAACAAAAATGGAACACCTCTACCTCGGAATCGACCTAGGAGTTGAATTAGTCAAATTTTATTTAATTTCATTAAGCCAGGCACATAATGTGATTAGTTTTTTAATAGTTTAAAAATTTGGCAATTCACATTAAATGCAATCCAACCAACTAAGGGTTATGAAATGGTAGATTGGAAACTTAGATAAATGACAAAAACATGTTCCATGTCATGACTCAAACATAAGAAAATGACAAAAACATGTGAGATGTTTACATCAATAAAAGCTAGATTTAGAGAGTTATCTGAATGATCTAGAAATTAAGTATTACAAAAATTGAAGAAAAATCTTATGGCTAAAGTTATGATAGGAAACAGTTAGTAAGGAGGAAGGACAGTTATAGTGAGAGAAACTTTCAAAATTACTCTATAGAAAGAAAAATTTAAATGAAAGTAAATTTGAATTACAAGATTTAGAGGTGTACACCCAACCCGGAAATCCGAGAACCCAACCCGACCCAACCCGAAATATAAGGGTTGGGTTGGGTTGTGTTGGATTTCAGATTTGGGTTGGGTCCATTTTTTTTAACCCGATTGATTTGGGTTTGGTTCGGGTACCAAAAGAAAATGATTTGGTCAACCCGGCCCAATCTGAAAATATATAAAAAAAAAAGAAATTAAAGCCCAAAGGCCCAAAGTCAAAGCCCAATCTATAGTTTGTCTGGTCTCTGACCCAAGCCCAAGCCCAAACCCAAAGACATTACACAACCCAATAATTACCTCAGTAGTGAAAGAAATTTCTCTTTCCTTCTCTGCTATGTACTGAATTTCTCTTTCCCTCTCGGTGAGTTCTTGGCAGTAGCACTCTCTGCCATCCATTCCTTTGCAATTCATTTTATTCTGCCATTCTTTCCTCTGCAATCATCTCCTCTTCTCTGCAATTCATTTAAATCCACTACAATTCATTTCAATCTATTCATCTCTAATTCATTTCACTCCATTCCTTCCTCTGTAATTCATTTCAATCCATTTCTCTCTCTACTGCAATCCATTCCACTCTCTACGACAATCCATTCCACTCTCTACGACAATCCATTCATCCATTTCTCTCCTTACTTCTCTACAATCCATGCATCCATTCCTCTCCCTACCTTTCTCGCGCGCCGTTTTTCTCTCTTTAGTCTCCTGGAACGCTATAACGAGAAAGCTTTTTCTCTTTTTGTTATATCCCCTTGCAAAAACTGACGGTATATTTTAACCTTGATGAATTCTATGATAATTGTTCATATTGAGTTAAATGTTTGAATCATAATAGTTCTATTTTACTTTTTATAGATAGAAAACAATAGTGCAACGGTAGGTGCAAGTAGCTCTAGTAATTATAATGGATTGAAACCACCATTGGCTACCCAATCTTAATTTAAGGAGAAGAAACCCAGTAAATCAACCGTGTGGGATCACTTTACAAGATTAGAGAACAATAATAAGAGGTGCAAGTGCAACTATTGTTGTAAGGAGTATGCTTGTGATACTAATTCTTGTGGAACTAGCACGTTATGGAAGCACTTAAAAAATAAGTGTAGGAAGTACACATATAAGGTGGAGGACAAAGGACAAACCACTCTAAGTTTTCAACGTTCAATAGATGGAAAGGGTGGTAGTAATATTGTTACTTCATTATTTAGTCAAACAAGATGTACAACAACATGTGCCAAGATAATTATGGATGAATTATCATTTAAATTTGTAGAGAATGAGGGTTTCAAATTGTTTTGTAGTATTGCATGTCCTAAGTTGACCCTCCGTCAAGAGTAACCATTGTTAGATATATATTTCAGCTCTATCTGAAGAAAAAAAGAAGTTGAAAGATTTTGTAGTCAGTCATTCCAAGAAGGTTTGTCTTACCACTGACACATGGACTTCGTTGCAAAACATTAATTACATGGTAATCACCGCACATTTTATTGATTTAGAATGGAATTTGCATAAAAGAATTCTCATATTTTGTCAAGTTGCTAACCACAAGGGATAGACTATTGGCAAGATTATTGAGGGTTGTTTATTGGAATGGAGAATCGATAAGGTTTTGTCTATCACAGATAATGCAAGTTCCAATGATATAGTTATTTCATATATTATGAGAAGGCTTAGAAGTTGGAATTCACTTGTCTTAGATGGAGAAATATTACACATGAGGTGTTGTGCTCACATAATTAATTTGATTGTGAATGAACGGCTTAAAGAAATGCATGACTCCATTTCTAGTGTTCGTAATGTCGTGAGGTATGTTAGATCATCCCCCAAGAGATTGACAAAATTTAAAGAACGTGTTGAACAAGAAAAAATTAAATGTAGAGCACTTGTTTGTTTGGATGTGGCGACTCAATGGAATTTCACTTATTTGATGCTTGATCATGCCTTGGAATTTGAAAAAGCTTTCAAAGTATTAAAGGAAGAAGAATCAGATTATGTTGATTATTTCAAAGAGGGGATCATGGAAACAAAAGAATAGGGCCACCAACCATTGATGATTGGAAAAATGTTGCAGTGTTTGTAAAGTTTTTGAAGGTTTTCTATGATGTCACTACGAAGATAAGTGGTTCTTTATATGTGACTTCTAATTCTTATTTTCATGAACTTTGGGGTATTCGAGAACTTTTAATTCAGTGGAGTACAAGTACAAATGTGAACTTTGTTTTAAGTAGAGTTCAATTATAAAAGTTAAGTATGACAAATATTGGGGCTAAGTGGAAAGAATTAATAAGTTGATATTCATAGCGGTGGTACTCGATCCTCGTTACAAATTGGATTACATATCATTTTGCTTTTCGAATATTTATGAAGATGCTATGGCTAAAGTGATGGTGGATGGCATAAAGAATTATTTAATTCGTTTGTATGATTACTACAAGTTTTATGATAATGCTCAAGATCATCATCAATTTGAATCAAGACTCACTTCTAAGTCCATGAGTATGGATATGGACACAATTGATGAAGAGAATTTCAGTGGTTCAATATTAGTATTATCAAGATATAAACGAAGAAGAGAAGAGCAACATTCACTCGAGTTAAAGAATGATGTGGATCGATATTTATCGGACCCTAGTGAAGAACTTGATGATAATTTTGATGTTTTGGCATGGTGGAAAACAAATGAGTTTAAGTATAGAGTTTTATCGAAAATTGCGAAGGATGTTTTGGTCGTTCCAGTGTCGACCGTATCTTCTTAATCAGCATTTAGTACGGGTAGAGGATTCTTGATTCTTTTAGGAGTTCTTTGACACCTAAAACAGGGGAAACTCTGATATGTACACAAAATTGGATCGGTAGAAAATTAGTATAGTTAGATATTCCTCAACAACTAGAAGATTTGGAGATTTGTTCTAAGATTGAGAATGGTAACTCCAAATCTATTTATTGTCTATTTGTTAAGATTATTCTGTATTGTTATATCATAATTTATATTTTATTTTTGAGATGATTTAAGACTATTTTATTTTTCAGATGATTTAGGACCTTTAAGTTCCACCAACGTCATGCAAGAATAATTATTTTTCAATGTAAGTAAAATATTTGAAGTTACACTATGCTTTATCCAAACAATCTTAAAACGGTACTAACTTTCAAGATGCTATTTTTCTTTTGTAGGAATTAAGAATGCAAGAGAGGGTTGGATAATTTAAAATTTTTAAATATTTTGTGGAATGGTGTAACTTTGGAATTAATTCATTGAATATTCTTTACATATTTATAGGTGAATTTTTAGGCATTTTGTTGAATGATTATATAGTGTGAATGTAGATAATTTAATTAGATGTGGTAACTTTAGAATTGATTCATTGCATATTCTTTATATATTTATAGGTGATAATATGGATGCAATAGAGAGTTTGATATTTTTGACCTACAACTCAGAGGTAGTAATTGTTTTATCATTTTACGTCATACAAATTAATTTTTTTAAATTTTTTTTGGACCAACCCAAACCCAACCCGAACCCAACCCAAAAATAGAGGGTTGGGTTGGAAATTCTTTTGGGTTGGGTTGGGTTACTAATCCAACCAACCCAAACTTTTGGGTTGGGTCAAAAAAATCCTCCAACCCAACCCAACCCGGAGCATGTACACCCCTAAATAGATTTTTGGTGGAGACTAAGTGACACACCTGGATAGTTGATATAAGATCTACTAACAAGGTTTATTCTTCATTACATTTATATATAATTCTAGAAAAATACTTGATGAGGTAGAATAGATGCTACTAGTTGAGACATTAAGATGCTAAGTTAAAATTGTTACTAAATGCTGAACATGGTGTTTATAGTAACCATAAAAGAAATTCAATTTCTCAAACTTTATTATTAAGTAGTTCATATAGGAGTTACTTTGAACGATTAAAGTTTATATTTTCAAAATTGTTTGAAAATATGTTCAGCTAGTACAATTAGTATATGACGTTAACACTTACTATACTACGAAATATTGAGATATTCATGATTAACGAATCAAGGATAAAAAGACAAATTATTTTCTCCTAAAGGATGATACTTCTCTTTAGCAGTTAATTGATTAACATCAATTTTAATATAATGAAGAGACTAGTAAAATGTAATTCTCTAAACGTTAGAGTTATTACATTACATGTCTATGGATCTCGCTTTTTATGCAAGATAATCATTGAGCGTTTATTGAATAAGGCTAAGACACTTTTAAAAATTGCCTATTAAACACTTTTTGAGATTATGGAAGAGTAGTAAATTTAGTTTACAACACTTCAATAACTTGAATTAAGCATATATGCTAAGACAAATTTAAAGAGGTTGAATATGTTCAAAATTATGCCTGCTCCTAACAAGAAACAAAATAGTCTTTTATTTAATTTTAAATAGAAAAATATATTTGTATGACAAATGTGATTTTCTAAAGTTCAAATGAAAGACAGGCACCTTTAATAGGGTGAGATAGTGTTAATTAAATAATTCCAAGTGAAACTACTAATAGTTTACAAAAGTTGTTAACAATTTAATTTTACTTGAGAGTCAAGTGGATCCTAGTCATTCATTCATTCATTGGATAAGCTTCATCGTAGTGGGAGAGTTATGAGATGATTCAACCCTACTAAAATTAAAATTGTCATGTTAGATGACCAATTTGAAGACTTGTTACCCAATAGTTACGAGGGATGATGACGAAGGATAAATAAGTTAAATTAAAAAAATCCAGGGATTTGTAGATGTTCTTGACGAGGTTAAACTCATAGGATATAAATGGATCCACAAAAGGAAAATTAGGTATAAATAAGAAGATACATATCTTCAAAATAGGACTCATAACAAAGAGTTGAACTTAACGGGAGAAAGTAGCTAGAAGTAGACTTTCTCTCATATTGTTATTGAGAGTCTATTATTATTCTATGATTCATTTTTATATGAATTATGCTAAATGAATATTTAGAATTCTTTTGTGAAAAGAAATCTAAGAATATGCCGCTACACATATTATTATATGGATTTATTATTAAAGATCAAAAGGCAAAGGTTTGCTAAAGGAGTAAAAGTTCATTTTTGAAATGAATTTAACGTATAGATTTATGAATAGAAGGTGTAACGACCCTACATTTTACCTATTTAATCTAAAGTCATTACTATACCTTGAAATACGGAATATACATTAAATGGGTCATGTTCATAAATGCGACTTACACTCACCTTTTATTACCTCGTGAAAAGAAAAGATAATTACAAGGGAAAGAAGGGAAAAGAACATTATTGAAATAAACAAAACGGAAATGAATGTCTTATACTACCCTATGGTTTATTATGCAAATACAATTCAACCTAAACTAACCTATACTAATGATGCAAACCGAACTCAACCTAGACTATGAAATGGAAAAAAAACAACTACCCTATGCATGTGCCACGATCCCGGGATGTACGATGTCGCCATCGATGTCACATGGGTGTACGATCGCGGGTTATCCGGTTGCTCGCGGGTGTTGGGCCGTTTGCGGGTGACAGGCTGGCCCGGCTGAAGGAAAAATGCAGGTGGGTTGGGCTGGGCGTGTCGGCGTTGGACTGGGCTTGCGGGTCTCGGGTCGAGGCTATCGGGTTGGGCCATAACTGGGCTTACGCGTTTTGGGCTGAAGCGACTGGGCCGCGGGAACCATCGGGTACTAGACTGATCTAAGGTGATTAGGTTCAGTTCAGGTTGCAGGATCCGGTCCTCGGGTCGGACTTCGTCTTCTTCACCCGGTTGCCTGCACGTTTCGACGTCCTTTTTCCCTCCTTTCTCCTCCGTTCCTGAGTCTCTTCTTCCCCTACCCCGTTTTTGGTATAGATCTGGTTTGTAAAGGCCTCACACTCCCGGATCTGGTGAAGTTCGAAATCCGACGTTCCGTCTCCCTTGCCGACGGTGTTCGACGTATAGGATTCGTCTAAATCTACCCCTGATGTGTGTAAAAGGTCTGGGATTACTTTTGTTTCGTAAAATGGAGGTTTGACGTCAGTTTCGTATGGTTTGACCTCGCCGGAGTTTCGTTGAATTTTTCTGTTCTTCTTCGTTTTTCTCTATTTTTTGTTCTTTGCAGGTCGTTTTGGGGTTGCTGAAGGTCGGGGTCAAGTTTTGTGGCATCCCAGCCTTCGGCCGCCCTTTGTGGGTCGTGTGCGAGTGAAAACTCCAGCGTTCGCTGGAGTTTTCGGTTCTGCCGATGACCTTTTTTTTTTTTTTTTTATCCGATCCGTTATAGAAGGTTTGATAACCTATGACTTATCTTTCAATCTAACATAAATAGACTACTTAACCAATACCAAATAAATTATTTGGGATAATTATGTATCTCCTAAAAATAAAGATTTAAGGATAAACGTTAATATTGTCTAATGTATATTATTGACAAAATTGTTGTCAAATATTTGATGGAAGACTTCAAAGAATGATAGTGATCATTGAAATATGAAGTCAGAGGAGTAGTATTATAAGTAACCTCAAATGTTGAGAGTATGATTAATTATCTCTCCTGAGTGGGAGACAATTAATGTCTATATGAGAATTAACGTTAAATATACGGTTAGTTAGATTATATTAGTTAAACTGATGATATGACCATTAAGTGAAAAATTAAAGTTTTCTATATGAGAATTTTTTATTTTGTGTATGAAGTTAAAGATTTGATCTTGTAAGTGTTACCTTAGTTACATAAATTTAGAGAAATTTATGTTTAAGATCAATTTTACCTTAGATTTTGAAGTATGGTATAAAGTGGAATATATATATATATATATATATATATATATATATATATTTCTTTTAAAACAACCATCTAAGATGACTTTTAAGGAAACTATAAAAGATCTATCTATAAAGAATGATAGTGAGAGAAAGCATCGTCGTAATGATAAAGATGACTTTTAATGATAATTATTTTGATTTGTATAAAATAGCTCTCTAGGCTAAAGTGTTCGAGGGTCACCTAGAATGTCTAGGATTATGAGACATGCTCATATTCTCTAGGGCAAGTGGGAGAACATGTTGGGTATAGAGTATGCCCTAGGACATATGTCTCACCTTTAGTGCAAGTGAGAGATTCTTGGGATTTATGCCGTGTCACGTAATTAATTATTTAGTTTTCAATAATAATTTTTATTATTTTATTTGTAATTTAATTCTAATCCATTGTATGAAAATACAAGGTTATTAATGTAATCTTGAACCGTATGTGGTTGACATACAAGAGGATCGTGTTCAAGTAATAACCTAAAGAGTCTATAGTATATGGATAAGGTTGGGTGCCTTATCCTGGTAACACTATTGATACGGCCCACTTTGTAATCGTTACAAATAGTTTGATCCAAATCGTTTATGTGGAGACATATGGGTGGAGTATCCTATACAATGAGTTTGTATAAGACTGGACCAAGAAATATTTAATCTCTCTTTATAAATCCATTAATTGAGAAGATTAATATTTCACATGATAATCATATGCGACTTGATCTTAATTTTGAGTGAGTTATGAACTCCTGCCTACGAGGGTTTGTCCTTTAATTTCAATGGGTGAGAATGACTGTTTTAGCCGATTCAATATGCCTACCATTTTGGGGACTTGACCAAATAGGGAGTTGGAAACATAATATCATAAGATGGAATTCACTCCCTTCCATATAAAGAAAGTAGGTGATTTGTTCTCTTAAATACTGATTTCGATACTTGAACAATAGCGCCCCGCCCTCTCATTGGCACGAAAGGGACTTGGTTTATGATTGGATCATAGACAAATTGTTCATTAGAGAATCAGTGGTACTTAAGGTGAAAGATGTAATTACAGGGGTAAAACGGACTTTTGACCCAACTGTAATTATGAACAACTCGTGAAGGACTTGCTTGTAATAATTATATCAATGGACATAACTTGTCCTACAGTGCATAAGAGTGCAACTCTAAGTCTATAATAGAGTGACTTATAGTTAATGAATGGTAATTGATTAATTAAAGAGTTTAATTAATAAATTTTGTATCATTGAACTTATAATCTATAGGTCCATAAGGTCCCGTTGCTAGCTCATAGTAACGCTAAAAGATTCAATTTATTTGAAAGAAAATTTGAAGTGTTGAAATTGATATTTAGTATATGAGATATATTAAATATAAAGGAGAAAATAAATTTAATTGAAATGCCACATTAATATTTAATATATTAAATATATTAAATAAATAAAGAAAATATATTTATAATTATATATATTAAATAAATAGAGAAAATATATTTAATTTGAAGGGTCAAATTAATATTTAATAATATCTGAATATGATTTGTACAATGTATTATATCATAGTATATTAAATATGCAAATATATTATTTGACAAATATTCTCCAAGTGTCCCTATAAATAGGACCCTAGGGTTGAGCCAAAGACATACGATCTCTCCCACTTTATCTGGAGAATAAAATTAAGAATTCTAGAAACTCTCTTCTCCAATCCCTTTCGGATTTTCTTTGAAGAGGCTCCCACAAGTCTTGACCTTGTGTTCGAGTCATAGTAAGGAAGATATTGTGGAATGTTCAAGAACTTCCGAATAGTTGGAATACTCCGAGGAGCCTTGCAAGCTAGGGTTTCTACAAAGGTAGAGTTCTTACTCTTGTATTTATTGCTTTGTTATAATTCTTAATAAAAATAAAAACGGTTCATAATGCTTCCGCTACGTGGATGAAGAGTTCATTCCCTTCAAACATGCTAACATAGTATACATGATGTGACATATGGAGGTTCATACATCATATAACTTTCATATTATAGCATAACTCATATCATATCATAAATCGTCACATAACATATCACACATCAAATATCATAACATCACAGAATATGACGCGTACAAAGGTCATAATGTACGTGTTAATTCATACAACATACAAGTCATTAAATCAAATTCATGGGTGTCCAATAATAGAACAGCTTACTTGGTTGGTTTAAGACAAGGTCATTATGCATCCTTGATGCTAGCTTAAAAAGTTGATCATTGAACTCAAATTTCACCTAAGGAGTCCTACCATTATAATTTAGAATTCTATTATGGTAATTGGCTAACCTCATTGGCATAAAATAATCTAAAAACTTATCTATAAGTAATTTAAATTGGTAAGTCAGTAGCCATACTAACTTTAAACGTCTTTAAAAGTGTCAAAAAACGAACCTTGAAGAGTAAAAAATGGTAGTCAATGATCTAAACTTACCCGACCTAAATCAAATGTGTCAAGTTATAGGCCATCAGAGTATGAATTCTCTAGTTCTGAGTTGTCAAAATAGGATGAAACTGAGCAATTTTAATGACTAAGTAACCTAAGGGACCTTCTTTTATATTAGAGTTCACCTTTCGACTTTGAAAATCTAATCGATACAGAACAAATTTTTTTCCTTAATTCTCCGTCATCACATTTAACTCCTCAAAGGTCATCACAACTCATCCTCGATTATAATCCTAATGGTAAAGTTCAGGTAGAAGGTATGTGTACGTGCATGTACACAATAGAAAGAGAGATAAAATACACAAGAACACATCTAAAAACAACACAAGACCAACTTTAAGTTTTCCAAGCCCGCGCAATGGGTATGCGACATGAAGCGGCCGACTTTGTTTTCCAAGGGACACCAAAAATTCTCTTAAACTAAGCTACAAATAAAAGATTTGGTGTTCGTTTGTCGTTAAAGCATTAAAATACAATCTTTCATTCTCCAATCTCTAAAATTTCCTCACCCAAAGAAGAAGAAGAAAAAGAAAAGAGGAGAATAATGAAACATTCAAAGATCTATAAAATACATGTGAGTGATGACAAAACTGGGCACTAAGCCATTGCAATCATTTCATAATCTATTTACATTACGCAATAGAGTATTAAACCATTTCCTATCATAATCTATTTACATTACGGAATAGAGTATTAAACTATTTCCTATCATAATCTATTTACATTACCAAATAGAGTATTATACCATTTCCTATTTATACTCACATCGTTTTTCTTCAATGGTATGACATTGTCCACTTTGAGTATAAACTCTCATGACTTACCTTTTAGTTTCCCCAAATGGTCTCATATCAATGGAGATGTATTCATTACTTATAAACCTATGATCATTCCCTTAATTAGCCAATGTGGGATCTTCTCCGAACACTTCTGTCCTCAAACAAAGTACACCATAGAGCCTCCCCTAACTATGAATCCCTCGAATAACCTTCTCTTAATCGAGACTCGACTCCTTCTTTGGAACCCTCGAACAAAGTACACCCTTTGTTCGACACTTGAGTCACTTTTGACTACACCTTTGAGTCTCACAACTTCTTTGTTCGATATTTGAGGATTCTATTAACATAAATAAGTTAAGGGCATGAGTTTGATATGACGTTAGGAATCATGAACATCACAATGAGATGATATTGTTCGGCTTTGCTTTTGATTTCCCCAAAAGGCCCCATGCCAATGGAATGTATTCCTTGTTTATAAACTCATGATATCCTTTTAATTAGCCGATGTGAGACTTCTCTCCCAACAATTTTCCATAGAATATGGGGTAAAAACCCATAATGGAGGAAGGTATGAGCAAGGTTCAATATACTTGAAAAAAAAAATTGCAAATATAACCAAATTGATGATATTGGGGATGAGAATGGGGATTGGCTAGAAAATGTTGAGGATTATTGGGAGTGAGTACCACGTTGGTTAATTTAGTGGATGATCATGGGTTTATAACTAAGGAATACTTTCTCCGTTGGCATGAGGCCTTTTGGGGAAGCCCAAAGTAAAGCCATTAGAGCTTATGCTCAAAGTGACAATATCATACCAATGTGGAGATCCGTGATTCTAACATGGTATCAGAGTGTTCCTGTTGAACAAAGGGGTGTACTTTGTTCGAGGGCTCCAATGGGAGTGAATCCCACATTGGTTAATTTAGTGGACCATCATGAATAAAATCTTCATTGTCTTCATATCCTTTGGAATGCTCGGAATACGATAGTGATGAACATGGTGTTAGATATCCGTTGAACCTCTTTCATGAGATCTTCAATCTTTGAGGTTGGATGGTTAATTTAGTGGAAGATCATGAATAAAATCTTCATTGTCTTCATCTACTTTTGAATGCTCGGAATACGATAGTGATGAACATGGTGTTAGATATCCGTTGAACCTCTTTCATGAGATCTTCAATCTTTGAGGTTGGATGGTTAATTTAGTGGAAGATCATGGGTTTACAAGTGAGGAATACTATAACCATTGGTATTGTTCGAGGGCTCCAGTAGGAGTGAATCCCACATGGTTAATTTAGAGGAATATCATGAATAAAATCTTCATTGGATTCATCTCCTTTGGAATGCTCGGAATACGATAGTGATGAACATGGTGTTAGATCCATTCATGTTACAAGCGATCTCATAAGTCCATAAATTTTTTCTTGGATTCCATGAAGATTTTCTAGGTTCTTAGTTTGTCTATGTAGTGTGATTCTCAACTATTGTTTCTAAGATGTTTAGGACTAGCTCATCGGCTAATCTATACTCTGGGTGCACGCAGGTTTAAATCTTTGATTGCTGCTTATGATCCTAAAGTGCTCAGTCTACTGAAAATGTACTAACCTGAGTTGGCTCGAAATAGCTCTAGCTTTTTTGTCCTAGTCTTAACTTGGTTCTCTTGTACATGCTTTACTAGGAAGATTATCCTCTTAAACACCTATTGCATGATATACATAATCAAAATATGCGTGCAAGTTTATTAGTGAGATATTCTATGAATCACCTAAAGCACTAAAAGTACAGTGCATCCTCCTTTTTAGCACAACTGAAAGCATTTAAAACAACATTTATCTTAAATCTCATACTAGAAATTTTTTGATAATTTCTTGCGTATTTTATAAATATCTCTACCGAAAAATATAAAAAAATAACATGCATCCCAAAATCTTATCCTAGGGGCATATCGATAATTTTCTATCATACATACAATGCATTCACATCCAAAATTACTCTTTTGTAGTCCTAACATGTATATTCTAACCACCTAAGGTAACATGCATTTTTTAGCTTGCTTTTATGCTAGCACATCCTCACAATCCCTACAAGTATTAGTTGTCTAAAGTCCATGCAGCTACTTATCAGGATGTAACATGCATTTTTTAGCTTGCTTTTATGCTTGTAACTCGTAATTAACACAAAAATTCATTTGTAGGACCTAATTAACATAAAAATAGGGTTAGTATGGTAAAATCAGAATGAAAAATAGTCAAACGAATATAATAGCATTCACGAACTTCACATGAGGGAGTTCTACACTTATGTTCTGAACTGTACAAATAGCTAAACAACTCGTTGAAAGTTGAGTTTATTATACTAGAAAAGGTTTATGTTAGTGATCACGTGAATGCTAGAAAGAGATCCCAAACCAACACTATCATTGAAGGGTGTAGACAAACTTTCGAAGTAACTCGTGTTTACTCAAGAAAACATCGAGACAAATTAAGAGAAGATCTGGTAGAAAATGTAGGCGACAACAATGCCAAAATAGAAAGAGTTCTAATCACGCTAAGATTAGATCAGCTTCAATTTCAAAGCAATAACAACCAACGAGTGGTGCAACAATACTATGGACCAGCTGAAGTCATTAAGAATGTCGGGAATGCATCATACATGATTCAATTTCTCTAATGGATGCAGACTAGCCCTGTTGTCCATGTCAGTAACTTGAAACGTTACAATCCTGACCAGGAAAACACTAGGCACAAGAAGCCCTGTTGTGGAAATCTGTGATTCTAACATGGTATCAGAGTGTTCCTGTCGAACAAAGGGGTGTACTTTGTTCGAGGGCTCCAATGGGAGTGAATCTCACATTGGTTAATTTAGTGGACCATCATGAATAAAATCTTCATTGTTTTCCGGGGGACACAAAAAATTATCTTAAACTAAGCTACAAATAAAAGATTTGGTGTTCGTGTGTCGTTAAAGCATTAACGCCCTCTTATTCTCCTCCTTTCATTCTCCAATCTCTAAAATTTCCTCACCCAAATTAAGATATATAAGTTATAGCAAGAAGAAGAAGAAGAAAAAGAAAAAGAAAAGAGGAGAATAATGAAACATTCAAAGATGTATTTGATGACAAAATTGGGCACTGAGTCGTTGCAATCATTTCATAATCTATTTACATTACGCAATAGAGTATTAAACCATTTCCTATCATAATCTATTTACATTACGGAATAGAATACTCATGTCGTTTTTCTTGAATGGTATGACATTGTCCACTTTGAGTATAAACTCTCATGACTTTGCTTTTAGTTTCCCCAAATGATCTCATACCAAAGGAGATGTATTCATTACTTATAAACCTATGATCATTCCCTTAATTAGCTCGGAATACGATAGTGAATCTCACATTGGTTAATTTAGTGGACCATCATGAATAAAATCTTCATTGTCTTCATCTCCTTTGGAATGCTTGAAATACGATAGTGATGAACATGGTGTTAGATCCATTCATGTTACAAGTGATCTCATAAGTCCATAAATTTTTTCTTGGATGCCATGAAGATTTTCTAGATTCTTAGGATGTCTATGTAGTGTGATTCTCAACTATTGTTTCTAAGACGTTTAGGACTATCTCATCGGATAATCTATACTCTGGGTTCACGCAGGTCTAAATCTTTGATTGCTGCTTATGATCCTAAAGTGCTCAATCTACTGAAAATGTACTAACCTGAGTTGGCTCGAAATCGCTCTAGCTTTTTTGCCCTAGTCTTAACTTGGTTCTCTTGGACATGCTTTACTAGGAAGATTATCCTCTTAAACACCTATTGCATGATATACATAATCAAAATATTCGTGCAAGTTTATTAGTGAGATATCCTATCATACCTAAAGCACTAAAAGTAGAAACTATTTGCAAACAAACAAGCTAACATCCATCGATAGCCGGAAGCACATATGAGTATAGTGCATCCTCCTTTTTGGCACAAGTGAAGGCATTTAAAACAACATTTATCTTAAATCTCATACTAGAAAAATTTTGATAATTTCTTGCGTATTTTATTTCTATCTCTACGGAAAAATATAAAAAAACAACATGCATCCCAAAATCTTATCCTAGGGGCATATCGATAATTTTCTATCAGACATCCAACGCATTCACATCCAAAATTACTCTTTTGTAGTCCTAACATGTATATTCTAACCACCTAAGGTAAGAAACGCTCGCATGCTAGCACATCCTAACAATCCCTACCAGTATTAGTTGCCTAAAGTCCATGCAGCAACTTATCAGGATGTAACATGCATTTTTTAGCTTGCTTTTATGCTTGTAAATCCTAATTAACATAAAAATTCATTTGTAGGACCTAATTAACATAAAAATAGGGTTAGTATCAAATGAAAAATAGTCCAACCAATATAATAGCATTCACTAACTTCACATGAGGAAGTTCTACACTTATTGTTCTGAACTGTACAAATAGCTAAACAACACGTTGAAAGTTGAGATATTAGACTAGAAAAGGTTTATGTTAGTGATCACCTAAATGCTAGAGAGAGATCCCAAACCAACATTATCATTGAAGAGTGTAGACAAACTTTGGAAGTAACTCGTGTTTACTCAAGAAAACATCGAGACAAATTAAGAGAAGATCTGGTAGAAAATGTAGGCCATAAAAATACCAAAATAGAAAGAGTTCTAATCACACTAAAATTAGATTAGCTTCAATTTCAAAGCAATAAAAACCAAGGAGTGGTGCAACAATACCATGGACCAGCCGAAGTCATTAAGAATGTCGGGAATGCATCATACATGATTCAATTTCTCTAATGGATGCAGACTAGCCCTATTGTCCATGTCAGTAACTTGAAACGTTACAATCCTGACCAGGAAAACACTAGGCACAAGAAGGCAGTATGATCTCCTGCTACGAAGGAAGTAGGAGAGATTCTAGCTTAAAAGACGTGAAGAGTTGATGAAAACTTGACGAACCAAGAAGTGATTTTCAATAGTTCATGGTAGATTAGAAGAGGCTCTTTAATTTGAGATCAGCCGGAAACACATCGAGAGACTTTCAAGTTAATATTATCCTACATCGCTGAGTTCACAAAGAGTTGGTTGTCAAAGGCATCAACCAATTGAGTGGGTAAAGATGTCACGGTCATGTTTGTTGAAGGTGTATTGCTATCATGACTAGTTATCAATTCTTCACCACGTTATAAGCCATCAAAGTTGTGGTTGCTGCTTATTTGCTTTTAGCATATAACATTACTTTCTTTCAAGTTGTTTTCAACTCATTTCTTCCCTCACTTTTTATGAAATATTTTATCTCAGATGTGACTCGAGGCTCGATCATACGTTAAGATTGTCCACAAAGTTTAATTTTCACATGGCTGACTTGTTCAATGGGTTAGAACAAGTGTCACACAATCGCTATCCTACTGCTATAAGAGTGCGATTATGATATTTGGCAATCCCAATTATTAAAGTGTTATAAACTAACTTTACTACTCTTCCAAAATCTCTCTCTTATAGATAGTTTTAAAGGCAATCAAGTTCATATGCCGTCTCTATCTCCTAAGAAGAGTCTTGTAATGGCTTATATCTCAGTTTTTTATGCGACCATTTCTACAAGGACTTATTTTCTTCTCTTACATCATAATTTTCACAAAATTATATTGACTCCTAGAGTTGGAATATAATATCACTGACATCAATTAATCTTAGTAACAAGGTTATTATGATATGATAATAGAGTTTTTATAGATTTACCTACATGAATTTCAACTTTAATCTCACTTTTTCAAGAAAAATATTTAAACTTTAGTTGCATTTGATAAAGATACTTATACATTAAATAATTATCAATCAGATCGATGAAATATTCATAATGTTCTTTGACTTCTACATTCACCGGAACATTTGGGTCGAAAAATAATTTTTCGTTTTATTCGTGGTTATATAATCATGAATATCTCAGTCTTTTGTAGTACCTAAAACCTATGTTCCTAGAAAAGAAGCTTCATGAATTTGAGAAAAACTTATGTTCGGGACTCAAATAAGAATTTCAATTATGGTTTCACCCCTTCGACTCAACATACTCATGCATCCCCCGTGACCTAATATGAGTCTAACATCCTACAAAAAGAATATGGACATGGCATTCCACCCATTGAAGTGAGAAAAACATGTGATCTTGGTGTATCGCATAGGTCGGAGGTGGGTCCCATCAGGTTGTGTACTTTGTTTTCCATACATTATACTTTCTAGTTCTATACCTAAAAACACTCCCTTAAAAAAACTAGCTAGGTCACATGACCGGTAAATATCATGAATTAAAGAAAAACCTATGTTCAAGACTCAAATCACCATTCAAATTCTGGTTTTAGCGAATAGACTGAACATTCTTATACATCCCTCATGACATAGTATGAGTCTAACATCCTACAAAAAGAATATACATGTGATCCTGGTGTATCGCATAGGTGGAGGTCTAAGATGACTGAGGGCATATAGTATGTTTGAGTCTCTTATATTTAGTGACACCTAGGTTTTTGGGCGTTGTATTTGTCTCAGGGTCGTGGATGTGTTTTTTCTCGAATCAACTTACTTGGCTTGGCTATACCCTTAGAAATAATGCATAGGTTTGTAAGTTCATGGTTCTGACTTTAGAGGGTCTATCATAAAAAGATAAGGGTATAACCTAAGCATGTGATGTGCTACTCCTGTCACAAAAAATACATATCATTTCTATGCTTCATAACATCATAACTAGATGCCATATAAAACTTCAGGTTAGTCGTAAAAGCCATAAAACATCATAGAAGGTATAGTAAGGGCATTTTTTGTTATTTTACTCGTATCATTGGTTTGTGCTCTAAACATGCTCCTATAACCTTCAAATTCAACATGCATCGTGAATTATGGTATAAGGCCATAACACTTGTAGGCTCTCTTCAAATTTAGGGCATGAAAAGGAAGCTCTCATCGTCCTCTTTAACAGCTCTAAGATCACCAGCTTTGACTTGTATAGAAGCTCCACAAATCTTCATCTAAATTTCGAGGTCTTTTCCATATTTGATTCTCGTACCCTCAGACAACCTCAACAATTGGATGGCTTTGTGACAATTCTATATAGTCGTAGGTAGATTCTTTGGTTGTTACATTAAGTACATGGACATTTCATATATTAGAGTTGAGATGACAAAATTTGTCTAAGGTATTTTGTTTCTTTTAATGTTTTAGTCCATCCCTAATCTATTTTCATTCCTATACCTTTGTAAGAAATATGTGAACATTAATGTCTAGAATTTGACTATTAATGTTGGAGTTAGTCTAAGATGCTAGATTAAGGTTTTGGTTCGAAAGGACCGGAGTTCAAATCCCACTCTCAATAATAATTTTGAAAAATTTCTTGTGGGATCCTAATAAGATTTAATAATTATGTTATCTTTTGATCCCTAAACCTTTATAAAGAATACAAATGGATTAATTTTTTTCCAAGCATCAAGGTTGAGATGGTCGAGTTGGTCTAAGGCGCCAGGTTAAGGTTCAGGTCCAAAAGGGCGTGGTTCAAATCCCACTCTCAGCAATTATTTTTTATACCCTAAACCTTTATAAAGAATACATATTGATTAATTTTTTTTCAAGCTCTCAAAGTTGAGATGGCCGAGTTGGTCTAAGGCCCTAGATTAAGGTTTTGGTAACCAAATCCCACTCTCAACATTTATTTTGAGAAATTTCTTGAGGGTCCTTATACGATGTTTAATATGTTGATCCCTAAATCTTTATAAAGAATACGGATGGATTAATTTTTTTTTTTCAAGCATTAAAGTTGAGATGGTCGAGTGGTCTAAGGCGCTAGATTAAGGTTCTGGTCAAAAAGGGTGTGGGTTCACTCCCAACATTTATTTTGAGAATGTTTAATTTATAAAGAATATGGATGAATTAAGATTTCTAAATAAGATTGCTCACAACTTTGATGAAGAAATTGGTTTGTATGGAGTTGCCCAACAAGGTGGAAAAATGACTTGAAAGTTGACCCTGCCTCGATGAATTTGACTATAAAATTAGGAGCCTCCACCAATTCCTACCTACTTTGAGAGCCTATGACTCGATGAATTTGACTATAAAATTAGGAGCCTCCACCAATTCCTACCTACTTTGAGAGCCTATGACTCGATGAATTTGACTATAAAATTAGGAGCCTCCACCAAAAATGATTTCCTACCTACTTTGAGAGCCTATGACTTTGACTATAAAATTAGGAAATTAGGAGCCTTTGAGAGCTTATGACTCGATGAATTTGACTAGAAAATTAGGAGCCTCCACCAAATCATGTGCTATAGTCCACGACAAGGTAAAAATTGATTCCTAACTTCTTCTTGCAATCCCATCTGCCACTTTTATGTAGGAATTGCTTTGAAATAATCCAATTAAGTAATGTTAGATTAACCTACTAAATGGACTCCATTACTTATGAGATATGACATCTTAAGGTTACACATGAAATTTGGTAATCACAGTATACATATCATGAACATTAAATGCAGAAATACTTCATTTAAACTTTCATAAAACGTTATCTTCATCTTAAAATATGGTCATGGACTTATGTATTTTGAAAACACCTTTAAAACGACGCAACAAAAGAGTAAATGATATGAACCAAGAGACATCAATCATACAATATACTTCAATGAAGATGTGAAGAAAATATTGTTGAAATTATCAAAAGATATTTCAATTCATGCCACATTGAAGAAGAATAAAGTTTCATGTTATAAATTTTAGGTGGATTACAATTTAGAGTTATTGTATTTCATTAATGTATTTTAAGACTTTGTAGTTACTTTAGGTTACAATTACAGAATGGTTAATTTTGACCATTAAGTATGAATGTTACCGCTCTTGGAATGCCTTTAATAGTTTCATTTTGAGACTATATAAAACCATGTAGGTTGATTACATAATGGTTAATTATGGCCATTAAATATGAAAGTTACAAGTCTTGGAATGCCTTTAATAGTTTCATTTTGAGGCTATGTAAAGTCATGTGTTGTATTTGTATGTAGACTTTGAAAATATAGTAAAAGAAGCATTTGTGCTTTTCTTTAGCCAATGGCTAAGTTTCTTTGCAATTCTATGTAGTTTAGGTTGTATGTAGAATAATTCAAGCTCGACATGATCAATCTTGCTTGTGGAGTGATTCGAATCTCAAGCAAGTGTTCTTGCATTGAGATATTTGATCAACAAGAATCATTCAAGCTAGACATGATCAATTTTGCTTATGGAGTGATTCGAATCTCAAACAATGTTCTTGCCTTGAGATATTCGATCGATAAGGTAATCCGAATCTTATTCACCTTATATTGATTCCTTATCTTACCACTAAATAAAATAAATAAACGTTTACATTCAAAACATCTTATCCTAGTCTAAGTCTAAGAAAATAAATGTGACTACCCTGTGCATGTGTCATGGTCTCGAGTTGCAATGTCGTCGTCAGCCGTACAGGACTGCCTTGCCTCAACTTGAAATAGAAGTAGCACGTGGCTTGAGTATTTAAAGAAATACTCAGTAAGTGACCCCACTATTGGGGTTAAATGCAATGACGGGTCCTATCATATCAGTCTATTTTCCTCCGACACTATCCTAACGGGCAACTTGGATGTGTACCATATACTCTACACACAACCCATATGTGCGAGTATGGACTCACCAGTCAGCTCACACACCGCTGGGCCCCATTCCTTGTCGGGCGAGCATGCTCTAGTAGCTCTTTATGTCGAACACCCGTTAGAATTAGTAACCGTCATGGCAGCATTGTGTAAAACATAATGATAGTTCTCCTGCTTAGTGGTGTACGCGTCCCTACTCTCGTGATGGAATAATGGTATCCCCCAATGCATGAACACATAATGCATGAGATCCCAATATTTTTCAATTTTCAACATTATTAAATATAATCCCGCTACCGTTTTTCATTCATATCATATCATTTCTCATTTTTCAGTTCTCATATCATGCATAATTCTAACGGGGTTATATTTCATGTCATGTATCATGATATCATGTCATTCATAATAAATATGTTTTATACATACAGTTTAGAAGACATAACATAACGTTCTATGCTTTTAACAAAACATTTCATAAAGTGTGATTCATACAACAATTACCTCAACTCTCACATAAAACAATCTAAACATAACATATCACATCATAATATATCATATCATAAACATGTCAATTTATCACATATCTCGTACCATAAACATGTCAATTTATACATACAGTTTAAGAGAAACACTTTCTTGGCCATCGAATCTGCAGAGGGATCGCCGCTCAGCGGCGATACTACCTTGGCTTCGGCGAGAATATGTCTTAACCCATGAAGAGGGATCATCGCTTAGCGACGATGTTGCCTTAGCAATGGTGAGAATATGTCTAACCCAAGAAGTAGAAGGGGAAAGCTAGAGCAAGGCACAACGACAATGTTGAAGCCGTAAGAGTCGCCATAGTGGGCGAAGGGGCCAATTTTGGCAAGAAGAGCGAGGCGACTTGGTTGACGAAGAGGCCAGTGCGGCGCCCAGATTCCAAAGGTAAATCTCTGCAGAAGGTCGATGGACTTATCGAGATTTCGTATATTTCCGAAGAGAACACTAATGAGGATCTTGAGATTAGGGTTTCTGTGAAGGATGAAGGGAAGATTGCGAAGAAAATGAAAGAGACTATGTTGGTGGAGGGAAAATCAATTGTGTTGGAAAAGATGAGGTTGTATGTACAAAGTATGGCGAACGGTGATTTGGAGGTCAATAGAGTGGAACCAATGAGTAATCAATCAACTCTACATGTGGTAACCATGGAGACTGCCCCGCGGCGTCAAAGCCACCAGGTGTGGTGGAGAAGAAGATGGGTAGGGGATTCATAAGCCATTGAAAATAAAGGATTGGGGTTGCTAAACCAAAACGGCTCATACTATGTGAATGTTTACCTAATCCACCCCACATAAATGGTGTGAAAGTTATCTATTTATAATCAAATAAATTACAAGGAGATGGAAGAGTAATAAATAGAAATAATAAGAAATGGAAAAACATGGAAAGATACCCATGGAAAGAAGATATTTTCCTTATAATAAATTATACATATATGGTAAATTATAATTTAGTATTAAATATTATTGTATCCTTCTCGTATCCTATCTCAAACATATCATTGAATACATCGTACCGTAAGTACTATCATACAATTCACATTTCCGTCATTCACATCGTATCATAATCATATCATATCATAAACACTTCGTGGTCATATCGTTCCCTAACTTATCATAGTCTTAGCGTTCTTATACATATCACAGTCATATCATTACATGAACGTACCTTAGTCATATCGTTACAAAAACGTATTCTAACGCTATCGTTCTATCAATCTATTATAATCATATCCCTTTCTACCCATAACCTAATCGTATTCTTTTATCAATCGATCCTAGCCATATCATTTTTATCAATCTCTCATATCCATAGCACTTAGATATGTAACATAACCTTAACGTTTCATGAATATATCTGACTCCTATCGTTACATTATGTTTAGTGTATCCTTCTCGTATCCTATCTCAAACATATCATTGAGTACATCGTACCGTAAGTATTATCATACAATTCACATATTATAACATATACATATCATATCATATCATAAGCATATTGATCCATAAACATTCAAACATATCAATATATATGACACGTGCAGACTAACGAAGCACGTGTCAACATCAAATATAACCATGCCGATAGTAAAACCAATTACTTGGATGACCTTAGCTGAAGTTCTATCTAACTCCAAATTAGCTTGCTTTCGTTCCCCGAATTCGTTCTCACTTATGCCAAGGCACTTCACCCTATTAAAGATGTTCACTGAATTCCTTCCGTAATTATAATTCCTAAATTTATTTAACTATTTAACCAATTTAGATTTAATGTTTCTTGGGATATAAATATGTCTAACAATACAATTTATTAGATACTATCATTTTATAATACATTTTATAATACATTTTAGAATTACTTTATCTACTCGGTGTTATTTCATTATATTCTTTTTTCTGTGTTTATATATATATATATATATATATATATATATATATATATATTTTTTGTTATCCCTTTTTGTTTCTCTATCCATTATACCTCTGTGGTTATTATTCTATTTTCTTTTTGTGTTTTTATTTTATTATCTTTTTTGTTTTAATTAGGTTGACATGAGCTAATTTTTAATTAATTCTTACTCTCAAATCTTCTCTTTTAATTTTTAATCACATCCATACTCATATCATAAATAGGAAAGTATTCCAATGTATATGAACACACAAAATGCATGAAGCCTCCTTAGTTTTCATCTTTAAATCATTTTTATCACATAACCCTATATATTGTTCACACATTACTCTAATAACATTATAAGCATGGACCTTCATACATTCATCATCATTAATATTAACTAGGGTTGTGCCTTTAAAAACTCGTCTCCACAGTGCATCTTGACATTTAATACATGCACATCATCTTAATATATAACATCATAATGTGAAGTCATTTCATCGTCATATATCTCACATCATAAAGAATAAAAATGGATAAGTTTTTTTCAAGTATCAAGGTTGAGATGGCTGAGTTGGTCGAAGGTGCCAGATTAAGGGTTTGGTTCAAAAGGGCGTGGGTCCAAATCCCACTCCCAACATTTATTTTGAGAAATTTCTCGAGAGTTCTTATATGGATTTAACAATTATTATTATCTTTTAACCAATGTTTAATATTTTGATCCCTAAACCTTTGTAAAGAATACAGATGGATTATTTTCTTCCAATTATTAAAAATGAGATGGTTTTGTTGGTCTATTGCGCTAGATTAAGGTTTCGGTGGGAAACCCACACTCAACAATTTTGATTTGTTTTTAATTTAATTGAACCCACTCTCAACAATTTTGATTTGTTTTTAATTTAATTGAACCCACTCTCAACAATTTTGATTTGTTTTTAATTTAATTGAACCCACTCTCAACAATTTTGATTTGTTTAAAATTGATTTTTGGCTAGGCTGAGGTATTTAAGCTGACAAAAATGGAACACCTCTACCTCGGAATCGACCTAGGAGTTGAATTAGTCAAATTTTATTTAATTTCATTAAGCCAGGCTCATAATGTTATTAGTTTTTTAATAGTTTAAAAATTTGGCAATTCACATTAAAAGCAATCCAACCAACTAAGGGTTATGAAAGGGTAGATTGGAAACTTAGATAAATGACAAAAACATGTTCTATGTCATGACTGAAAGATAAGAAAATGACAAAAACATGTGAGATATTTAAATCAATAAAAGCTAGATTTAGATATGATAGGAAATAGTTAGTAAAGAGGGAGGACATTTATAGTGAGAGAAACTTTCAAAATTACTCTATGGAAAGAAAAATCTAAATGAAAGTAAATTTGACTTACTAGATTTAGGGGTGTACACCCAACCCGGAAATTCGAGAACCCAACCCGACCCAACCCGAAATATAAGGGTTGGGTTGGGTTGTGTTGGATTTCGAATTTGGGTTGGGTCCATTTTTTTTAACCCGATCTGATTTGGGTACCAAAAGAAAATGATTTGGTCAACCCGGCCCAATCCGAAAATATTAAAAAAAAAAAAAAGAAATTAAAGCCCAAAGGCCCAAAGTCAAAGCCCAATCTATAGTTTGTCTGGTCTCTAACCCAAACCCAAGCCCAAACTTAAAGACATTACACAACCCAATAATTACCTCAGTAGGGAAAGAAATTTCTCTTTCCTTCTCTACTATGTACTGAATTTCTCTTTCCCTCTAGGTGAGTTCTTGGCGTAGCACTTTCTGCTATCCATTCCTTTGCAATTCATTTTATTCTGCCATCCTTTCCTCTACAATCATCTCCTCTCCTCTGCACTTCATTTCAATCCACTATCATTCATTTCAATCTATTCATATGTAATTCATTTCACTTCATTCCTTCCTATGTAATTCATTTCAATTCATTTCTCTCTCTACTGCAATCCATTCCACTCTCTACGGCAATCCATTCCACTCTCTACGGCAATCCATTCATCCATTTCTCTCCTTACCTCTCTACAATCCATGCATCCATTCCTCTCCCTACCTTTCTCGCGAGCCGTCTTTCTCTCTTTAGTCTCCTGGAACGCTATAACGGGTAAGCTTTTTCTATTTTTGTTATATCCCCTTCGAAAAACTGATGGTATATTTTAACCTTGATGAATTCTATGATAATTGTTCATATTGAGTTAAATGTTTGAATCATAATAGTTCTATTTTACTTTTTATAGATGGAAAACAATAGTGCAACGGTACGTGCAAGTAGCTCTAGTAATTATAATGGATCGAAACCACCATTGGCTACCCAATCTTAATTTAAGAAGAAGAAACCCAGTAAATCAACCGTGTGGGATCACTTTACAAGATTAGAGAACAATAATAAGAGGTGGAAGTGCAACTATTGTTGTAAGGAGTATGCTTGTGATACTAATTCTTGTGGAACTAGCACGTTATGGAAGCACTTAAAAAATAAGTGTAGGAAGTACACATATAAGGTGGAGGACAAAGGACAAACCACTCTAAGTTTTCAACGTTCAATAGATGGAAAGGGTGGGAGTAATATTGTTACTTCATTATTTAGTCAAACAAGATGTAGAGCAGCATGTGCCAAGATAATTATGGATGAATTATCATTCAAATTTGTAGAGAATGAGGGTTTCAAATTGTTTTGTAGTATTGCATGTCCTAAGTTGACCCTCCGTCAAGAGTAACCATTGCTAGATATATATTTCAGCTCTATCTGAAGAAAAAAAGAAGTTGAAAGATTTTGTAGTCAGTCATTCCAAGAAGGTTTGTCTTACCACTGACACATGGACTTCGTTGCAAAACATTAATTACATGGTAATCACGGCACATTTTATTGATTCAGAATGGAATTTGCATAAAAGAATTCTCATCTTTTGTCAAGTTGCTAACCACAAGGGATATACTATTGGCAAGATTATTGAGAGTTGTTTATTGGAATGGAGAATCGATAAGGTTTTCTCTATCACAGATAATGCAAGTTCCAATGATATAGCTATTTCATATATTATGAGAAGGCTTAGAAGTTGGAATTCACTTGTCTTAGATGGAGAAATATTACACATGAGGTGTTGTGCTCACATAATTAATTTGGTGAATGAAGGGCTTAAAGAAATGCATGACTCCATTTCTAGTGTTCGTAATGTCGTGAGGTATGTTAGATCATCCCCCAAGAGATTGACAAAATTTAAAGATCGTGTTGAACAAGAAAAAATTAAATGTAGAGCACTTGTTTGGTTGGATGTGGCGACTCAATGAAATTCCACTTATTTGATGCTTGATCATGCCTTGGAATTTGAAAAAGCTTTTAAAGTATTAAAGGAAGAGGAATCAGATTATGTTGATTATTTCAAAGAGGGGGATCATGGAAACAAAAGAATAGGGCCACCAACCATTGATGATTGGAAAAATGTTGCAGTGTTTGTAAAGTTTTTGAAGGTTTTCTATGATGTCACTACGAAGATAAGTGGTTCTTTATATGTGACTTCTAATTCTTATTTTCATGAACTTTGGGGTATTCGAGAACTTTTAATTCAGTGGAGTACAAGTACAAATGTGAACTTTGTTTTAAGTAGAGTTCAAATATGAAAGTTAAGTATGACAAATATTGGGGCTAAGTGGAAAGAATTAATAAGTTGATATTCATAGCAGTGGTACTCGATCCTCGTTACAAATTGGATTACATATCATTTTGCTTTTCGAATATTTATGAAGATGCTATGGCTAAAGTGATGGTGGATGGCATAAAGAATTATTTAATTTGTTTGTATGATTACTACAAGTTTTATGATAATGCTCAAGATCATCATCAATTTGAATCAAGACTCACTTCTAAGTCCATGAGTATGGATATGGACACAATTGATGAAGAGAATTTCAGTGGTTCAATATTAGTATTATCAAGATACAAACGAAGAAGAGAAGAGCAACATTCACTCGAGTTAAAGAATGATGTGGATCGATATTTATCTGACCCTAGTGAAGAACTTGATGATAATTTTGATGTTTTGGCAGGGTGGAAAGCAAATGAGTTTAAGTATAGAGTTTTATCGAAAATTGCGCAGGATGTTTTGGCCGTTCCAGTGTCGACTGTATCTTCTTAATCAGCATTTAGTACGGGTAGAGGATTCTTGATTCTTTTAGGAGTTCTTTGACACCTAAAACAGGGGAAACTCTGATATGTACACAAAATTGGATCGTTAAAAAATGAGTATCGTTAGATATTCCTCAACAAAGATTTGGAGATTTGTTGTAAGATTGAGAATGGTAACTCCAAATCTATTTATTGTCTATTTGTTAAGATTATTCTGTATTGTTATATCACAATTTATATTTTATTTTTCAGATGATTTCAGACCTTCAAGTTCCACGAACGTCATGTAAGAATAATTATTTTTCAATGTAAGTAAAATATTTGAAGTTACACTATGCTTTATCCAAACAATCTTAAAACGGTACTAACTTTCAAGATGCTATTTTTCTTTTTTAGGAATTAAGAATGCAAGAGAGGATGGATAATTTAAAATTTTTAAATATTTTGTGGAATGGTGTACCTTTGGAATTAATTCATTGAATATTCTTTACATATTTATAGGTGAATTTTTAGGCATTTTGTTGAATGATTATATAATGTGAATGTAGATAATTTAATTAGACGTGGTAACTTTAGAATTGATTCATGGCATATTCTTTATATATTTATTGGTGATAATATGGATGCAATAGAGAGTTTGATATTTTTGATCTACAACTTAGAGGTAGTAATTGTTTTATCATTTTACGTCATACAAAGTAATTTTTTTAAATTTTTTTTGGACCAACCCAAACCCAACCCGAACCCAACCCAAAAATAGAGGGTTGGGTTGAAAATTTTTTTGGGTTGGGTTGGGTTACTAATCCAACCAACCCAAACTTTTGGGTTGGGTCAAAAAAATCCTCCAACCCAACCCAACCCGGACCATGTACACCCCTAACTAGATTTTTGGTGGAGACTAAGTGACACACCTGGATAGTTGATATAAGATCTACTATCAAGATTTATTCTTCATTACATTTATATATAATTCTAGAAAAATACTTGATGAGGTAGAATAGATGCTACTAGTTGACACTAGGAAATCAATCTGAGTGGATGTAGTGGGAGACATTAAGATGCTAAGTAAAAATTGTTACTAAATGCTGAACATGGTGTTTATATGGTGTTTATAGTAACCATAAAAGAAATTCAATTTCGAGTTACTTTGAACGATTAAAGTTTATATTTTCAAAATTGTATGAAAATATGTTCAGCTAGTACAATTAGTATATGACGTTAACACTTACTATACTATGAAATATTGAGATATTCATGATTAAGGAATCAATGATAAAAAGACATTATTTTCTCCTAAAGGATGATACTTCTCTTTAGCAGTTAATTGATTAACATCAATTTGAATACAATGAAGAGACTAGTAAAATGTAATTCTCTAAACGTTGGAGTTATTACATTACATGTCTATGGATCTCGCTTTTTATGCAAGATAATCATTGAGCTTTTATTGAATAAGGCTACAAGACCAAAGAATTTTGGGCTCATGCATTCTGACCCAAGTGGTTTGCTGAATGCAAAATCCAAAGAACATTGTTAACATTTTATCAATTTGATTGATAATTATTCAATATATAAGTATCCTTACCAAATGTAACTTACTTTATTTTATTTTATTTTTTTTATTTTTGAAAAGTTCAAGAAAAATGAGACTAAAGTTAAAATCCATTTGGGTAAATCTATCAAGACATTATAATCAAATCATAATGAATAGTACGAGAACATTGTGTACTAAAATTACTTGATAAAAAGTGGAATTGATTTCCAACTTTAAACCTAATACAATTTTGTAAAATTGTGAGGTAAGAGGAGAAAACAAGACTATATTAGATATAGTCTCACATATTAAAAAAAAAATTATAACCTATTACCAAACTCTTGTTAGGATATGTAATAGGGATTGCATGGTGAACATGATTGCTTTAAAAATTGTCTATTAAACACTTTTTGAGATTATGGAAGAGTAGTAAATTTAGTTTACAACACTTCAATAACTTGAATTAAGCATATATGCTAAGACAAATTCAAAGAGATTGAATATGTTCAAAATTATGCCTACTCCTAACAATAAACAAAATAGTCTTTTATTTAATTTTAAATAGAAAAACATATTTGTATGACAAATGTGATTTTTTAAAGTTTAATAGGGTGAGATAGTGTTAATTAAATAATTCCAAGTGAAACTGCTAATAGTTTACAAAAGTTGTTAACAATTTAATTTTACTTGAGAGTCAAGTGGATCCTAGTCATTCATTCATTGGATAAGCTTCATGGTAGTGGGAGAGAAATGAGATGATTCAACCCTACTAAAATTCAAATTGTTATGTTAGATGACAAATTTGAAGACTTGTTACCCAATAATTACGAGGGATGATGACGAAGGATAAATAAGTTAAAGTAAAAAAATCCAGGGATTTGTAGATGTTCTTGACGAGGTTAAACTCATAGGATATAAATGGATCTACAAAAGGAAATTTACGTATAGATAAGAAGATACATATCTTCAAAATAGGACTCATAACAAAGAGTTGAACTTAATGGAAGAGAGTAGCTAGAATTAGACTTTCTCTCATATTGTTATTGAGAGTCTATTATTATTCTAGGATTCATTTTTATATGAATTATGCTAAATGAATATTTAGAATTCTTTTGTGAAAAGAAATCTAAGAATATGCCGCTACACATATTATTATATGGATTTATTATTAAAGATCAAAAGGCAAAGGTTTGCTAAAGGAGTAAAAGTTCATTTTTGAAATGAATTTAACGTATAGATTTATGAATAGAAGGTGTAACGACCCTAAATTTTACCTATTTAATCTAAAGTCATTACTATACCTTGAAATACGGAATATACATTAAATGGGCCATGTTCATAAATGCGACTTAAACTCACCTTTTATTACCTCGTGAAAGAAAAGATAATTACAAGGGAAAGAAGGGAAAAGAACATTATTGAAATAAACGGAAATGAATGTCTTATACTACCCTATGGTTTATTATGCAAATACAATTCAACCTAAACTAACCTATACTAATGATGCAAACCGAATTCAACCTAGACTATGAAATGGAAAAAAAACAACTACCCTATGCATGTGCCACGATCCCGGGGTGTACGATGTCGCCGTCGATGTCACATGGGTGTGCGATCGCGGGTTATCCGGTCGCTCGCGGGTGTTGGGCCGTTTGCGGGTGACAGGCTGGCCCGGCTGAAGGAAAAATGCAGGTGGGCTGGGCTGGGCGTGTCGGCGTTGGACTGGGCTTGCGGGTCTCGGGTCGAGGCTATCGGGTTGGGCCATAACTGGGCTTACGCGTTTTGGGCTGAAGCGACTGGGCCGCGGGAACCGTCGGGTCTAGACTGATCTAAGGTGATTAGGTTCGGTTCAGGTTGCAGGATCCGGCCCTCGGATCGGACTTCGTCTTCTTCACCCAGTTGCCTGCGCGTTTCGACGTCCTTTTTCCCTCCTTTCTCCTCCGTTCCCGAGTCTCTTCTTCCCCTACCCCGTTTTTGGTATAGATCTGGTTTGTAAAGGCCTCACACTCCCGGATCTGGTGAAGTTTGAAATCTGACGTTTCGTCTCCCTTGCCGACGGTGTTCGACGTATAGGATTCGTCTAAATCTACCCCTGATGTGTGTAAAAGGTCTGGAATTACTTTTGTTTTGTAAAATGGAGGTTTGACGTTAGTTTCGTATGGTTTGACCTTGCCGGAGTTTCGTCGAATTTTTCTGTTCTTCTTCGTTTTTCTCTATTTTTTGTTCTTTGCAAGTCGTCTTGGGGTTGCTGAAGGTCGGGGTCAAGTTCTGTGGCATCCCAGCCTTCGGCCGCCCTTTGTGGGTCGTGTGCGAGTGAAAACTCTAACATTCACTATACATGATGTGACATATGGAGGTTCATACATCATATAACTTTCATATTATAGCATAACTCATATCATATCATAAATCGTCACATAACATATCACACATCAAATATCATAACATCACAAAATATGACGCGTACAAAGGTCATAATGTACGTGTTATTCATACAACATACAAGTCATTAAATCAAATTCATGGGCGTCCAATAATAGAACAGCTTACTTGGTTGGTTTAAGACAAGGTCATTATGCATCCTTGATGCTAGCTTAAAAAGTTGATCATTAAACTCAAATTTCACCTAAGGAGTCCTACCATTATAATTTAGAATGCTATTATGGTAATTGGCTCACTTCATTGGCATAAAATAATCTAAAAACTTATCTATAAGTAATTTAAATTGGTAATAATAGAACAGCTTACTTGGTTGGTTTAAGACAAGGTCATTATGCATCCTTGATGCTAGCTTAAAAAGTTGATCATTGAACTCAAATTTCACCTAAGGAGTCCTACCATTATAATTTAGAATGCTATTATGGTAATTGGCTCACCTCATTGGCATAAAATAATCTAAAAACTTATCTATAAGTAATTTAAATTGGTAAGTCAGTAGCCATACTAACTTTAAACGTCTTTAAAAGTGTCAAAAAAACGTATCTTGAAGAGTAAAAAATGGTAGTCAATGATATAAACTTACCCGACCTAAATCAAATGTGTCAAGTTATAGGCTATCAGAGTATGAATTCTCTAGTTCTGAGTTGTCAAAATAGGATGAAACTGAGCAATTTTAATGACTAAGTAACCTAAGGGACCTTCTTTTATATCAGAGTTCACCTTTCGACTTTGAAAATCTAATCGATACAGAACAAATTTTTTCCTTAATTCTCCGTCATCACATTTAACTCCTCAAAGGTCATCACAACTCATCCTCGATTATAATCCTAATGGTAAAGTTAAGGTAGAAGGTATGTGTACGTGCATGTACACAATAGAAAGAGAGATAAAATACACAAGAACACATCTAAAAACAACACAAGACCAACTTTATAGTTTTCCAAGCCCGCGCAATGGGTATGCGACATGAAGCGGCCGACTTTGTTTTCAAAGGGACACCAAAAATTCTCTTAAACTAAGCTACAAATAAAAGATTTGGTGTTCGTTTGTCGTTAAAGCATTAACGCCCTCTTATTCTCCTTCTTTTATTCTCCAATCTCTAAAATTTCCTCACCCAAATTAAGATATATAAGTTATAGCAAGAAGAAGAAGAAAAAGAAAAGAGGAGAATAATGAAACATTCAAAGATCTATAAAATACATGTGACTGATGACAAAACTTGGCACTGAGTCATTGCAATCATTTCATAATCTATTTACATTACGCAATAGAGTATTAAACCACTTCCTATCATAATCTATTTACATTACGGAATAGAATACTCATGTCGTTTTTCTTGAATGGTATGACATTGTCCACTTTGAGTATAAACTCTCATGACTTTGCTTTTAGTTTCCCTAAATGATCTCATACCAATGGAGATGTATTCATTACTTATAAACCTATGATCATTCCCTTAATTAGCCAATGTGGGATCTTCTCCGAACACTTCTGTCCTCAAACAAAGTACACCATAGAGCCTCCCCTAACTATGAATCCCTCGAATAACCTTCTCTTAATCGAGACTCGACTCCTCCTCTGGAACCCTCGAACAAAGTACACCCTTTGTTCGACACTTGAGTCACTTTTGACTACACCTTTGAGGCTCACAACTTCTTTGTTCGACATTGAGGATTCTATTAACATAAATAAGTTAAGGGCATGAGTCTGATATGATGTTAGGAATCATGAACATCACAATGATATGATATTGTTCTGCTTTGCTTTTGATTTCCCCAAAAGGCCTCATGCCAATGGAATGTATTCCTTGTTTATAAACTCATGATATCCTTTTAATTAGCCAATGTTAGACTTCTCTCCCAACAATTTTCCATAGAATATGAGGTAAAAACCCATAATGGAGAAAGGTATGAGCAAGGTTCAATATACTTAAAAAAAAAAAAATCGCAAATATAACCAAATTGATGATATTGGGGATGAGAATGGGGATTGGCTAGAAAATGTTGAGGATTATTGGGAGTGAGTCCCACGTTGGTTAATTTAGTGGATGATCATGGGTTTATAAGTGAGGAATACTTTCTCCGTTGGTATGAGGCCTTTTGGGAAGCCCAAAGTAAAGCCATGAGAGCTTATGCTCAAAGTGACAATATCATACCATTGTGGAGATCCGTGATTCTAACATGGTATCAGAGTGTTCCTGTCGAACAAAGGGGTGTACTTTGTTCGAGGGCTCCAATGGGAGTGAATCTCACATTGGTTAATTTAGTGGACCATCATGAATAAAATCTTCATTGTCTTCATCTCCTTTGGAATGCTCGAAATACGATAGTGATGAACATGGTGTTAGATCCATTCATGTTACAAGTGATCTCATAAGTCCATAAATTTTTTCTTCGATGCCATGAAGATTTTCTAGGTTCTTAGGATGTCTATGTAGTGTGATTCTCAACTATTATTTCTAAGACGTTTAGGACTATTTCATCGGCTAATCTATACTCTAGGTTCACGCAGGTCTAAATCTTTGATTGTTGCTTATGATCCTAAAGTGCTCAGTCTACTGAAAATGTACTAACCTGAGTTGGCTCGAAATCGCTCTAGCTTTTTTGCCCTAGTCTTAACTTGGTTCTCTTGTACATGCTTTACTAGGAAGATTATCCTCTTAAACACCTATTGCATGATATACATAATCAAAATATTCGTGCAAGTTTATTAGTGAGATATCCTATCAATCACCTAAAGCACTAAAAGTACAAACAAACAAGCTAACATCCATCAATAGCGGGAAACACATAGGAGTATAGTGCATCCTCCTTTTTGGCACAAGTGAAGGCATTTAAAACAACATTTATCTTAAATCTCATACTAGAAAATTTTTTATAATTTCTTGCGTATTTTATTTCTATCTCTACGGAAAAATATAAAAAAACAACATGCATCCCAAAATCTTATCCTAGGGGCATATCGATAATTTTCTATCAGACATACAACGCATTCACATCCAAAATTACTCTTTTGTAGTCCTAACATGTATATTCTAACCACCTAAGGTAAGAAACGCTCGCATGCTAGCACATCCTAACAATCCCTACCAGTATTAGTTGCCTAAAGTCCATGCAGCAACTTATCAGGATGTAACATGCATTTTTTAGCTTGCTTTTATGCTTGTAAATCCTAATTAACATAAAAATTCATTTGTAGGACCTAATTAACATAAAAATAGGGTTAGTATCAAATGAAAAATAGTCCAACCAATATAATAGCATTCACTAACTTCACATGAGGGAGTTCTACACTTATTGTTCTGAACTGTACAAATAGCTAAACAACACGTTGAAAGTTGAGTTTATTAGACTAGAAAAGGTTTATGTTAGTGATCACCTAAATGCTAGAGAGAGATCCCAAACCAACATTATCATTGAAGAGTGTAGACAAACTTTCGAAGTAACTCGTGTTTACTCAAGAAAACATCGAGACAAATTAAGAGAAGATCTAGTAGAAAATGTAGGCCATAAAAATACCAAAATAGAAAGAGTTCTAATCACACAAAGATTAGATTAGCTTCAATTTCAAAGCGATAAAAACCAAGGAGTGGTGCAACAATACTATGGACCAGCCGAAGTCATTAAGAATGTCGGGAATGCATCATACATGATTCAATTTCTCTAATGGATGCAGACTAGCCCTGTTGTCCATGCCAGTAACTTGAAACGTTACAATCCTGACCAGGAAAACACTAGGCACAAGAAGGCAGTATGATCTCCTGCTACGAAGGAAGTAGGAGAGATTCTATCTGAAAAGACGTGAAGAGTTGACGAAAACTTGACGAACCAAGAAGTGATTTTCAATAGTTCATGGTAGATTAGAAGAGGCTCTTTAATTTGAGATCAGCTGGAAACACATCGAGAGACTTTCAAGTCAACATTATCCTACATCGCTGAGTTCACAAAGAGTTGGTTGTCAAAGGCATCAACCAATTGAGTGGGTAAAGATGTCACGGTCATGTTTGTTGAAGGCGTATTGCTATCATGACTAGTTATCAATTCTTCACCACGTTATAAGCCATCAAAGTTGTGGTTGCTGCTTATTTGCTTTTAGCATATAACATTACTTTCTTTCAAGTTGTTTTCAACTCATTTCTTCCCTCACTTTTTATGAAATATTTTATCTCAAATGTGACTCGAGGCTCGATCATACGTTAAGATTGTCCACAAAGTTCAATTTTCACATGGCTGACTTGTTCAATGGGTTAGAACAAGTGTCACACAATCGCTATCCTGCTGCCATAAGAGGGCGATTATGATATTTGGCAATCCCAATTATTAAAGTGTTATAAACTAACTTTACTACTCTTCCAAAATCTCTCTCTTATAGATAGTTTTAAAGGCAATCAAGTTCATATGCCGTCTCTATCTCCTAAGAAGAGTCTGGTAATGGCGTATATCTCAGTTTTTGATGCGACCATTTCTACAAGGACTTATTTTCTTCTCTTACATCATAATTTTCATAAAATTATATTGACTCGTAGAGTTGGAATATAATATCACTGACATCAATTAATCTTAGTAGCAAGGTTATTATGATATGATAATAGAGTTTTTATAGATTTACCTACATGAATTTCAACTTTAATCTCACTTTTTCAAGAAAAATATTTAAACTTTAGTTGCATTTGATAAAGATACTTATACATTAAATAATTATCAATCAGATCGATGAAATATTCATAATGTTTTTTGACTTCTACATTCACCGGAACATTTGGGTCGAAAAAATAATTTTTCGTTTTATTCGTGGTTATATAATCATGAATATCTCAGTCTTTTGTAGTACCTAAAACCTATGTTCCTAGAAAAGAAGCTTCATGAATTTGAGAAAAACTTATGTTCGGGACTCAAATAAGAATTTCAATTTTGGTTTCACCCCTTCGACTCAACATTCTCATGCATCCCCCGTGACCTAATATGAGTCTAACATCCTACAAAAAGAATATGGACATGGCATTCCACCCATTGAAGTGAGAAAAACATGTGATCTTGGTGTATCGCATAGGTCGGAGGTGGGTCCCATCAGGTTGTGTACTTTCTTTTCCATACATTATACTTTCTAGTTCTATACCTAAAAACACTCCCTTAAAAAGACTAGCTAGGTCACATGACCGGTAAATATCATGAATTAAAGAAAAACCTATGTTCAAGACTCAAATCACCATTCAAATTCTGGTTTTAGCGAATAGACTGAACATTCTTATACATCCCTCATGACATAGTATGAGTCTAACATCCTACAAAAAGAATATACATGTGATCCTGATTTATCGCATAGGTGGAGGTCTAAGATGACTGAGGGCATATAGCATGTTTGAGTCTCTTATATTTAGTGACACCTAGTTGTTTGGGCGTTGTATTTGTCTCAGGGTCGTGGATGTGTTTTTTCTCGAATCAACTTACTTGGCTTGGCTATACCCTTAGAAATAATGCATAGGTTTGTAAGTTCATGGTTCTGACTTTAGAGGGTCTATCATAAAAAGCTAAGGGTATAACCTAAGCATGTGATGTGCTACTCTTGTCACAAAAAATACATATCATTTCTATGCTTCATAACATCATAACTAGATGCCATATAAAACTTCAGGTTAGTCGTAAAAGCCATAAAACATCATAGAAGGTATGCATTTTTTGTATCGGTGGTATTTGACAGACAGACAAGGAGGGCGAAGCAACGAGAACGCAAGAGAGAGGATCGGAGCCCGAGGTGTAGAGGCGAATAAGCTCTGCTACTCGACTAGTGGCATTTCTTTAGTTACCTTCTATCAATTATTCCAGGCCTCTCAGGATTAACCAGAAGAGAAGGAAGGCCCAACTCGAAAGCAGAGGTGAGGAGAGAACCAGCGAGACTGTTCCGGTGCATATTGTGGTTGTTTCGGTACTTTTGTAAGGGCATTTTTTGTTATTTTACTCGTATCATTGGTTTGTGCTCTAAACATGCTCCTATAACCTTCAAATTCAACATGCATCGTGAATTATGGTATAAGACCATAACACTTGTAGGCTCTCTTCAAATTTAGGGCATGAAAAGGAAGCTCTCATCGTCCTCTTTAACAGCTCTAAGATCACCAGCTTTGACTTGTATAGAAGCTCCACAAATCTTCATCTAAATTTCGAGGTCCTTTCCATATTTGATTCTTGTCCCCTCAGGCAACCTCAACAATTGGATGGCTTTATGACAATTCCGTATAGGCCTAGGTAGATTCTTTGGTTGTTACATTAAGTACATGGACATTTCATATATTAGAGTTGAGATGACCAAATTGGTCTAAGGTATTTTGTTTCTTTTAATGTTTTAGCCCATCCCTTCATTCCTATACCTTTGTAAGAAATATGTGAACATTAATGTCTAGAATTTGACTATTAAGGTTGGGGTTAGTCTAAGATGCTAGATTAAGGTTTTGGTTTGAAAGGACCGGAGTTCAAATCCCACTCTCAATAATAATTTTGAAAAATTTCTTGTGGGATCCTAATAAGATTTAATAATTATATTATCTTTTGATCCCTAAACCTTTATAAAGAATACAAATGGATTAATTTTTTTTCAAGCATCAAAGTTGAGATGGCCGAGTTGGTCTAAGGCGCCAGATTAAGGTTCTGGTCCGAAAGGGCGTGGGTTCAAATCCCACTCTCAACAATTATTTTTTATTCCCTAAACCTTTATAAAGAATACATATCGATTAATTTTTTTTCAAGCTCTCAAAGTTGAGATGGTCGAGTTGGTCTAAGGCCCTAGATTAAGGTTTTGGTAACCAAATCCCTCTCTCAACATTTATTTTGAGAAATTTCTTGAGGGTCCTTATACGATGTTTAATATTTTGATCCCTAAATCTTTATATAGAATACGGATGGATTAATTTTTTTTTTCAAGCATTAAAGTTGAGATGGTCGAGTGGTCTAAGGTGCTAGATTAAGGTTCTGGTCGAAAAGGGTGTGGGTTCAAATCCCACTCCCAACATTTATTTTCAGAATGTTTAATATTTTGATCCCTAAACTTTTATAAAGAATATAGATGAATTAAGATTTCTAAACAAGATTGCTCACAACTTTGATGAAGAAATTGGTTTGTATCGCCCAACAAGGTGGAAAAATGACTTGAAAGTTGACTCGATGAATTGGTTTGAGAGCCTATGACTTGATGAATTTGACTATAAAATTAGGAGCCTCCACCAAAAATGATTTCCTAGAGCCTATAACTCATAACTCAGTGCTATAGTCCACAAAGAATATGGATGAATTAAGATTTCTAAACAAGATTGCTCACAACTTTGATGAAGAAATTGGTTTGTATCGAGCTGCCCAACAAGGTGGAAAAATGACTTGAAAGTTGACTCGATGAATTGGTTTGAGAGCCTATGACTTGATGAATTTGACTATAAAATTAGGAGCCTCCACCAAAAATGATTTCCTAGAGCCTATAACTCATAACTCAGTGCTATAGTCCACGACAAGGTAAAAATTGATTCCTAACTTCTTCTTGCAATCCCATCTGCCACTTTTATGTAGGAATTGCTTCGAAATAATCCAATTAAGTAATGTTAGATTAACCTACTAAATGGACTCCATTACTTATGAGATATGTCATCTTAAGGTTACACATGAAATTTGGTAATCACAGTATACATATCATGAACATTAAATGCAAAAATACTTCATTTAAACTTTCATAAAACGTCATCTTCATCTTAAAATATAGTCATGGACTTATGTATTTTGAAAACACATTTAAAACGACGCAACAAAAGACTAAATGATATGAACCAAGAGACATCAATCATACAATATACTTCAATGAAGATGTGAAGAAATATTGTTGAAATTATCAAAAGATATTTCAATTCATGCCACATTGAAGAAGAATGAAGTTTCATGTTATAAATTTTAGGTGGATTACAATTTAGAGTTATTGTATTTCATTAATGTATTTTAAGACTTTTTAGTTACTTTAGGTTACAATTACAGAATGGTTAATTATGGCCCTTAGGTATGAATGTTACCACTCTTGGAATGCCTTTAATAGTTTCATTTTGAGACTATATAAAACCATGTAGGTTGATTACATAATGGTTAATTATGGCCATTAAGTATGAAAGTTACAAGTCTTAGAATGCCTTTAATAGTTTCATTTTGAGGCTATGTAAAGCCATGTGTTGTATTTGTATGTAGAATTGGAAAATCTATTTGTGCTTTTCTTTAGCAAATGGCTAAGTTTCTTTGCAATTCTATGTAGTTTAGGTTGCATGTAGAATCATTCAAGTTCGACATGATCAATCTTGCTTGTGGAGTGATTCGAATCTCAAGCAAGTGTTCTTGCGTTGAGATATTTGATCAACAAGAATCATTCAAGCTAGATATGATCGATTTTGCTTATAGAGTGATTCGAATCTCAAACAATGTGTTTGCCTTGAGATATTCGATCGACATGGTAATCCGAATCTTATTCACCTTATATTGATTCCTTATCTTATCACTAAATAAAATAAATAACGTTTACATTCAAAACATCTTATCCTAGTCTAAGTCTAAGAAAATAAATGTGACTACCCTGTGCATGTGTCATGGTCTCGAGTTGCAATGTCGTCGTCAGCCGTACAGGAATGCCTTGCCTTAACTTGAAATAGAAGTAGCACGTGACTTGAGTATTTAAAGAAATACTCAGTAAGTGACCCCACTATTGGGGTTAAATGCAATGACGGGTCCTATCATATCAGTCTATTTTCCTCCGACACTATCATAACGGGCAACTTGGATGTGTACCATATACTCTACACACAACCCATATGTGCGAGTATGGACTCACCAGTCAGCTCGCACACCGTTGGGCCCCATTCCTTGTCGGGCGAGCATGCTCTAGTAGCTCTTTATGTCGAACACCCATTAGAATTAGTAACCGTCACGGCAGCATTATGTAAAACATAATGATAGTTCTCCTGCTTAGTAGTGTACGCGTCCCTACTCTCGTGATGGAATAATGGTATCCCCCAATGCATGAACACATAATGCATGAGATCCCAATATTTTTCAATTTTCAACATTATTAAATATAATCCCGCTACCGTTTTTCATTCATATCATATCATTTCTCATTTTTCAGTTCTCATATCATGCATAATTCTAACGGGGTTATATTTCATGTCATGTATCATGATATCATGTCATTCATAATAAATATGTTTTATACATACAGTTTAGGAGACATAACATAACGTTCTATGCTTTTAACAAAACATTTCATGAAGTGTGATTCATACAACAATTACCTCAACGGTCACATAAAACAATCTAAACATAACATATCACATCATAATATATCATATCATAAACATGTCAATTTACCACATATCTCGTACCATAACATATTTCATATCATATCACAATATATATATATATATATATATACGTCATTCACATTTCGTATCATAATCATAACATATTGTAAACACTTCGTGGTCGTATCGTTCTCTAACTTATCATAGCCTTAGCGTTTGAGAATGTTTGCTTAATCCACCACACCTAAATGGTGTAAAAGTTATCTATATTATAATTCAGTACTAAATATCCTTAACACCCCCGCAAGCTAAGCGTCGGATTTGAACGAACGTGAAGCTTGAATCTGAAAAATTCAAAGAGAGGTCAAGAAACACTTTTCGTGAAGATGTCAACAACCTGGTTCAAAGGAGGCGTAGAGAAACACTTTCTTGGCCATCGAATCTGCAGAGGGATCGCCGCTCAGTGGCGATACTACCTTGGCTTCGGCCAGAATATGTCTAACCCATAAAGAGGGATCATCGCTTAGCGATGATGTTGCCTTAGCAATGGTGAGAATATGTCTAACCCAAGAAGTAGAAGGGGAAAGCTAGAGCAAGGCACAACGACAATGTTGAAGCCGTAAGAGTCGCCATAGTGGGCGAAGGGGCCAATTTTGGCAAGAAGGGCGGCGGCGACTTGGTTGACGAAGAGGCCAGTGCGGCACCCAGATTCCTAAGGTAAATCTCTGCAGAATGTCGATGGGCTTATCGAGATTTCGTATATTTCCGAAGAGAACACTAATGAGGATCTTGAGATTAGGGTTTCTGTGAAGGATGAAGGGAAGATTGCGAAGAAAATGAAAGAGACTATGTTGGTGGAGGGAAAATCAATTGTGTTGGAAAAGATGAGGTTGTATGTACAAAGTATGGCGAACAGTGATTTGGCGGTCAATAGAGTGGAACCAATGAGTAATCAATCAACTCTACATGTGGTAGCCATGGAGACTGCCCCTGCAGAGAAGAAGATGGGTAGGGGATTCATAAGACATTGAAAATAAAGGTTGGTGTTGCTAAGGGCTCTGATAACATGTGAATGTTTGCCTAATCCACCACACATAAATGGTGTGAAAGTTATCTATTTATAATCAAATAAATTACAAGGATATGGAAGAGTAATAAATAGAAATAATAAGAAATGGAAAGATACATAGATATTTGCCTAATAATAAATTATACATATATGGTAAATTATAATTTAGTACTAAATATTATTGTATCCTTCTCGTATCCTATCTCAAACATATCATTGAATACATCGTACCGTAAGTACTATCATACAATTCACATTTCCGTCATTCACATCGTATCATAATCATATCATATCATAAACATTTCGTGGTCATATCGTTCCCTAACTTATCATAGTCTTAGCGTTCTTATACATATCACAGTCATATCATTATATGAACGTACCTTAGTCATATCGTTACAAAAACGTATCCTAACGCTATCGTTCTATCAATCTATCATAATCATATCCCTTTCTAGCCATAACCTAATCGTATTCTTTTATCAATCGATCCTAGCCATATCATTTTTATCAATCTCTCATATCCATAGCACTTAGATACGTAACATAACCTTAACGTTTCATGAACATATCTGACTCCTATCGTTAAATTATGTTTAGTGTATCCTTCTCGTATCCTATCTCAAACATATCATTGAGTACATCGTACCGTAAGTATTATCATACAATTCACATATTATAACATATACATATCATATCATATCATAAGCATATTGATCCATAAACATTCAAACATATCAATATATATGACACGTGCAGATTCACAAAGCATGTGTCAACATCAAATATAACCATGCCGATAGTAAAACCAATTACTTGGATGACCTCAGCCGAAGTTCTATCTAACTCCAAATTAGCTTGCTTTCGTCCCCCCGAATTCGTTCTCACTTATGCCAAGGTGCTTCACCCTATTAAACATGTTCACTGAATTCCTTCCGTAATTATAATTCCTAAATTTTGTTAACTATTTAACCAATTTAGATTTAATGTTTCTTGGGATATAAATATGTCTAACAATACAATTTATTAGATACTATCATTTTATAATACATTTTATAATACATTTTATAATACATTTTAGAATTACTTTATCTACTCGGTGTTATTTCATTATATTCTTTTTTATGTGTTTTTTATCTTCTTTTTTTTTCTTTTTTTTTTATCCCTTTTTGTTTCTCTATCGGTTATACCTCTGTGGTTATTATTCTATTTTCTTATTCTATTTTCTTTTTGTGTTTTTATTATATTATCTTTTTTGTTTTAATTATGTTGACATGAGCTAATTTTTAATTAATTCTTACTCTCAAATCTTCTCTATTGATTTTTAATCACATCCATACTCATCATCATAAATAGGAAAGTATTCCAATGTAGATGAACATACAAAATGCATGAAGCCTCCCTAGTTTTCATCTTTAAATCATTTTTATCACATAACCATGGACCTTCATACATTCATCATCATTAATATTAACATATAAGCATGGACCTTCATACATTCATCATCAGTAATATTAACTCGGGTTGTGCCTTTAAAAACTCGTCTTCACAGTGCATCTTAACATTTAATACATACACATCATCTTAATATATAACATCATAATGTGAAGTCATTTCATCATCATATATCTCACATCATAAAGAATAAAAATGGATAAGTTTTTTTCAAGTATCAAGGTTGAGATGGCTGAGTTGGTCTAAGGTGTCAGATTAAGGGTTTGGTTCAAAAGGGTGTGGGTCCAAATCTCACTCCCAACATTTATTTTGAGAAATTTCTCGAGAGTTCTTACATGGATTTAACAATTATATTATCTTTTAACCAATGTTTAATATTTTGATCCCTAAACCTTTGTAAAGAATACAGATGGATTATTTTGTACCAATTATTAAAGTTGAGATGGTTTTGTTGGTCTATGGGCTTGATTAAGGTTTTGGTGGGCCACGTTTAAATCCCACACTCAACAATTTTGATTTGTTTAAAATTGATTTTTGGCTAGGCTCAGGTATTTAAGCCGACAAAAATGGAACACCTCTACCTCGACCTAGGAGTTGAATTAGTCAAATTTTATTTAATTTCATTAAGTCAGACTCATAATGTGATTAGTTTTTTAATAGTTTAAAATTTTGGCAATTCACATTAAAAGCAATCAAACCAACTAAGGGTTATGAAATGGTAGATTGGAAGTTTAGATAAATGACAAAAATATTTTCCATGTCATGACGGAAAGATAAGAAAATGACATAAACATGTGAGATGTTTAAGTCCATAAAAGCTAAATTTAGATAGTTATCTGAATGATCTAGGAATTAAGTATTTTAAAAATTGAAGAAAAATCTTATGACTAAAGTTATAATAGGAAATAGTTAGTAAGGAGGGAGAAATGTTATAGTGAGAGAAATTTTCAAAATTACTCTATGGAAAGAAAAATCTAAATGAAAGTAAATTTGACTTACTAGATTTAGGGGTGTACACCCAACCCGGAAATTCGAGAACCCAACCCGACCCAATCCGAAATATAAGGGTTGGGTTGGGTTGTGTTGGATTTCAAGTTTGGGTTGGGTCAATTTTTTTTAACCCGGTCTGATTTGGGTTGGGTTCGGGTACCAAAAGAAAATTATTTGGTCAACCCGGCCCAATCCGAAAATATTAAAAAAAAATAATAAAGCCCAAAGGCCCAAAGACAAAGCCTAATCTATAGTTTGTCTGGTTTCTTACCAAAGCCCAAGCCCAAACCAAAACCTGATATTACACAACCCAATAATTACCTCAGTAGTGAAAGAAATTTCTCTTTCCTTCTTTCCTTCTCTGCTATGTACTGAATTTCTCTCTCTCTCTGGGTGAGTTCTTGGCAGTAGCACTCTCTGCCATCCATTCTTTGCAATTCATTTTATTCATCCATTCCTTTGCAATTCATTTTATTCTGCCATCCTTTTCTCTGCAATCACCTCCTCTCTTCTGCAATTCATTTCAATCCACTATAATACAATTCATTTCAATCTATTCATCTGTAATTCATTTCACTCCATTCCTTCCTCTGTCATTTCAATCAATTTCTCTCTCTACTGCAATCCATTCCTCTCTCTATAGCAATCCATTCATCCATTTCTTTCTTTACCTCTCTACAATCCATGCATCCATTCCTCTCCCTACCTTTCTCGCGCGCCGTCTTTCTCTCTTTAGTCTCCTGGAACGCTATAACGGGTAATCTTTTTCTCTTTTTGTTATATCCCTTGCAAAAACTGATTGTATATTTTAACCTTGATGAATTCTATGATAATTGTTCCTATGGAGTTAAATGTTTGAATCATAATAGTTCTATTTTACTTTTTATAGTGGGAAAACAATAGTGCAACGGTACGTGCAAGTAGCTCTAGTAATTATAATGCATCGAAACCACCATTGGCTACCCAATCTTAATTTAATAAGAAGAAACTCAGTAAATCAACCGTGTGGGATCACTTTACAAGATTAGAGAACAATAATAAGAGGTGCAAGTGCAACTATTGTTCTAAGGAGTATGGTTGTGATACTAATTCTTGTGGAACTAGCACGTTATGGAAGCACTTAAAAAATCAGTGTAGGAAGTACACATTGGAGGACAAAGGACAAACCACTCTAAGTTTTCAACGTTCAATAGATAGAAAGGATGGAAGTAATATTGTTACTTCATTATTTAGTCAAACAAGATGTAGGGCAGCATGTGCCAAGATGATAATTATGGATGAATTATCATTTAAATTTGTAGAGAATGAGGGTTTCAAATTGTTTTGTAGTATTGCATGTCCTAAGTTGACCCTCCGTCAAGAGTAATCATTGTTAGAGATATATTTCAGCTCTATCTAGAAGAAAAAAAGAAGTTGAAAGATTTTGTAGTCAATCATTCCAAGAGGGTTTGTCTTACCACTGACACATGGGCTTCGTTGCAAAACATTAATTACATGGTAATCACCGCACATTTTATTGATTCAGAATGGAATTTGCATAAAAGAATTTTCAACTTTTGTCAAGTTGATAACCACAAGTGAGGGACTATTGGCAAGATTATTGAGAGTTGTTTATTGGAATGGAGAATCGATAAGGTTTTCTCTATCACAGATAATGCAAGTTCAAATGATATAGCTATTTCATATATTATGAGAAGACTTAGAAGTTGGAATTCACTTGTCTTAGATGGAGAAATATTACACATGAGGTGTTGTGCTCACATAATTAATTTTATTGTGAATGAAGGGCTTAAAGAAATGCATGACTCCATTTCTAGTGTTCGTAATGTCGTGAGGTATGTTAGATCATCCCCCAAGAGATTGACAAAATTTAAAGATCGTGTTGAACAAGAAAAAATTAAATGTAGAGCACTTGTTTGTTTGGATGTGGCGACTCAATGGAATTCCACTTATTTGATGCTTGATCATGTCTTGGAATTTGAAAAAGCTTTCAAAGTATTAGAGGAAGAAGAATCAGATTAATTTGATTGTGAATGAAGGGCTTAAAGAAATGCATGACTCCATTTCTAGTGTTCGTAATGTCGTGAGGTATGTTAGATCATCCCCCAAGAGATTGACAAAATTTAAAGATCGTGTTGAACAAGAAAAAATTAAATGTATAGCACTTGTTTGTTTGGATGTGGCGACTCAATGAAATTCCACTTATTTGATGCTTGATCATGCCTTGGAATTTGAAAAAGCTTTCAAAGTATTAGAGGAAGAAGAATCAGATTAAATTGATTGTGAATGAAGGGCTTAAAGAAATGCATGACTCCATTTCTAGTGTTCGTAATGTCGTGAGGTATGCTAGATCATCCCCCAAGAGATTGACAAAATTTAAAGATCGTGTTGAACAAGAAAATATTAAATGTAGAGCACTTGTTTATTTGGATGTGGCGACTCAATGGAATTCCACT